>NC_081408.1:726528643-726876143 GCF_030272615.1 Cryptomeria japonica
GTCATTGATGTTAACTTGTCATATGCTATCATTGATGTCAACCTTTTTGGTATTCTCATTGTTGCCACTATGTGTTGCAAATGGTCTATAAATATATGTTCTATTGTTGTTGTATGGTATAGTAGTGATATTGAGGGGTTTTTAGAAGGTTGGCATAGTGGAAGGTTCAATATGTAGGAAACAATATTTATGTAAGAAAGTTTTTAATGTCCCGGTTAATGTCCTAGTGGAAGAACATTTTACATTCCTTCTATTAGTTAATAGATTTTGTTCTATCTAAATCATGACAATATTGACTCCTAGCCCAGATGTGAGAACAAAGCATTAACAAACAGTTGGAGAAGTTGCAATTCTTTCTGCAACTTTCCTTTGAATTTGAGAGATACAACTCCCTGTTATGATATAATTTTTGGTTTTCAAGGTCCAGAAAGCAGGAAAGGCAAACTAACATCCATGCATAACCATGACAAAGATATGATTATGAATTTGTAATCAAAGGGAAGAAAAGATAAATGACACAAAGTTCACTCACTCAGCATCCACTGAAAAGATCAAGGAGAACAACATCAGTCCCTTTGGATGCAATGAAGATTTGAGACTCAAACTTCCCATAATAATCACATCCACAATCTAATATTATAGATAAAATGTTTAGCACTGATTGAAATTTATAAAGAAAATGACAATCAAAAGGAAATATACATGAACCCAAAGTTTTAGAAATTTCCTTTAGTTTCCTAAACAAAATAAGAGAGTACAAAGACTCTATGCTTATGTACAAAGATCACACTTCCAAAATAAAAATATTGCTCTCTCTCCTTACAAAGTTAAAATTCAGAAAAAGACTCCCTTCCCGAAGCATAAGCTTCTGAAGAAAAGAAAAATCCCTACCATGCTCTTTTTGGTAAGAAAATAGATTTCCCAAAAAATCTTTTAGTTCTTGGTAATCGTTTCTTGGTTCCAAAATTATTTCTCCTTTTATTCTTTCACCTTTTCGTGAATATAGCAATAATGCTTAGTTATTTAATAAATAAAATAAATTATGGAGATTTTTAAAATGAAAATAGTCCTTTGATGCAAAAATGACTAGCATAACTATATTTTCTGGAACCACTAGAGATCCTTTGAAATTATTACAAATTGGTACTATGCTAACGCCACAACACAAGTTGCCGATCATGGGGCTTCCATCGGATAATAGGGCTATTGGGCTCTTTTGGAACCATGGAACAATATAACATTTGTACAAAAAGATCCTAAAAGTGTGATTGATCGATATGAGACTTGTGAGGGGCCCATTGACACAACATGATCGAGGATCGAAGATCGGGTGGAACAAAGCTTGATGACAATGAGAACTAATGAGTTACATTTCCATCGGGTGGTGATAAGTTGATAAAACAAGGGTAGGGACCCTTTAGACATAAGTGAGACTTGACGCCTAAAATAAGGTTGATAGGCCGATGGACATTTTTGGAACTAATGCATATGAAATGCGACCCAAAATGAAAAGAGACTTCGAGACCAAAGGGGATATTCTGACTTAGTAAAACTGATGGGTAATACCTTCGATATGTGAAGAATATGGAGTGTGGTTTTGCATATAATGTTTATGATCTATTTATATTTTACTATCAATTTTATAGGTCATTTGTTGCTCAAATGGTGGAGTTAGTTATTTCTGACACTGGCGGCCTTTCAAAATTGGTCTAGAGAATGCTTGGCGACTCTCTGATTTGTTGATTCAAGTGTCATAACTTTTAGGACATGTTTATTTAGTTTGGGAAATGTTACAATTTATTTTTTTGGTGATGGTTTAACCGACAACTAAAGTTATGGTGTTTTGACTTCTATGATGTTAGTTGGTGTTGTTTTTAATTGAATTTGGTGATGTATCGTGTCTAGATCATACCTTTTTGGTTTGGATATGATTTAGTGGTTTTGTGTGGATGTTTATATGGGTCTCACCATGGCATGTTTTGAGCCACATTAAGTTTTGTTTATAAAAATATGGTTTTTGGGTCGACAGGTTGGCATGCTACATTGTTTATCTACATGTTTCAATTGATGTCGACCTTGGAGGATGTGTTAGCATGTGTAGTTCATTTGAATCATTTGAAAGGATGTATTGTAAAGTTTTGGGGTTCTCTCTATCTCCTGGAGTGGACCACATTTGATATTTTTGGTTTGGGTGGCCTAATTTATGTAATTTTGTCTGTTGCTAACCTAGTTTAGGGTTTCAATGAATTATCTTGTATATATAGAAGTGTGGATGGATGAGTTATGTATGAGATATATGTTAATTTATGAGAAGTTGATTTGAATGATGCACAAACAAATTTGGTGTAGCAAAAGTGTGAAAGATAGTTGTGAAGAGTATTGAGACAAAGTTTGAAGTCAAATGTGTTTGCCATGACATTGATCGCTTGACACAGTGGTTCATGGACAATTTCATGATTAGGAGATCTTATTAATTTTAGTTCATTTGATCCTTTTCCCCTATTGGAAGAAGGTGTTTTCCTTTTGGAAGTTTGTACACATTTGTATCTTGCTCTAAGATTGTGTGCCTTAGTGTTGCAAGTCCTTTCAAGGGTACTAAGCCTCTTGGACTTGAGCCTAAATATTGTAATTAGTTATTCATATTGTGAGTTATTCTCACCATGGTTTTTCCCTGTTTACGATTTTCCATGTAAATTTGGTTTTCATATGTGTGTTATTCTCTAAGCTTTCATGTAAATCATAATTGCAATAATAAATTAATCATGGTTTAAAGTTTAATTAATCAAAAGAAATTATTTTGAGGTCCAAATTGATTCACACCCCTTCTTAATCTTGTGGTATGTTCAACAATTGATATTAGATACTAGTTCCTCTTAGAGAAGCTTAACCACTTGGGGGAGATTCATAATGGTGCAGGATATCGATTTCAAAGCACCAAGGTTTGATGGCACAAGTTACTCTTATTGGAAGGAAATAATGGAATGTCATTTGGAATCTCTACTGATTGGAATATAGGAGAGCATTAAGAATGGGTATATTACTCTATAAAATGGTCGTGAAACTATGGATGATGTTAAGGCACATAATAACAATGCAAAGGCTAAATTTTCTATTATCAGTTATTTAAGTGATGCAGTATTTTTCAAAGTTGTTGGGTTGAAGTCTGCTAAAGAGGTCTGGGGAAAGATGAGTTGTGCATATGAAGGTGATGAAAAGAAAGTGCAAGCTAAGTTGACAAATTTGAAGCACAAGATTTAGAACCTCAGAATGTTTTATGATGATAACATTGAAAGCTATAAACACCAAGTAAATGAGATTGTGAGTGTTATTAAGGGTATTGGTGTTAAATTAGAAGAAAGTGAAACTGTGAGAAAAGTGATGTTAACATTGCTTAAATGCTACAAGACTAAGAATTATGCTATTTAAGAAACCCATGATATGGACAAGTACACCTTAGATCAGTTGTATGGCTCACTCTTTGTCTTTGAGATCGCTGAGCTAGATGAGCTACAAAAAGAGAAGAAAGATGTTGCATTCAAAGCTAGCAGAAAGATTGAAGATGAGCCTAAAATGAGCAATGACATGGATGAGATAGAAGTAAAATTTATAAGAAGACTGAAGAAAGGATCTATAAAGTACAAAGGTAAGTTACCAATATTTTAATTGTGAAATAATTGATCATTATGCTTCTAGATGTACTTATAAGGAAGACAATGATAAAAGATTTGATGATGATAATAAGAAAAGAGATAATCACAAATAGATTAATAGAAATAGGAGAATAGATGACAAAGAGAAGTCTAAGAATAATTTTTGTCCAATAGAGACTCGTTCATCTAAAGAGGAATGTGGAAATGACTCAAATGAAGAATCATTGTTTCTAGCTATAGAAGAGAAGATTGATAGATGGTCTGATAATCTAGAAGGAGTGGAGAAAAGTGACCAAAAAAAGAATGTGAAGACCACACTACATACAAAATTTGAGCCTAAGGCGTGGATAATTGAGTCTAGATGTTCTAAACATCTGATAGGAGATAAAGGAAAGTTCATTGATCTTGAGAATTATGATGGTTGATCTGTAAAATTTGTAGGAGATGAAGTTGCACCTATTTGTGGTAAAGGCACTATTTCAATTGATGGTAAACATAAGACTGATAATGTTTACTATGTTAAGGGCTTGATACATAATGTCTTGAGTGTGAGTCAGATGTGCAGAAAAATTTATAAGGTCATATTTAATGAGTCCGGATGTGAAATCGAAATAGGTAGTTTTGAAACATTAGTTGCAAAAGGTGCAAGAACTAATGGGAATGTCACTATGTGAAGGATAACAATAGAGGAAATTGTTTGCTGGTACAAGTTTGTGAGCAATGGAATCAAACTAAGGTTGTACCTAAGATTAAAGTTATCCCTGTTGCTGCAAAAGAAAAAAATTCTTTAGAAGATAAAAGTTGGATAAAGATGGTGGAAGAGGAGCTGAATTTGACAAAGGAAAGTGGGACATTGAAACCAATACCTAATTCGGTAGATAAGAAAGTGGCAGAAGACAAGTGGGAATTCATGACCAAGTTGGATAAATATGGTAAAAGAAAAGAAATGCTCAAGGATGAAGTGAAAAAATCTAATTAGAACACTTTTCCTCATCTGATACAAGAAGGCTTTCAAGAGGTTTCCCACTCCTACTCAAATTAAGCATTTCCCATTTTTCAGTGGTAATTGTTTTTCATGCAATAAATTTGGACATAGAGAAAGTGAGTGTAGAAGTCGAAAGATGTCTCATTCAATTAATGGACAATTTTATACTTGCAATAATGTTGGACATAAGGCTAATAAGTGAAGAAGTAGAATGATGTGGAAAATGAATGGTAGGAATGTTCAATCTTTCAATGGATATTGTTATGCTTGCAACACTTTGGGCATAAGGTTGTTGAGTGCAGAAGTAATATGAGGAGCGAAAGTGTCAGATGAAATAGAACTACCAGAAGGAATGAAAATGGTCCATAACAAGGTCTGACTTGTTATAACTACGATAAAATTGGACACAATTCGCTAGATTCTGTAGAGGAAGAAATGAGAGGTCTATTAGTTTGGTAAAGAAGATTGATATTAATGAAGAAAAGGAGAAGATGAAGGTGACATGGGTAAAGAAATTAGATGAGAAAGATGAAAGTAAGTCTGTAGATGAGTCTGCACCCATTGGTGGTATTGATTCTTCTTCCAATAACTAGATAGTATGCATTGTCTGAGGGGAAGAGTGAAATGAAGATCTTATAACCCCCTTTGTGTCTTCAATGTTGAGTTTCCCTTAGCATACAAATGGATGGTTTTGTTGGTCTATAACATTGTTTGTGATGTCTGGTGGAACAATATAGGAGTTTTTGGCTTAAAGCTTAAATGGTTGGTAAAATATGTGTTTTTCTTATAAATAGTTCATGCTCTAAATATACGTTCTAGATTAAAAAAAAGAGACAACCTCATCATAGGTGAGGATCCAAAATACTATAGAGGGTTGATCAAACAGAAAGACGAAGAAGTAGCTAAAATGATAGAAGAGGTGGTCCAAATATAGTTGCTCCTGGAAGTAGTTGTTCTGGAGTGGGTTTGGAAGTGAATAAGTCATAAGAAGAGGATAAACAAGGATATTGGTGGAGATTGTGGTCTGAAATGGAGTATAACAACTATAAGGAGAAAGTTCCTAAAGATAAAGTTGTAGAAGAGACTCCGGGAAGATTCAAGAAGAAACAAGAGATAGGAGAAGATATAAGTATAGATGATAGAAGAAGTGTAAGTAGTGGTGAATCTTTCCCAAGGGATCTTTCAAAGCTTTTCTCTTGCTTCCTAGATTGATGTGGTTGTTTATCTTAAGGTAGTAGTTAAGATTTAGGTTTTTAGATTGCATGAAGTGGTTATAGAAGGATGATGTCCCTGTTAAGCAGAGTGTTGTAGTTACTTGTGTTATTCCTGAAAGGATGTGAGAGAATTAGAATAAGGCTATGATTTGCAATAGTAAGAGTTTCAATAGAAGGAAGAGTAATTCAAGTTTGTGTTTGTTGTCCTTGATGCCAAAGGGGAAAAGAGATACATATTAGGAGAGAGATTAGTTGTTAGTTCAATTTTTTTTGTTGTTGGTGGTATTGCCATCAATGAAAAAGGGTGAGAATGTTGCAAATTCTTTGGAAATACATGTTCTAATGTTTTTGTATGGTCTAGTAGTGATATTGAGTTGTTTCCAGAAGGTTAGTATAGTGGAAGGTTCAATATGCAAGTTACAATATTTATGTAGGAAAGAGTTTTAAGTCCCAATGGAAGAATGCTTTGCATTTTGTTGTTATCTAAAGCCTATAGAGTGTGGTTGTGGATGCAATATTTATGATCTATGTATATTGTACTATAAAGTTTATAGGTCCTTTGTTGCTCAGAATGGTGGAGTTAGATGTTTCTAATAGTGGTAGTTAGTCAAAACTAACCCAAAGAATGCTTTGTGGTTCTCTAATTTATGGATTCAAGTGCCATGACTTGGAGGATATGTTTATTTGGTTTGGGTACTAATAAAATTTACTTTTCTAGTGATGGTTTAACCACCAAGTGAAGTTATGGTGTTTTGAGCTTTGTGTTATCAATAGGGATTTTTTCTAGTTGACTGTGGTGATGCATCCTATCAGGATCGTGCCTTTTTGTCTGGATATTATTTGGTGGTTGTGAGTGGATGTTGATATGGGTCTCACCTTGGCATGTGTTGATCTACATTAATTTTTGTGTATGAGAAAATGGTTTTTGGGTCAACTGGTCGGCATGCTACATTGTTTATCTATATGTTTCATTTGATGTCAACCTTGGAGGATGTGCTAGTGTTGGTGTAAATAATTATTCATCTTGGATATTATTACACCTTACTTAAGTTTACTTAGGAAATGCATTTCATAGTAGTTTGGGTATAAGACACTTGGGTGTTTGTGCCACATTGGGATAGTGTGTGTAGGAGAATTTCCACCTTTTATGGTGTTGATCTTGTTATTACTCTATCATATCCACTTATTGTGGAGTGATAATTCCACCTTTGGTGGGTGATCCACCTCATGTGGAATATTTTATTGTTTCTCCTACCTACCACACCTATTTCCTACCTACCCTTGTTTCGTATTGATCCACATGTCATGTTTGTGTGCTCACATATCCATATAGCCTTGCCTATATATGCAGGCTCATATTCATTGTATGAACAACAACTATTGATCATTTATCTATTGATGAGAATATAGTTTATGGTCCTATATTTTGTCTCTATTTTGTACATTTCATTGAGCTCTTGATCTTGGCAAAATCTCACATGGTATCAGAGCCATTAGAGCGTCATTGATTCATCCTTGACAGGCATTATTGTGACGTCAAGAGGCAGATTTGAGGAGAAACATATTTTGGAAGTGTCCTCGACCAGATCCGACCTTGCCATTGCGTTCGAGTGACCATTTCCATGAATTTTGACTATAAAGGCCTATTTTGGTGAGATAATTTTTTTTGCCAATTTTGCTATATTTGTATGGATTTCGAAATTTGTTTTAAAAAAAAATTCTTTAAAAATTTAAAATAATTTTTTTGAAAAAAATTTTAAAAATTATTTTTGGGGGGTCCGTAGACCCCCCCGTGACCTTCCGTGTTGCAGGTTCCATCTGTTGTGATCGTACTTCTTCTAGCCACTGCAGACCCCGTACACTACCCGACCCCTCTTCCTTTCGACTATGTTTGCTCTTCTCCAACCGTGCTGCCGCCGCAATTTGCTATCATGATCTCTATGTTGTTTTGTGCCCCCTCGACACCTCCCGACCCCCTCAGCATTTCCACCATCCACCGCTACCCCTTTGCCATCAGCTACTCTCATGTCGGCGATCACCTGTTGACGGCCCTCTTCACGACCGACACTTGTAGACCTCTCGGCCCCTTCCTATCAGTTGACACCTTCCCGCCGGACACCAGTCAATGGCTTCCTCTGCGAACCTTGCATGTCTTCGATCTCTGGTCGGGCCCCTACCATTGCATCGACGTTTATCTCCGGCCGAGCCTCTCCCACCGGTAGTCACCTCCACGGTCGTCGGCCTCCTTGCCACGCGGGCCATGCAGGCAGCCAACCATTGTCGGGATCCTGACTGCCATGTCAGCCACACATTCTGCCTCTTGGTACATCCTGACAACTCCATCATCTCCACCACATCAACGTACGACACATCACCTGCGACGTCAGTAGTGCCACATCATCCGTCTGTACTGTATGGATTCCATGTAGGTGAGGAGGCAAAGTTTTTGCGACAGCTATATGGTTGTCAAATTTAGTATCGCATTTTTCTGACGTCATCAATTTTTTGAAATTTTTGCAGGCCCCTCTCATTGAGATTTTTCATTTTGTAGTTCCACTTCAAATGGCCATATCTTGCTCATTTTTGCTCCTTTTTTGGTGCAATTTTTTTTGAAATAGGCTAGAATTTCATTTAATTTCTCATGGTGTAATTAATGTCTGATTTTGATGGATAGATTTTTCATAAATCTTAGTTTTTGGTGACAATACCTGTCCAATCCTCGTTTCTGCAACTTCCAGGACTCTGTTTGGGCTCATATGAACTCCTTTTCAAGTGTTTTTTTTTTTTAAAGTGCATTATTTTTTGTCTACTCTCATATTATTCTATCAATTTGTAGAATTTTTGGGTAGACATTGTACTTTCAGCATATGGTCTTTTTTGGCCAATTTGACACTTGTATTGCATAGATCTATCTTGTTGGTCTTTTGCTTTGAAGTTCTCAGACTATTAGGGCAATTGTAAAACAAAATGAGAAGTCCACATTGCCATTGTTTGCAAGTGGCCTATTGTACACTCACTACATATAAAGTGCCAAAATCATCATTTTTGGGGGGTACCTTGATTGATTGAATTTGGGGGGGTGTCTCTTGTTCTTTTATGCTCTTGTGTTCCTTCCTTTTTGCTGCTATGGGTTCTTCTAAGTCTCCTCTCTTAACTCCTCATAATTATGCTACTTGAAAAATTGATGCATGGAGCAAACTTATGGAAAAAGAACTAACTCATTACATTGATGGAACTATTGTTGCTCCCGCTAATCCTATTGGTCACTTGGATTGGCTCACTAAAAATATCATGGAAATTGGTACCTTAAGAAAGTATCTATCAAAGGATCTCATTTTTCATATTGAGAAATGTACTCTAGTCAAGGATTTTTGGGAAAAGTTTCAAGACTTGCATGGTCAAGTTGATGAGATTAGGGGATATCAGATCTATAGTGATCTCACCATGTTAGATCCCAATAAATTTTATACTATACAAGATTATGTCACTAAGGCAAAAGAGTTGAGGGTAAAACTCAAGGATTGTGGCATTGATAAGAAGGATAGTCAATTGATCTTCAATTTGATGGGCAAACTTCCACAAGAATATGCAGCATTTGTTTCTAGTTTCCAAACCCATAGGATGACAATGGGTTCAAGCTACACAATGCCTACATTTGATGCTTTCACCAAAATGTTGATGATGGAGAAAACTAAGTTGATAAGCATGAGCATTCTTAAGGCTTCTAGGTCTCAAGTCTTAGTGACAAATCAAGGGAACAAAGGAAAACAAGGAAAGGACAACTCAAACAAGAAGAAATGGCAATCAAAGCCTAAGGAAAAAGCATCACCTTATCCACAACAAGGAGATTCATCCTCTTCCAAGAGGGACAATTCACCAAAGAGGGAGATACCTACTTGTTCCTATTATAAAAATTTTGGCCATGAGGAGCATCGTTGCCATTCTAAGAAGATTGATGAGCTCACACATATCCTCAAAAAGCATAACATTGATTTGCCTAATGTCTACAAGAAGGATGACTCATCAAATTCCACTTCCTCACAATCAAAAGGAAAAGGGCAAGCATTCATGGCTTCAACAAGTGGGAAGACTCACTCTTTTGGGACAAGAAAAGGAAAAGCTCTTTGTGCTAATACAAGTCATGATTCAGGGAGATGGATTCTAGATTCAAGGGCTTCTCATCATATGGCATCTTCTCAGTCTATGTTCTCTTCATTTGAGCCTTGCACCATGCCACAAATTTTCATGGGCAATCATACATACATGGATGTGATTGGGAAAGGATCTACTTCCATTGGGGATAACTCCTTCAATCATGTGTTGTGTGTAACCCATTTGACAAACAATCTCCTTTCCATCTATCAAATCATACATAGCGCAACTAAGAGAATTTTGGAGATCACACCTGAGTCAGTTTTCATTAGAGACTTGGAGACTAGAGCTATCATTGCGACTGGGGTGGTTGATCATGCATCTCGGTTATACTCCTTTTTAGATTTTGTTGATGATGATGATTTCACATATGATGATTCTACACATGATGATCACACTTCTTGTGATGATTCAGATTTTGAGGAGAACTTTGGATACTTGAACTTGGGGATTGTCACATGTGACCCCATTCTTAAGCCCTGTGTTTCATCTCCTCCAATTGATATAACATCACCTATTTCACTTGATGATGCAGATAGTGCGACAATTTTGCCTTCATGCGATTCAGTGCAGCAGGACATTTATTATCTTCTAGCTTCAGTTTCTTGGGATGATTACTTGATAGACATTGTAGATTTGGGAGACACCATTGATGAAATTCATCTTCTCTTTGATGAAGATGATCCTTGTTCAATTGTTGCAAGGGAACACTCTGACCCTCTTGTTCATTCTCTACATGATCATTCTTTTGAGGTTGATATGATTGTGGATTCTTATGTACAGTAGTTGGAGGAGGTCTCTTTATCCTTTGAGGAGACATGTGAGTATTTGGACATTGTTCTACATCCATCTCCACTAGATATTGGAGTGCCTTTTTCAGCAGTGTGGGGCAGTTTACCACCTTTGGAGGGGGTATCTTTCAACATCGATATGGGGACACTTGAGCATTTTTCAGAGATTCCTTTCATCATGAGTTTTTTTCCTACATCTTCCCTTCATGATTGGGGAGACTTCATGGATACATGTTTGGTTTTGTTTTTTCCTAAGGAGAGGAATGTTTTTTGATATTCGTGGAGCAGTTTCTTCATACATCATCGAGCTTCTATCATTGGTGCAGATTCTACATTGAGGGGGGGCTTCCTAGCTTCTCTTCTTCTCTCATATGGGGGGGGGGACTTTTTCCTCACATGGGGTTTTATTCCTCACATGCTTCTATGAGAGTTCTTTGTATCTAGTTTTTATCTCTTTTTTGGGGGAGGGTTTTTTCCCATTGGGTTTTTCTCTCTTTCCCCACTTTTTGAGAGATTTCATTGCATTAGTTTGCATGCATTTGCATTTGTACATGGGTACCTAACATGGCCATGTAGCTGGGTCCCATCTTGCATTGCTTAGTTGTATTGTAGACTTAAGTGCATTCCCCTAAGTTGAACTTAAGGGGGGGTGTTGGTGTAAATAATTATTCATCTTGGATATTATTACACCTTACTTAAGTTTACCTAGGAAATGCATTTCATAGTAGTTTGGGTATGAGACACATGGGTGTTTGTGCCACATTGGGATAGTGTGTGTAGGAGAATTTCCACCTTTTATGGTGTTGATCTTGTTATTACTCTATCATATCCACTTATTATGGAGTGATAGTTCCACCTTCGGTGGGTGATCCACCTAATGTGGAATTTTTTTTATTGTTTCTCCTACCTACCCTTGTTTCTTATTGAGCCACATGTCATGTTTGTGTGCTCACATATCCATATAGCCTATAGTTTGTTGGAATCATTTATAAAGGACATGTTTTGATGTGTTTGGGTCCTCTCTATCTCTTGGATTGGACTGTATATGATATTTTTGGTTCGGGTGGCCTAATTTATGTAATTTTGTATATTTTGTTTATGGCCAACCTAGTTTCGGGTTTCAATAAATCATCTTGTATATATAGGAGTGTGGATGTATGATTTGTGTATGGGATGCATGTGGATTGATATGAAGTGGATTTGAATGATGTTCAAGTATATTTGGTATGGTACAAGTGTGAAACATAATTGTGAAGAGTATTGAGACAAAGTTTTAAGTCAGATGTGTTTGCCATGACATAGATCGCTTAACACAATGGTTTAAGGACAATTTCATGACCCTGAGATCTTATTCATTTAAGTTAATTTAATCCTCTACACTTAGAAAAAGAAGGTGTGTTCCTTTTGGCAATTTATGCATTTTTGTATCTGTCCCTAAGGTTGTGCACCTTCGTCTTGCAAGTCCTTTCGAGTACAGTGAGATCCTTGGTCTTGATCCTAAACATTTTAATTAGTTATTCATATTGTGATTGTGATTCTCACTGTTATTATTCCTTGTTTAGGGTTTTCCACAAAATTTTTGTGTTAATGTGTGTGTTGTGCTCTATGCTTTTATGTTTCATAACTGCAGAATAAGTTAATTATGGTTTGAAGTTTAATTAATTAGAAGTAATTCATTTTGAGTCCTGGATTGATTCACCCCTCCTCTTATTCATTTGATGTGTTCAACAAGAATACCTAACCATTATTTTCATGATCTCTAACTCCATAAGGACTTTACACAAAGCCATTATCTAGATTATCGAAGTAGCTTTCATTTTTTATCAACTTCTGGTGCTCTTCTTGGGCGTATATGACTAATCTATAAAGAAAGACTAACATGCATCCAATAAGCTAGTGGAATGTCTCCCAAGGGCTGAGAACAATGAATCTTACCCATTTAGGAATATTATCTTTATGTAATGAATAGGTAAGGAAACCTTGCTCCTATCATTGGTCATCTTCATTCTTGGGAGTAAGCATAACTAGGAGTGACTTGTTGACCTTATGTTGAGTTAGATGCTTGATGAAGCATCTACTTGACAATGCTAAGTTTGATAAATCCGTACTAAAATTATAACTATACTTTTCTTTTGATATGGCTTTTTCACTAGTAAGGACTGGACTTGATGACACTTTTGATGGTATGGAAACTACCTCTTTTTGCTTCTCATGATCTTCCATCTTAGGAGATGATGGCTTAATGTCAATAGATAAGTAGAAGGCTTCTAACACATCTCAAAATTGGGTCTCATTAATCTCCTCTTACTTTCTTTCTTGATAGGAATTGTCTTTACTTCATAATGGTTTCAATGGTAAGCCCATTTCTCATCTTCGATGACCAAACTATCTTCATTCTCATTGACATATTTTTCTTTAACCTCAAAGTTAACCTTTTGCCTATGTTAGGCATGTTCTGTTCCCTATTCTTTAAGAAGAAAGGTCATCAAGGAAAAAACATTAATTATCCCATTCAATTTTTCCTTTAACAAGGCTAGCTCCAATATATCGTAATTGATCAACTTTATTTTTTTTTCTTGCATAATGAGAAAATCTTCATCCTTATGAGGATGTGGAATCTCACAACAAATAGGTTTCTCTTTTTCCTCTTTTTGTTCATGTAGCTAATTATCCCTCTAGAGAATAGGTCCACCCTTAAAGAGTGAAATAGTGTTATGATAGAAAAAATGGGGAAGAAAGATGTCTTATAAATAAGACTGAGGAATCTAATTTTTACAAGTATAATTAACTTTTTGAGGGATATGTTCTCATGGAAAAACATGGTAGGAGCTAGGGATTTTAGGGGCTAATTTATCCTTTAGTATGAGTTGCTCTTCTTCCCTAGCAGTGGCTTGCATTGTAAGTAACTATTCTTGTTTTATCTGAGCCTTTATTTGTTATTGTAGCTAAGCCTGGTAAGTAATCAAGTCTTGATATTCCCATTCTTCTTCAATAGATCTCAACTGTATTTTAAAATTCAACATTATCTACCTAGTACTAAAATTTCCAGAGTTCTTTAAGTTTGGATGCCGGGTGAAAGGATGAATGGTGCAGGAGCACCAGTGTAGTTCTTACCGATTGAGCAGTTAGTAGTGGAATTGCTTGGAGATCATGACATTCCTTCATGTTTGAGAGTTTAGCGTTGTGGTTTTGGATTTATTCCCTTGAGTTCGTCATCTTTGTCATGTTCAAGATTCATGTCATTTGGATTTAATCCTGGTGAGATATCGATTCTGGTATTGGCTTGATTGATATGTTCTTACCGGTTATTCTTGCAGTGTGTTGAGAGAAGTTGAATCAGGTTGCGGTTGATTTCCGTGACTTCTGGATCATTGATTTATGTTTTGTGTTCCTTGTTCGATGTTCCCGGGGAACCGCATGATGTTTTATACATTTTGGAGTTGTTCTTAGTGATTTGAGCTGACATGTTACTGTTACCACATTTCATAAACCAGTTGATCTTTGGGTCGACTTGATCAAGTTATTATTATTTGCGAACGGTATTGTAGACACCTAAAATTTTCCTATTTAATTGAATAAATATTTTTTATTTATTTAATTATTTTAGCCTAATTCTTCTATTAATTAAATAAATCTTTATTTATTTAATTAATTCATTTATCCTCTTCTAGCCTTATTTCTCATTTAAATAAATACCTTTATTTATTTAAATTACCCCTTTTCCTAAATTAAATAAAATAAATATTTTATTTATTTAATTGATCCCACTTCCTCTATTAATTAAATAAATCTTTATTTATTTAATTAATTCATTAGCCTTTTCTACCCATGACACATGTCATTTATCTCTTAATTCATACACTACCTACCCTCTCATTATTTTCTTATTTCCTCTACCTACCCTTTAATCATAGCCGACCATTTATCTTTTACACTTCTCAATCTTATCCCTCCATTTCTTATAGTGTCTTCTATATAAGAGGATACTTTCCTTCATTATCAACCCCTGAACGACTACTCGACTACACTAGCATTCGAACTTTCATATGCGATCTAGCTATCAACCACATTTCCATTCTTTGTTGAGCTCTTGTGCACATATAAAATCTGAGAGAAAATATATCAAGCAAGATAAATGGAGATAGGAAGAATGGAGATTCAAACCCTATTGGACATGTGATGGTATAATCTTTGTGATTTCATTTGATTTGCATTGTCTTAGGTAATCTTCATATGTTATGGTGGATCTTTATTGATTGTTAGGCTAGGGTTTTGTGGTTGAATTCATTTAGTCTTTCAACATTGTTGTTATCCACTTTTCACCATATACAGGTATAAATGGAAGTTTGTGAATCATTTGAGAAGATAAAAGATAAAAGACAAAAGTTTGAGATCGAGCAAAGATGTAGAACCGGCAAGATTCTGGTCTGGTGGACTGAAGCTGGGAGGGTTGAGGTTTGGATTAGGGTTGAATCAACAGAGTGTTTTTGGTTGATGATTTGATGTGTAGATGATTTATGGATCTTATAATTGTGTTGTAAGCATTGTTTATATCCTAGACTATGATCCAGTATGTGACATATGTAATTCTTCAAATTGCTATAAGATTTGTTAGGCTAGGGTTTTGTGGTTGAATTCATTTAGTCTTTCAATATTGTTGTTATCCACTTTTCACCATATACATTTTGGCACGCTCGGTGGGACTCTTGTCCCTTTTGCATTTAACATCTTTTGTTGTAGATTTTGTATTTTTGAAGTTACGGATCTGACATTTTCGACAACATTTGACATTTTTGCGTTTCCACATTTTGAAATCGCGTTTTTGATTTTCTACCACGTCTGTGAACCTCTAAATCGCGTCTTTGTTTCCGACAGTATTTTCATTTTCTAGATTGCAGGTTTTCATTATAGGCGAGTCTGTGGACCATTTAAGCACATCTGTGAGATCTAGTCGCGTCTGTGATCATTTTAATCACTTTTGTGTCTTGAAAGATTTTATGTTTTGCATTTTTTTGCAGAAACACGTCTGTGAGGTGTTAAAGAGTGTTTGTGTTGTGGAATCGTGTCTGTGTTGTAGAATCACGTCTGTGTAGGGTAAAATTGCGTCTGTGTTTAGGTTTTTTTTGCATTTCAATTTTTTATCCAGTTTTAGGGTTTTATTTTGTTATTCGGATTTCAGATCTGGTTTATTTTGAGCTAACATCTTCAGATCTAGCTCACGAAGTTGGTGTAAATTGTCTTGAAAGCAAAATCATTTTATCAAAGGCCCCTATTTCACAAAGTCTTTTGGATCTAAAAATTTACCTAACTTGTGTGCTTGCAGGAAGGGGTGATCATTTGAAACAATCCAAACTACTAACAAATCTTTGTTGCGGGATCTTGGCAAGGGTTTTTGATCTTTATTGTGTGCCTTGTTTTCATAGATTATCAAACACTTCAATTGGTGCACTAAAATTGAACTAGTGTCTTTTGTGTCTTGAGCAATAGGCTCTTTTTGTTTAATCTCTAGAGGGCCTGTCTCCCCACATGGTCATTAGGATTACTAGTAAGGAGAGAACGACCCAAGTGGTAGCAAGGAAAAGCCATCCTCTTCCGAACCACTATAAACAATTGTATCTATGGTGAAAACTATGGATAACATGTATTGATTAGTTCATACCGACACTATGTCTCCCCATAAACCTGTTTGATCAAATTTATTTGATCAGTTGTAGGGGATAACCCCTACCGACTGGGAGCCTTCTGTATTTATAGAGTTGAAAGTGCCTCATGTATGGCCACACGAACGGATGCCCTTACTAGCACCTTTTTGTTTTAGAAGCCAAAATCCTTCTAGTTGTTGGGGCAGGAGGTCAGACCTCTGGAGCGACCCACACACATACGGTTCTTAGTAGAGATACAAAGTTCTCCACAGGGAGTTTTTGTGGGGACTGATGCTTGTCTGCCCTGAGAAGTGAGTACTGAGGGTGGAGCCAATGGGGTCAAGCATCTAAATATCTACTCTGAATAGCATAGCCTCATGTGGGATCAACAACTATTGTCGTGGCCAACCACAAGAATTGTGCTTGTCTTCTTTTGAACTATTAAACATTCAAGACCAAACATCAAAACATTGTGTCTTTTGTGTCTTCAAATGTATGCAAAACATTTTTACATCAAACAACACACTTTTCTTTGAGTCATTTTTGAGTCTGAACACTTGCAAACATTGAGTCTTCATCAACATTGTGTCCTCTTGTCACGAAATATAGTCAAGATTTCAGATTGGGTCACAACAAAGAACTTCACACATTGGAAAAATTGCACTAAGTCTTTAGAAACACGTCTGTGTCTGACATAATAGCGTCTATGTCATCTAACTACATCTATGAAAGGTAGAAACATGTCTGTGTTCTCTTGAGCAACATTTATTTACAAAACCTCATAAATGCGTTTGTGTGTGACATAATAGCGTCTGTGTCATCTAACCACATCTGTGAAGAGTAGAAACGTGTCTATGTTCTCTTGAGCAACATTGCATTTACAAAACCTCAGAAACGCGTCTGTGTCTGACAGAACCACGTCTGTGTCATTAAATCGCGTCTATGAAGTATACAGACACGTCTGTGTTCAGTATTGGCAAAACTCACAATCTAGCAAACAAGAGCAATCAGTTTCAACATTATTGAGTTTCCTAAGTTATCTCTTTGAGTTTTCATCTAGAATTCAACTTGTCTTTGGGTCTCACAAAGTCCATCATTGCTTTACATCTTGCATTACATTTACATTTGTCTAAACTTGAGTCAAAAGGTCACTTGCTTGTCCTCATCATACTTTGTCAACACACTACATACAACAACATTTTGCTAAGTGGTCCCTCATCAAGGTATATCACCTTTGGGTCTCATTTGGTCTTACTTAGAGTTAAGGTCAACTTACCTCATCAAGAGAAACTATCATCTCTTTGGAAGTCACACCTACTCTACTACATACATACTTGGTCTTACACTTTGGACATTGCAAGTACACCTTCAGATTCATTTACATTCCATCCAACTCTTGGTCTTCCATACTCTTTCCATTTTCATCTAGTCTCAAACATCGTGGTCAAGACCTAGTTCATGGTTGAAACCCATTCCCAAAAATCTAGGAGAGAAGCTAAAGAGGCTCAAGAGTCTGCAAACATTAGTACCTATGAGTATGACAATGATATCTTTTTCAATTCTGATCATACTACATTACTTGACATGGATGCTTATAGAAACATTCCAAATGTTGAGAACATGGACACTATAAACAACAATGATACACAAAATGACAATATAGACAACATTTCAGTACATTCAGCAGAAGAAGAAGACTCCATTATGGATCCCCATTTCAATCGATTGGTTGAGGAAATAATGAGGAGAGATAGAGAATACTTCTTACAAGTGATGGCACAAAGTGGAGCCAAGATACCTCATGATTTTGACATGTCTCAAATAATGGAACATCAACCTTTGCAACAACCTTACCTCAAAATGGATCAAAGGAGGCCTAATAGTGGAGGCAATAGAGGACCACATCTTGTGCCTAAATCACCATCATCTTTGTTTCAAAAACCAAGGGTCCCATACACACATGGTCAAGCATATGATACTCACCTTCGCAGACCATTATGTAAGTCCTATGCAGAAAAATATACTCAATCACATGTTAATGCTAAGGATCAACCACCAAAGTAATTGGATATCCAAAGGCATGGTCAAAATTTGGACACAAGGAAACCCCGCGTCAAATTTGGGGGCAACACATTAGAAAAAACTCATGACATGCTTGTAGAGTATGGTATACATGGACAAAGCAGATATTCTATTCCTCATCATGACTCTATACCAAGTGGTCCTTATACACAACATCATTATAGACCTCCTCCATATGAACATGTGTATGATCAATACCATCCATATATACAACATGCTCCTCCTCCACACAATGGCTCAAGCATGGGATATGGTCTAAGAAGTCGATCTCCACCTAAGAACAATTTGGAATAGCAAATCAAGGACTTACAAAAGAAAATAGAGAACATAAATACACCGAAGCCAACTTACACAATGAGAGACATATGTCCCTATCCATTTGACAAAATCATTCCAATGCCCCCATTTCTTATACCCTTTGTGACACCTAAGTTTGATAAGTATAGAGGAAAAGGGGATCCTAAGGCACACATAAGATAGTTTTTCACAACCTGCATTAAGGTAGCAGCAGAAGAGACATATTTGATGAGATTATTCCCACAAAGCTTAGGTGATCAAGCTATGGAATGGTTCTCCCAACTCCCACTTGGAATTAAGTCATGGGGTGACTTAGCAGAGGCATTTATTCAACATTTCTCATACAACATAGAGATAGACATATCAGTCACCACTTTGTGCAACACCAAGAAAAAGGATGGAGAATATTTTTCATCATTTTTACAAAGATGGAGAAATCTAGCCAGCAGATGCTCTTGTGAAATTCCACAAAAACAAATGGTAGAGATGTTCACCCAGAATGTCAACAAAGACATTGGTTATGACCTAAGAAAAGCTTGTTTGTCCACCTTCAAGGATTTCATTGAGAAAGGCTTAGTGATAGAAAAGGTCCTAATTGAGCAAGGCATCGTTAAAATATTCAAAGAAAACAAAGGTGACTTTAAAGGAAAAGATAAGCCAAGATTTTGGAATAAAAACAAGAACACAGTCAATGATGGTGTTGTTGATGCCAATACAGTACGACCCAAAATCATTTTTTCTGGATCAAGCTCTACAAACAATCAAGTGAATACTCAAACAACTTCCAATTCACGAAGGAAGTACACCCCATTGGGAGAATCACTTGAGTTAGCTTTCAAAAAGCTAGTGGCAAACAAAATAATAACAATTCCAGATTTTCCTCCATATGAGCCAAAGGTCAAACCACATTAGTGGAATGATGATGAATATTGTGAATTTCATAAGAGCAAAGGTCATAAGACAGGAAATTGTCATCGACTGAAGAACATCATACAAGATCTTATTGATAGAGGTGACATTGAGATTGAGGGACACTCATCCAATCAAGAACATGAAATGTTTAAAGAACCATTCCCAAAACATGACAAGGGAAAAGATAAAGCCATAGATGACCAAACCAACTATACCAGAGCATCCTATAACTATGATTCAATAGTCAATCACATTTCAATGGATAATTATCTCTCTACCATTATCATCAAGGACAAAATGCCTGAGAATTCTACCTAAGACCCAAAATTATTCTCAAAGGCATTGGATCTTCTTCTGAACCTACCTTTGAATGTAATGTTACAACTCGTCGAGGTAAATTCACTTTGCAAGGTGCTCCAGCTAAAAAAACCGCTTCCTCATCAACCAAACCTGAGTATGAACTTGTAGAATAGTTAGGGAAGACACCCGCACTTATCTCAATCCTTGAGCTCTTACGCATATCCCTCGCACATAAAGACATTCTTGACAAAATCTTGAGAGACACTTTTGTTCCTGTTGATTTGAACGTGGACCAGTTTCAAGCTATGGTGGGATACCTTTCCATTCCATACTCCCTCACATTTACAGAAGTCGACGATGCCTCTATGAGCCAACCACATAATGCACCATTGCACATTGAAGCCTTCCTACACAAACATCGAATAAAATGAGTCCTGGTAGATGGAGGAGCAGGTATAAACATCTGTACATTGAACACTATTAAACAATTGGGATATTCGGATAAAGCTGTGAATTCTACAAACAAAATTACCATCAAGGCATATGATAATGAAGAGCATTCATCCAAAGGCACAGTCACCTTGCCTCTTAGAGTTGGACCAGTTACAAAGGATGTGGTTTGTCAAGTTCTTGACCTGGATCTCACATACAATATATTGCTAGGATTTCCTTGGATTCATGAGATGAGGGAAGTCCCATCTACATACCACCAATGCATTAAGTTTCCTCACAATGGAGTTGAAATAACAATAAATGGTGATCCTAATCCATTTATATATTGCAATAACTTGAGACCAAAAACTAAGATGATCATTCCAAGTAATAGGGTAGTTGTCCCTTCTTTTGCATACATTGATCCTGAATCATTAAAACCTTTGACATCAAAACAAGGTGAGCTTAAAGGGAAATATCAAGACAAAGGCATGGGTGAATACACTTTGAATCAAACCATGTGCTTACAACAAGTTATGAGCACGAAAATAATATGGACGACCACATATTTCCAAATGGGTATCTATCATTATACTCAAATGGGATCCTACTATCTTCTAAAGATGGGGTGAAATGGAAGAAGAAGACTTATACAAAATGCTTTACAAAGACCTTGAAAATGGTACACAAGATCACATCAGCATACCATGTGAAAAATATGGCAAAGAATTCAAGATCCTACAAAAATTTGGGTATGACGGTAAAAAACCTCTTGGCTTAAGAAAGGAAGGTATCATCCAACCTTTGCAACCATAATTGACATTTAAAAAGGAATGCTCGAAAGGACTTGGTTTCATGTCTTCCAAGGTAAATACTCAAAAGGCAAGAGAAGCATTACAAATCAATGTTGTCAAAGATCAACAAGAGAATCGTTATTCCACTGACTCCAATGAATGGGAATGGAGTTCAGACAAATCCTCCAGTGACTATGAACTCATCGAGACATTTAGAGAACCAGGTGAACCCATGAAAGAAGAGGAATTTTATAAAAAAATTCAAAATTGGTCAAGAAACAACCCCTGAGGATCCCACATAGTCCTTGCCTCTAGGTTCTAGGTTGAAATCACAAAGAATGAGGACACCCGTCCCAAAATGCGCTACTAGTGATGAAAATTTGGATTCGTTCACGATCGAGACAGATGAGGAGAGTGCCAACGATGACCTCGACATACCTGAATATAACTGCATCTTCACCCTTAATCTTGTTGACTTTAAAAACATTGAAGGTCTTCCCCTTGTCCATCACCAACTTATTGACTAGGACCATGAAGGACCTGTATAGATCGACACATTCCAAAATGATGAAGCCTTTATTGACTATCTAGGCATACGAGATGATCTTCCCCCTAGGGACCATAAGGCAGGATACACTATAAAACTCAACAATGTGGCATATTTTGGTGAGGGTGTTGGGCCTTCCAGTTGAAAAAATATAAAAATAAAAACAAATCAAGGGTCTTATGGTGAAAACCACATTGTGACACTATCTGACCCCAAAAAAGTAAAAAGAAAGGATGTATTTGAGGGTGAAAACCTCTTCGAGGAACCCAAAGATGGAAGGCTCGACATTCTCCCAGCATCATACGAAGAAAAATCATCTATGTTGGTAGAGGAGACCATCAAAACAAACATTGGTACAGAAGAAATTCCACATAACATATTCCTAGCACATTCTCTGACAGAGACAGAAAGATCAAAGTTCATAAGTTTCTTCATAGTGCGACAAATCAATTTTGCATGGTCATATGTTGATATGCCTGGACTGGATCCGGATTTAGTAATGCATCATTTGACAATCAAATCGGGGGCAAAACCAGTGAAACAGAAATTAAGAAAGATGCATACACAAGTGGCATTTTTAGTCAAAGCGGAGCTTGAAAAATTATAGGATGTTGGATTCATATGTCCAATTGACTATCCTGAATGGATCTCCAACTTAGTGCTTGTTAGCAAACCACATCGTAGCATCAGAATATGCACAAATTCCAGAGACATCAACAAAGCTTGTCCTAAGGATGATTTTACATTACCAAATATTGATCCGATCGTAGCTCTCACAGCAGGTCATGAGATTTTATCTTTGATGGATGGATTCTCTGGCTATAATCAAATAAAAATCGCATTTGAGGATCAACACAAAACAACATTTACTTGTCCTTGGGGAACTTTCTGCTGGAATGTCATGCCCTTCAGGCTCAAGAATGTAGGCGCTACATATCAAAGAGCCAGGACTACTATCTTTCATGATCTCATGCATGTTACTATGGAAGATTATATTGATGACCTCTTGAGCAAATCAATAGACAGAAATACACATTTGGACATACTTTCAATCATTTTTGATCGGTTGGAAAAATACAAAGTAAGATTAAACCCAAAGAAATGTGTCTTTGGAGTAACCTCCGGGAAGCTCCTAGGGTTCATTGTCTCGAAAAGAGGAATTGAAGCCGATCTAGCCAAAGTCAAGACCATCCTAGAGATGCAACCACCAAGAAATATCAGTCAACTTTGATCTTTGCAAGGGAGACTCCAGTCCATACGAAGATTCATAGCACAACTTGCAGATAGAATGTAATCCTTTTCAGCACTTGCTACACAAAAATATCAAATTCAAATGGGATGATAACTATCAACAGGCTTTCCAGATACTCAAAGATTATCTTCTGAATCCACCAGTCTTAATGCCACCAGTTTCGGATCAACCCCTATTACTATACATATCTGCTACTTCAACAGCACTGGGCACACTCTTAGGACAACAAGATGTTGAGGGCAAAGAAAAGGCAGTTTACTACATCAGTCACACTTTGGTGGGATATGAGATAAACTACACACCAATTGAGCGTGCATGTCTCGTTGTGGTCTTTGCTTCGCATAAATTATGACACTACATGTTAACTCATAAAACTAAGTTGGTCGCAAGAAACGATCCATTGAAATACCTTCTTAATAAAGCAACGCTTACTAGTCAACTAGCCAAATGGGTGATGCTCCTAAGTGAATTCGACATTGAATATGTGGATAGAAAATCAATAAAAGGACAAGCTATCGCAGATCAATTAGCAAATGCTCCTATGATAGATGATGCTCCTCTAACTTTAGAATTTCTAGATGAATCCATCTTGACAGTATCACACATAAATCCTTGGCAACTATACTTTGATGTCTCATACACACAACATGGTGTAGGAACTGGCATCCTCTTCATAACACCTCAAGGGGATTCCATACCAAAATCATATCAATTATCATTTCCTTGCACTAATAACATAGCAGAATATGAGGCATTAACAACTGGATTACAGATTGCAGTTCAATGGAAGATCCAGGAACTTTATGTTTTTGGGGACTCTCAACTTGTAATTCATCAAGCAACTGATGACTACCAAACTAAGGATGAAAAATTAATTCCTTATAAAAGAATGGTGGATGACTTGAAACAACATTTTGAGAAGTTAGACTTTGAGCAGATACAAAGAGAGCAGAATTGAGCCGCAGATGCCATGGCTACCATTGCTTCACTAATCGACCTACCATAGAATGAAACCCGCTATGAGTTCTTGGTGGCTAACCTTTTGGTTCCCTCATATGAGATCACTCCTACAGAGATGATATGTGTTGTTGGTCCTGATTCCCAGTTATATGGTTCCATTTTCACATACCTTCATAATAATACCCTTCCTTCTGACTTATCCAACAATCAACGTCGCACTTTCATTTGCCAATCTTCTCGATATGTCATTTTAGCTAATATCCTATACCGTCAAAGTTTAGATGGCACTCTCCTTAGATGTTTAGAAAGGGATGAAGCCCAGATTACTTTACATGAAGTTCATGAAGGGATATGTGGTCCACATTCTAGTAGTCCTACCTTAGCCAAGAAGCTCATTAGGACTGGATATTACTGGCCCAATATGGAAAAAGACTCATATTAGTTTGTCAAGAAATGTAAGCAGTGTTAACTTCATGGAGACCTCATTCATACGACAGTGCAAGAACTTCAACCAATTGTGACTCCTTGGCCCTTTTGCCAATAGGGACTCGATCTCATAGGCAGGATTCACCCTCATTCCTCCAATGGCCACAAATTCATCATCACCGCCACAGAGTATTTCACAAAATGGATTGAAGTCGTGCCTCTTACACAAGTCACTGAGAAACAAATTTCTACATTCATTCTCAACTACATCATTTGTCGATACTGTATTCATGTCTCCATCATCACTGATAATAGACCTCCCTTCAAAAATTAGGATGTTCGTGAACTTTGTGATCGCTTCCATATTACCCATCATTTCTCCACACCTTATTACCCCCAAGGCAGTGGTCAAGTTGAGGCATCAAATAAAACCATTCTTAAAATCCTAAAAAAGACAGTCGATGACACTGGCTGCAATTGGCATATCCAAATTAATCCCACACTTTGGGCTTACCGCACAAGCATCCACACACCTACAGGAGCTACACCTTATTCACTTGTCTACGGCGCTAAAGCTATCTTGCCTATTGAGGTTGAGTTACCCTCTTTACAAGTCTCTTTGCAAAACATTATCAATGATGAAGACTACAGGGTCTCTCGCTTACAAGAACTTGAACTATTGGATGAACGAAGACAAACTGCTTTTAATCATCTCAAGGCTTATCAACAATGAATGAGTCGCAGTTACAATCATAAGGTCAAGCCTCACACATTTGTGGTAGGTGACTTATTTCTCAGAGAAAATCCTAAAAATCAATAAGACAGAGAGAAGAAGGGCAAGTTTGAACCAAACTGGCTTGGTCCTTACATCATTACAACAGCCTATGGATCTGGTGCTTATCAAATTTCAACCACAAAGGGTGAACCTTTGGAGGATCCTATCAACAAAATGCACCTTTGTAGGTTTTACACATAGCTCTTCAGAATATCCTAATTCAAAAATACAAAAAAAAATCATAAAAATAAAAAAATCAATACTTGGTGAAAACCTAGCAAACAGGCGCCTTGTGACACAATTTTTTTTTTTTTTTTGAAAAATAGAAAAACATTTTCGTCCAATGGTGAAAACCACTTCGGTGGCACCCTGGGAAAGTACCATGGTGAAAACCGGGTCACCGATGCCATGTGTAGAGACATTTCTCCTCCCTCCTTCAGGATTCACTTTCACATTCACTTTTGCACACACTCACAACCTATTCACTCATAATAAAATTACGCATTCCCATCATGGATTGTAATTAATTTACCTAAGATTGGTTAACCATTCATAATAAACATTCCTATTCACCCCTTTCAATCCATCATAAATCAGCTCCTATCTGTGGCTAAGGAAAATCCTACGTCTAGTAATGGGTGTGGAACTGAGCGCATCACATGTTTCGAGGCATACAATCTCTTCCATCTTTCTTTAGTCTATCCGCACACAATCCACAATAAAACAACATTTGTATTTCCAATCCATAATAAAGTTCCATCTTCTTTGCAATAAAGGATCAGTTTCATGGATTCAGTCAGTTTCAGATGAGACACAACATCAACAATGGGCTTCAACAAATCAAATCTTTCAACAGACTCAGACAACATTATGGTTCAGTGTTATCTTTCCTTTTGTGAAAGTAAACATTGTGACCACAATCAAATAAGACTTATACAAGTGAAAAGAGACACTAAACTTGAGTACTACAGTGGATGTTGGTGTCAATTCTTGGTTTTCTTTTGATTTTATCTTCTGGTGACATGTCATTTAGCTTTTCCAGGATGTCTCTGACTAGAGATTCTATCTCCAGGATGTCTTTGACTAGAAAGGCAAGGATGGGGTATCATCGCCTATTTTTCTTTGTTGTCTGTGGATTGTCTCTTAGTAATGCTATGACTTGTCCAAGGATATGAAGACACTATGAGTCTAGTGTGAATTGGGGCATTTATTGTTTGCAACTGTCTTATCTCCATGCAAACGGGTACAATGACTTTCTGGATCAAACCTATGTCTGGATTGTCATAACCTATTTTTCCCTAATAAAGCTCAATGATGATAATGCACAAGAAGCTCTTTCACTTTCATATCTTCTATCTTCCATCCCCCTTTCTTGATTGACCCTCATCGTCCTTCTCGAGTCCGCGTAGCCTGCTATTACATGATTGAGTATAATGACACACTAAAAATATTTGCATTTCATGTAGTTTCACCTACATCATCACATGTTAGCATATCTCATCATCTCCATACATATAGATATCACAATTACAATTGCATCACATCCTGCACACAACACATGTTAGCACATTTTACATTTTCATCATGTAAATAGTTCTTTGCATTATCATATTCATTTGCATTTCATACATTTACATTTTGCATTTGCATAACTTATTAAAACATAAAAGAACAAAAATATTGCATTTCATCATGTACATATTTGCATCCATATCATAAGAATCACATAGAAACATATAGAAGCATCACATAGGTACACATGCATATACCTGCCACAAGGATGAATCATCTCATATGTATATCAAAATCATAAGTGTCATGATACAATGATGTCAAAATACATATGGCTACAAAATCACCCAAAGGTGTCATCATACAAAATGGAACAAAAAAACTGATACATAGGGAGCCCTCTAAGGCTATGCTGAACTCCCTCCCTTGGAGCCATCTGGCCTCGATGGAGTCTGAGCCCTGGAAGGACCTGCCCCAGGATCATCTCTCCTACCCTCTCTATCTGGTGGTGGTGGAGGACCCATGACCCCACCGCTAGACGCATGTCTCCTGTCCCTCCCTCCAATGGTCATCGTTGTTTGTGATGGTCTACAGAAGCTCCTAGCCTGCTGCTCTGATGGTATTGCTCCATAGTATAGGTCTCTCTAGTAGCCTATCTCCTCCCCGACCTGCAGAACATAGGTGTATCCAGCTCCTGTGTCCTCTGCTACCTGTCTCCCTTGATGAATACTAAGAGGGGGGGTGAATTAGTATGCCAAAAATCTTTACACTTGAACACTTTGCAAGACTAACAGTAAACCGGTAAAACAGTTTAGCAGACAAACCGGTTAGCACACATGCAAACCAAATAGAAAATAATGCATTCACCCACAGTAGCACAAACATAATAACACAAGAGATTTTGACATGGAAACCCAAATGGGAAAAACCATGGTGAGATGGAACTCACAAGTAACTATCTGCAGAATAGAAACCAGACCGGTTAAGGTCTTGCAATGTTCTTTACCAGAACAGACCCTGTTAGGAATCTCAATCTCTGTTAGGAGATAAGTCCGATTAAGGACTACCTTGCTAGAGGATTTTAGATCCACAGATGTGAACCACCTTGTTAGAGGATTTACAAGAGGCTTTTCGGCCTACCCAGTTAAGGGCTACAGACTTGTCGAAGATGTGAGTAATCAACAAGTGAGTGATATACCAAATGTAGCATCCTAAAATTGCGACACTTGCAATTTCGACTGCATTTTGGTCTTCACGATGGCGACGCAACACGCAACCTGAATGGAGACCCCAAAACTTGCTCACGACACTGAAAACTGCATTTTTCAAGCACCATTGGCCTGAACCTCCTTGCACCCCGCTGTCCCGGAGGTGGGACCAGAGCGCCCAGCGCCCTGATCCCTCAGGACCAGGGCGCCCAGTGCCCTGGTCCTCCAGGACCATGGCGCCCAGTGCCCTGGTCCTCCAGGACCATGGCGCCCAGTGCCCTGGTCCTCCAGGACCATGGCGCCCAGCGCCCTGGTCCCTGGGTCCTATTTTTGGCCCGGTTTCCTAAGTGATATCGGGTCTTTTTTATTGCAATTTGGAAATATACTTCCCTGGTCGGCCTAAGGTCAGGAAAATCAGTCTATCAGCCCTAATTGACAAGTATATAAACTACATTTTTCTCTCTCATTTAGAAGAGAAGACATACATGACGGAAAAAGCGTGGAAACTATACTCAAGCATTCAAGCATTCAAGCAATTGATCATTCCAAGTCTCCATTCAAGGCTAAGTGTTGCATTCAAGTCAAGGATTCAACCATTGAAGAGGAGATCACTTATTACATGCTACATACTACAACATACAACATCTAAACCTTCGCACATAAGGATACCAACATCCTTAGAACAAGGTATTAGTACTTGTTTTACATTACAGTCATTTACATTTACAGCACTTGCTCATTTCTTGGTTAATTCCAAAACCGGGGTTTGACCTAAAGGCAAACCCCTAATCCCTAACCCCCCAATCGTCTTCGCTTTTTTGTGTGTAGGTTACAGGTACGCGGCTGAGATTGAAGATCTGGAATCCTTGTGCCGAGACGAACAGATCCCCCTTCATTTCGCGGATTTTTCGGAGGACCGTGGCGCCGGGCGCCATCGTCCCGACAACTTTTTCTCAAATTTGCAGGACAGCGCCGTATCGACATTCTACTGCTAATTCCAGGTCCGCAGCTTCATCCTATAACCTAAACTCAGTTTATAAGCGAATCTTTATGACTTTCTATGCATCCTTAGCTTAATTTCCTTAATCAACATTCTTTACAAAAGAGGGTAGCTTTGCTTTCCAAACCCTTGAAATTCATTTAGCATCCAATCTTACATCGTGTGGGATTGAATCTTATGAGTTTCAACCCCTCTTTTGAATGTAAAGTCTTCCCCCTAAGTGAAAACCCATCGAATCCTAGCGAACCTCCCTTCTCTCTCCTCGGAGTTAGAAGAGGGGAGACCAACTAGGGTTCGACCGCGATTTTCCGCTTTACACCAAATAGCACAGATATCTTGGTTAGATCCTTGATAGCTCAATCCTAATGCATTCCAGCATTACTTCAATCTTCTACACATTCATACTCTCTCTAACTCCTCAACCACCTTAAACCCTAGCAACAACATCAATAACCTAAAACCCTAGACATGATGTCCTTATAAAGGAATCTAATTCTATGTCGGTCCAATAGGATTACAATACAATTTCCTAAGTTCAATGCATCTGGACGAATTTGGTAACACGACACAAAAAGCACCGTTAACGTGTTGGCATTGTCAAACAATTGGTGGATGGTAACTCATCACAAAAGTCCGGTTGGTAACTCATCACAAAGTATTACCGGTTCATACAATATATCGGTTCAAGCAAAATGCCGGTTG
Organism: Cryptomeria japonica; assembly: GCF_030272615.1. Taxonomy (NCBI): domain Eukaryota; kingdom Viridiplantae; phylum Streptophyta; class Pinopsida; order Cupressales; family Cupressaceae; genus Cryptomeria; species Cryptomeria japonica. The sequence continues at coordinate 726,558,277 of NC_081408.1, forward strand.
CCGGTTTGACAAAAATGAAGACTAGGAAATATGTGTTTTGCCACTTTGATCCTTCATACCGCTTGAGATCCTCGAACTGCTCGGGGTTAACAAACCGCTTCAGATTGGTAATCACTTTTTGCAAAACACCAATTGTCTAAGGACTATGATGCATTATACTGATTGGAACATGTACCACTTGAGCTTTGACATATACATACAAAAATGATCTCAATGTAAGTGTGTGTCCATCAATGACAATCAGAACATAATCATCAAAAATCCCAACAATCTCCCCCTTTGGCATTGATGGCAACACTTAGGAAATTTTGACATCTAAGTGTTTTACAACAAAAATATGCCTGAATCAAAATGACTCCCCCTAAGCATATACACTATCCCTTTTGCAGAAAATACAAGTATACTACTTCTTATCATAAATAACTTGAAAGTATACATTAAAACATTCAAAATTTATACTTCTCCCCATTTGCCAACAATGACAACAAAATATTACAGACTAACACCTGTGTCATTTAAAAGAATAAGAGTTTATGACAATAAGAAATAAAACTTGTCAAAAACAGATTTAAAGTCCTGCAAAAATTGTCTTATAGATAAAGACCAGGACTCAAGTAGGGAGGTGGCTACTTCTTTCTCTGTCTACATCTGGGAGACCTGCTCTTCCATGGCATCTAATGTGCTCATCTCTTGAGTCACCATTAAGGCATCTAGATTTAGATAGCACTTCTGAAGTATTTGTAGGCGTGGGAGTAGAACTAGTTGTAGCTCCTGCAAATCTTGTGACCGGTTACTAATCTCAAGCTCTATTCTTGTAGGTTGGATATGAAACCATTGAATGGTTTGTCCATAAACTGTGAAAGAGTCATATGGCAGCTTGAAGGTGCTCATGTATGACTGCAAGTCTGTTTGTATCTTTTGCTTCTAAACAAGAACATCATCATAGAAGAGATGGTATTGGAAAATCTTATTGAGTAATAGATTCCCCTCATCTAGAGCATTCCTTATATCCTTCTATGCTTTTTGCAGTTCAGACCGGAGCTCATTAAGCTTTTTCACCAGGGCAATGTTGAGAGCCTTTTGATGCTCTTTCTTGGCATTTGCCTCTGCTACCTCCTCTAGGCTCTACACTTGATCATCCACTACAGTGCATAGGAGCTTCAATTGGGCCAATGATGAGTCAGTGCTGGGGAGGTTTGTATCGGGTAACAAACTAGTAAGTGTGTCCATGACAACTTGTATCACATCTTGCTCCTTTTTCCTCCGTATCACTTCAAGGCATTCTTGAGCAACCTTGATGCTCCGCAGTAGCTCCATTTCACTTGCAGACTAAAGGTCAATGGGACTGGTGAGGTCAGCCGGTTTGGCTTGACTACCAGTTGCCTTAGGAGTCTCCATCTGTGTGCTCTGTGCCGCTTCTGCTTCCTTGTCCTCTGCCACTTTCTTCTTCTCTGCTTCCTCTTCCTTCTTCTTCTCCTCTTGCTTTTTCTTCTCCTCTTCCTTCTTCTTATCCTCTTCTTCTTTCTTCTTATTGGCTTCTTCTTGTTTCCTTTTCTCTTCTTCCTTTTTTCTCTTGTCATCATCATCTTTTTCTTTCTTTTTCCATTCCACTTCCTTCTTCTTCTTATCTTCCTCTTGTCTCTTCCTCTCCTCTTCTACTCTCTTCTCTTCCTCTTTTCTTTTCTCCTCCTCTTTTTCTCTCTTCTCTTCCTCTTTTCTTTTCTCCTCCTCTTTTCTCTTTTCCTCTTCATCCTTCTTCTTCTTCTCCTCTTCATCCTTCTTCTTCTTCTCCTCTTCTTTCTTTGCTTCCTCCTTTTTGTCCTCAGTTTCCTTTTGCTTTACTTCCTGTTCTGCCTGCTTCTCCTATCCTGATGCTTCTGATGGTGTGACTTGAGTATCATCCTCTTCCTCTAGAGCATCAACATCAATAGTTTCAGTAGGTTCACCAACTGGATTTCCTTCATCATCAAATACTTCATCCAGTTTAGATATAGCCAGTTCTTGCTCAGCCTTCCTGTTGGCTAGTCGCACTTTGTGCGTGTGAACCACTATTGTCATAAGTAGATGAGTGTCTTTTTCAACATCATCAATTCTTCCGTCCAATAACCAGAGTCTTCTTCTTCTGGTGAAGAAGATTCCTTTATTCTGATTGATGACATCAAACAACTCTAAATTGGATAGGTTGGGAAAGTGTTGAGCAAAAACTTTCTCCTTAATTTCCTGCTCCTTCTCTATGGCAATGCGCCATTTATTATCTGACTGATACAAAGAATTCGGTGTCTCAAATCTAATTTCTGAAGGCGACCAGTCATTAGCACATAAATATCTTATAACTTCTCTCTCTACTTCTTCAAGTTCTTCATTATTAAAATCATCAAAATGATCTACCAAATCATTTAACAATTTTCTCCTTATGTTTTTAATTGTTCTTTGACAATTTGTCAAAGGTTTGTAGGAAGAAATGTCAATATCTACTGGTGCCGATGATGCCAGTTCATTCTTTGTCTTTTTCTTTGCTTGCCGTGTCTTCTTAGGTTTTTTCCTCAGACACATTTTCTTCTGAGTCTGGTGAGGCATTCCTTGTCTTTCTCTTTCTTTCGAACACTTTAGCAGGTGCCGCTTCTGGTTTCTTTTTAGCCGGTGACTGCTTGGTCACTGTAGGACTGGCTGTAGTAGCCAGTGCTGATGCTGAAGGCACTGCTTTTGCCTTCTTCACTGAAGGTTCTTTTCCTTTCTTTGCTGAGGGTTCCTCAACCGGTGTTACTCTTTCTAGGTAGGTGTCAGTTCTCCTTGCCTTTGGATCAAGCAGTGAGGCAATAAGGGTAGAGGCATATCCTTCTAGTGTATCATTCATTACCTCATAGCCCATAGGCTCCACTTCCTCCTATCTGGGCACGACAACCTCCATTATGCATTGATCCACTTTAATGGTGAAACAGACATCATCATCATATTTCTTGACAATATAACCTGATATTCTCATCCTCTAACTCATTTTGTGTCTGAACTCATCAAAGTACTTGTTCAAAACTTTAGGGTAACTGGTTCCAACTACTTGAAGGCTTTCCTTGATTTGCTTGGTTACCGATTGGTCAGTAGACCACTGGACATCACCTACTTCTAGAAAGTAGCCTTGGAAGTAAAAGAACAACCCAACCAGTAGTTGTCCAAACTTGAACCTCAATGCATTATCTTGTTTGATCGATTTAAGATTCAACAGGAGTTGCCTTTGCATACCAGTGTAGAGGTCGAATGATGCATCTTCCTTGATCATCCGTAAGCGGCATTTACCACTGCAGCAGATACGGAGTTAATTTTGTTGGCTAAGAACGTTCGGTATCCAATCACCATGCACACAAATTTCACGAGGTCATCCTTGATGGAATTAACATTCATTCCTCATGAGTTGCTCATTGAATCGGTGAGCTTGGACATTTCAATCTTGCTTACCATCCTTAGGGCTGGCACTTCCCCTGTATTGCAGAAACCGGTGATGACATGAATTGCTTGTGGTGTAATATCATGCGTTCTTTCCAGGTACATCTTGTCACCATGAACTCTGCTCAGAATGATCCTAATGTGATCATCTATGAAATCTTCTAGGAAATAAACATCATTGTGGAGCGTCTTCTTCTCTAAAATACTATACTTGGTTTGATCTTTTTATCTTGTCCACAAAATAAACCTAGCTGCGAGTGAATTACTAGAGACCCCAGGTCTTCGATTTTACAATCTATGTGATCTAAGATTCCCTCTTCTACTATCACACCAACTGGAACTTGTGATAGGGCATTATATCTAAACTTGCGTTGAATAAAGCTTGCTGAATCTACAGATGTACTAGAGCTAGTATGGGATGTAGAAGCCATGATAGAAACTGAAAACTCGTAGAATACCTTTCAAAAATCATGAATTTAGGGCTTTCAGATTCTTCTCCACCTCATACTCCGTCGGTTGCAGAATCACCACTTTGAGTTTTTCTCTTGACCGTTAGCAATTTGCTTTTGAATCTCCTTCAAGGTTCCTAAATTTCTTAGAATCGCAGCACAAATCACTTCTCTTCGCTCTGCACTTGAAAACCTTTTTCGCTCAAAAAATGATAGTGAGAAATGATTTGAAAAATCCTTATAAACATATTGCTCACCTACCGCAATAAATGCTCCACCATTAGGGCGTAAACCCTAATTTGCCTTTTACCATTTTTGGTCTTCCGCCAGATGACAAGTATCATGTACCGGTTAAGGTTTTTTACCGGTGTAAATTGGGGGTTCGAAACATTTTGTTGTTTTCTCCCCCTAAGATTTTCTGAAGCTTAGTTTGCCGGTTCCGTGATTTCCACACTAGGTGTAGAAACTGGTTCCTCTTGCAACATTGTTGGTTTCTTCTTCTAGGTCTTGTTCATATCCACTTGAATAGTGTCAACATCAATCTTTCCTTCTGGAGTGACCGATATATCATCTAATATGTTCTTTCTTGATCTACAAAATCTGGCAATGTGACCCGGTTTGTTGCAGTGATAGCAAACCAATCCAAGTGCTCTCCAAGGTCCATTGTTCATGTTTCCATTCTTCCTTCTACATGTTGCAGCAGTGTGACCATGACCATGACAAATCCAACATTTTGCTCCCCATCCAGTTGCCGCTTGATAGCCACCGCTTCTTGGTTGATGATTAAAGGCATTAAACTGGTTGTGATTCCGGTTCACAAAAGGTTGAGGACCAACTCCTTGGGTCCTCTGAGGATATCTTCCAGTGTTATTCATAACAGACCTGCATTTAGATGCTCTATGCCCAAACTTGTTGCATGCATAGCAGTTACCATTAAATCTATAGGATCTAGGCTTATCATTTAGAAAATAAGGAAAATTGTTGTAAGCCTTACTCCTACACATATTGGCAGTATGTCCTTCTTTAAGATAGTTAAAGAAAACAGGTTTAAAATTTTGCTTACCTTTATCCTTTGATGTCGGTTGTTTCTTTGATGCTCCAACATTTGTACCAAAGGTCTCACCTTCCTCATGACCGGAATAGCCAATTCCATCACTATTCTTGATAGGTTTGACATATTCAAGCTTTTGCTCTAGCTTGACAGTGCTCTTGTTGAACTTAGCAAGTATTTCCTTTGACTCAAAGAGTTCTTTGGAAATAGCATCATTTGTTTCCATCAGGTTTTCATTCTCAGAGATGGCAATGTTTAGTTCTCCTTGCATGTCTTCCTTTTCCACTTTGCTCGCATGGAGTTGAGTAGTTAGGGAATTGATCTCTTGCTTCAGCTTGGAGATCTCATGATCTTTGTCTTTCACCAGATCTTCAGTTTTCCTTCGGTTCTCAAGCTCTTGACACATTCAAATAGTCAGTCCTTCCAGCTCCTTTCTTAGGTTGGAGTTTGATTCATTCAGCTTTTCTACTTCTTGAATTAGGGCTTCCATATCCACTTCATCAGAAGAACTATTTTCAGATAGCTCCATCAGCTTCTCAGCATGTTCTCTCCTCTTTGCTTGAGATGCCTTATATTTGACCATAAGATCATCACAGGCTTGCTCAGACTGAGTGAGTCGATGAGTAAGTTCCCTCAATGTGTAATCCCCCATATCTCTTTCCAAGTGGTTAAACTTATAGAAAGGTAGGCTCTAATACCAATTGATGAATACTAAGAGGGGGGGTGAATTAGTATGCCAAAAATCTTTGCACTTGAACACTTTACAAGACTAACAGTAAACTGGTAAAATAGTTTAGCAGACAAACCGGTTAGCACACATGCAAACCAAATAGAAAATAATGCATTCACCCACAGTAGTACAAACACCATAACACAAGAGATTTTGACGTGGAAACCCAAATGGGAAAAACCATGGTGAGATGGAACTCACAAGTAACTATCTGCAGAATAGAAACTAGACCGGTTAAGGTCTTACAATGTTCTTTACTAGAATAGATCCTGTTAGGAATCTCAATCTCTGTTAGGAGATAAGTCTGATTAAGGACTACCTTGCTAGAGGATTTTAGATCCATAGATGTGAACCACCTTGTTAGAGGATTTACAAGAGGATTTTGGGCCTACCTAGTTAAGGGCTACAGACTTGTCGAAGATGTGAGCAATCAACAAGTGAGTGATCTAGCAAATAGCACAGATTGCTTGGTTAGATCCTTGATAGCTTGATCCTAATGCATTCCAGCATTATTTTAGTCTTCTACACATTCATACTCTCTCTAACTCCTCAACCACCTTAAACCCTAGCAACAACATCAACCGAAAACCCTAGACATGATGTCCTTATAAAGGAATCTGATTTCATGTCAGTCCAATAGGATTACAATATAATTTCCTAGGTTCAATGCATCTGGATGAATCTGGTAACATGACACAAAAAGCACCGTTAACGTGTCGGCACCGTCAAACAATCGGTGGATGGTAACTCATCACAAAATGCTGGTTGATAACTCATCATAGAGTATTATTGGTTCATACAATATACCAGTTCAAGCAAAATGTCAATTGCCGGTTTGACAAAAATGAAGATTGGGAAATATGTGTTCTGCCGCTTTGATCCTTCGTACCACTTTAGATCCTCGAACCGCTTGGGGTTAGCAAACCGCTTTAGATCGGTAATCACTTTCTTCAAAACACCAATAGTCTAAGGAGTATGATGCATCATACCAATTGGAACATGTACCGGTTGAGCTTTGACATATACATATAAAAATGATCTCAATGTAAGTGTGTGTCCATCAATGACAATCACAACATAATCATCAAAAATTCCAACATCCCTACCCTTAGTGCTATCTCAACCTTTGTATAACGATGGATAACCTGATCCCTCTCCCGCTCAGTATCCCTCAGCTATCTCCTGAGCCTATCCCTCTCCCACTCAAGGTCCTGGATCTCATCTGCCTATCCCTGGTAGATCTCCCTCAACTCTAGTAACTCATCCTCCTCCTCTCCCCCCTCACCCTGTGGCTTCTCCTATGGCTGCCCCTGTCCATGTACTTGTGGCTACTCCTATGGCTGCCCCCGTCCCTATACCAATTTGAGAGCCTATACTGCTGGCACCTGTAATGACAATCCACCTCTACCTCTCACCATTTGAACCTATCGAGCCTGCCTCTCCTCTCCACCCTCCCTCCTTGGAGCCACTTTCCTCTCTTCTAGAACACCCCACCTCCTCCGTCGATCTCTACCTCCACCATATCCATCATCATCCCCATCGCCTCCCCCATCTCCACCTATCAGCTCCCCTGGATCCGTCAGCCATGGAAACAGATGCTCTGCCCAATATGTAGTATACTCTACATCCATCCCTGCATCCTCCATCTCTGGCCACATATCCCAAGGTAAGGGAATCATCTCTACTAGATGCATAATTGCCTAATCATATGACAACAATGGCCGGAAGTGTGCCTGATCCCTCACCGTCTGAGCATACATCCTGGAACCCCATGCCATCTGTTGTATCCTACTGAACTGTCTGCCCACCTTATCCACCAACTGCCTCTCAAGCACATATGGTGTCTGCCTAATCAAATACCTGCTCCAAAATGTATATGGCAGCTCCACTGCGTCATTCTCCCACTCCTCACACTCTCAGTATGACCTCCATACTACAGTGTCAATCTCATCAATGACCCTGTGCTAGTACTCCAATCTCCCAATCCGTGGCTAAGATGTAATCATATCATACAAATGTACAAAACTGCGCCCATGGCCCCTACCTCTGAAATGAATCAGTCGTGTAACTGGCAGATGCTTATAAGCCCACACTTGCAACAATGTCACTTTGCAACCTAATCCTACTGATCCATGGTATATAAATTGATGAAGCTGATAATATAAAGGTGCCAATAGACATGGTCCCTAGGGAAATCTGGTATGCTATGTCACCAGTGTCTCCTGTGTACTCCCCTAGCCCACAACCAATCCTCACATCACCCTATCTGGACAAAGGAACCCACTAATCACTCCTACCAGTATTGCTGATAGTGCTAATCCAGTCTGTGTCATCATGTCCCATGCCACGTGTCCAACCCTCATCTCCAGTTGTGGATTCTGGAACACTCATCTCAGTGCATCCCTATCTCCGTCTCGATCATAGGGTACTAACTCCCCATCGATCATTATCTGCAGTATACTATAAACATCCTCTAAGGTGACTATCATCTCACCCACCGACAAAGGAAATGTAAAAGTCACTAAGTGCCATCTCTCAGCTAGCATAGTCAACAACCCCATGTTCGTCCGAAACTTAGGCACATACAGAATATGTCACAAGCCCATAACCTTAATTGCTGCCCTATCCTCAAATGTCAGCTCTGGTCGTAAACTCTGAGTCAATGGGAATCTCTCCCATGACTCTAGCATAGGTAGCTACTCCTGCAGTCAAGCAAATCAACTGTGTCAGTCAAAGTGGCATTCCCTGTTCATCACAAAATGTTGCTTATTATCCTAAGTGCTTATGATATTCTATCCTAGTGGCACTCCCTGTTCATCACAAAGTGTTGTTGTTTACCATAGTGGTACTCCCTATTCATCAGAAAGTACTACGTTTTTGCACTCCCTGTTCATCACAAAGTGTTGTTCATTTTTGCACTCCCTGTTCATCACAAAGTTTTGCTCTTTTTAGTACTCCTTGTTCATCACAAAGTACTATGTCTTGGTACTCCTTGTTCATCACAAAGTGCCTCGATCTATCCTATCTTAGGGCATCTTCTTGAGTGTATCCTCTTGAGTAGTTTCCTCATTGGCAACGTATGTTCTATCATAGAATTGTCAGTCCTAGCCCTATCTACTATCCTAGTCTTCCCTAGAGGACCTGCTTGAGGGTATCCTTTTAGCAGCTTATCCAATCGACAGCGTATGTTCATCACAGAACTGTCGATTTGGCCTAGAAGACACAAATGCACATTTAAGACATAAACGTGCTTGCATACTGCACATACACATCTTCTCTACACAGACACGCCTGAAATACATAGATGCACCTCTGCTCTGCATAGACACGCCTGACATACATAGACGTGCTTGCTCTACATAGACCCGCCCACATAGCATAAATATTCCTGCACAACTTAGATGCTCTCTCATTTGACACAAGCGCCTTTTCATTTGCAGATGCGCTTGGCACAAACACAGACAAGCCTAGCCTACCCAGACGCGCCTGGCACCAGCACTGATGCGCCTCAACATTTTTCCCTCCACTTGACATATTTAAAATGCATTTATTTCACTACCTAACATGCATTAATGACAACATTTATTGCAACAAAGTACAAGGAGGTTTTGCGGTACTCACTAGCTCTCCTGCATCTGCTGGCCTCTGAAATCGGCAAAAGCGATTGATTATGTGAACCAAAGCCATCGATGTTGACTGCTCCTGCTCTATTCTCTCTCTGCACTCTGATCTCTTGTATGTGTGGATGACAATGAGGATTTTTTCCCTTCGTGGTCTATCTTATAGACTACTCTAGCTCTAGCCCTAGCCCTAGCCCTCATTTCCCAGGTCAGTCTTCTTTATCCCATGACTCTATCACTCTATCCGGTCAGTCCATTCTAGCCTTCCTTTCTTATTGAGAGATTGTCTGTGATCTTTTCAAACATTTTCATCCAGTCTCTCGAGGGGGCATATCATTCCCATCTTGGGGCAACTTTGTATTAGTTCATATTATATTCTTTGAAACAATGCAACAAGCTGCATTGTCTCAAAGAGGGGCAAAATGTAGACACCTAAAATTGTCCTATTTAATTAAATAAATATTTTTATTTATTTAATTATTTTAGCCTAATTCTTCTATTAATTAAATAAATCTTTATTTATTTAATTAATTCATTTATCCTCTTCTAGCCTTATTTCTCATTTAAATAAATACCTTTATTTATTTAAATTACCCCTTTTCCTAAATTAAATAAAATAAATATTTTATTTATTTAATTGATCCCACTTCCTCTATTAATTAAATAAATCTTTATTTATTTAATTAATTCATTAGCCTTTTCTACCCATGACACATGTCATTCATCTCTTAATTCATACACTACCTACCCTCTCATTATTTTCTTATTTCCCCTACCTACCCTTTAATCATAGCCAACCATTTATCTTTTACACCTCTCAATCTTATTCCTCTATTTCTTATAGTGTCTTCTATATAAGAGGATACTTTCTTTCATTATCAACCCCTAAACGACTACTCGACTACACTAGCATTCGAACTTTCATATGCGATCTAGCTATCAACCACATTTCCATTCTTTGTTGAGCTCTTGTGCACATATAAAATCTGAGAGCAAATATATCAAGAAAGATAAATGGAGATAGGAAGAATGGAGATTCAAACCCTATTGGACATTTGATGGTATAATCTTTGTGATTTCATTTGATTTGCATTGTCTTAGGTAATCTTCATATGTTATGGTGGATCTTTATTGATTGTTAGGCTAGGGTTTTGTGGTTGAATTCATTTAGTCTTTCAACATTGTTGTTATCCACTTTTCACCATATACAGGTATAAATGGAAGTTTGTGAATCATTTGAGAAGATAAAAGATAAAAGACAAAAGTTTGAGATCGAGCAAAGATGTAGAACCGGCAAGATTCTGGTCTGGTGGACTGAAGCTGGGAGGGTTGAGGTTTGGATTAGGGTTGAATCAACAGAGTGTTTTTGGTTGATGATTTGATGTGTAGATGATTTATGGATCTTATAATTGTGTTGTAAGCATTGTTTATATCCTAGACTATGATCCAGTATGTGACATATGTAATTCTTCAAATTGCTATAAGATTTGTTCATATTGTTTATCGGTTATGTGTTCGGTGATGTTATCGGTTATTCTTTTTACTTTATCTAGTGTTGTATTACTAATTATGAGTATATCTTACATGGTGTTTGTGTTAGGCTACAAGGATGGGATGTCCTTCATTGGATCTCCCTACCTTGACTGCATCAAATGGTATCAAAGTTGGTTTGTGAACCTATTGTTGGAGAGAGTGTTGGTTGTGTATCGGTTACTTGGAGAGGAAGTTGAGGCAACTTGTGGACTTGTTCAGATTTCCGAATGTGAGGTGGAGAAAGGTTTGCAAGTAGACCGCCAATCCTAGAGCTTGATCTTGAGGTAGTTAGTGGGTGGAGACTTGAACAGATCACTGATTGAGGCAGGCTGCAGAGTGGACCAATAGATCACCGAGGAGAGACAACCAAAAGCTGTAGTTAGATCATCAAACCCCTGAGGTAGTTACAAGTACCTACTAACATATCGTTGAACCAGATCAAGTGATGGGACTCACTTTTCAATTAACCCCGAGAGTTTGAGTAGGAGCATCGGTGTAGTTCTTATCGATGGAGCAATTAGTAATGGAATTGCTTGGAGATCATGGCATTCATTCATGTTTGAGAGTTTAGCATTGTGGTTTTGGATTTATTCCCTTGAGCTCGTGGTCTTTTTCATGTTTGAGATTCATGTCATTTGGATTTAATCCAGGTGAGATATCGATTCCATTATTGGCACGGTTGATATGTTCTTACCGATTAGTCTTGCACTGTGTTGAGTGAAATTGAATCAGGTTGCAATTGATTTTCATGACTTGTGGATTGTTGATTTATGTTTCTTGTGCCTTGTTTGATGTTCCTGGGGAACCGTGTGATGTTTTATGCATTTTAGAGTTGTTCTTAGTGATTTGAGCCGACATGTTACCATTAGCACGTTTCATGAACCGATTGATCTTTGGTCCGACTTGATCAAGTTATTATTATTTGCGGACAGTATAAATGGAAGTTTGTGAATCATTTGAGAAGATAGAAGATAGAAGAAAAAAGTTTAAGATCAAGTGAAGATGTAGAACTGATGAAAATTTGGTCCCTTGGATTGAAGTCGGGAGGGCTGAGGTCCGGATTAGGGTTGAACCAACAGACTGTTTTTGGTTGATGATTTGATGTGTAGATGATCTATGGATCTTATACTTGTGTTGTAAGCATTGTTTGTATCCTGGAATGTGATGCACCATGTGGCATATGTAATTCTTCAAATTGTTATAAGATTTATTCATATTGTTTACCGGTTGTTCTTTCTACTTTATCTGGTGTCATATTACCAGTTACCAATATATCTTACATGGTGTTTGTGTTAGGCTGCAAGGATGGGATGTCCTTCATTGGATCTCCCTACCTTGATTTCATAAATGAACATACTAATGGGGAATAGAATAAACATCTTGGTTTTTTTGACAAGCGTAATCAAATTGCAGAGAAGACTGCACAGGGGTAGGTGAGCTACAAGTTGTTCGACATTGATGCTGCTAAGATATGTTGTTGTCATTGATGTCAATATATTCCTGTGATTTATTGCTCTGGTATTTGCAGATTATTTTATTGGGACCATGGTTTGTTGTACAGAGTATTTATAGTATCAATATATCTTTCTGTATTGGTTTTGGTGATTCGGAAATCTTAATTGACCATATCATATGATCTGGTTTGGAGTTTGTTTTTCTAATCAGTGCTTTGCAGAGTTCAATATTTCCTCTGATAAATTCTGGTATGATTAGAGATTGACCTGAGTTTTGGGGATATTATTTGGGATGGTCTTGTGTATCTTCATTGTAGATGATTCATGATTTAGTGCTCCGCAAGTTATCTTTCTTCATGATAGCTGATGTTGATTGAGTGTTCTTGAGTTTTTGATGTTGATCAATGAAGATTTGATAAGTGGTGTTGGTGTAGCTATTACTGATAACTCTAATGTACTTGCTGGCAATTCCTAATTGTGTCCTATTTGTTATGATGATCCGCATTGATCATTGTACAATGTTTTGGTGATTTTGTTGATTTGGTGACGTTCTTCGTGTTATGTGGTTTTCCTGGTGGTATAGCATGTTGCGGTTGATCTTGGCATGATATCTAGTGGTGTTGCACGTTTGGAAATTTGATTTAGGTCCATGTTATGTCATGTATATAATTATATTGGTCTAGTGGTCGATCTTTGTATCGTGTGATGTAATTTTATAATTTTGAGTTGAGGGTTTAGCCGACCTTGTTGTCAAGGTTGATGAATTGTATAAATAGGTGATATTGTCATGTAATTTGGGTATAGAGGTTGTGTCTGCATTATTAGAGAGTAGTGTATGTGTGAAAAAGGATTCATCTTTCCATGTGGTGTATTGAGCAGAGATTGGTGTTACAGAGAAGACAATTGTGCTTAACTGGAACTATCATCAGGCATTAGCAAATGTTGTTATTGCAATTCATTCCTTCTGAATTGTAGTCTGAATCTTGTTGTAAGTCAGTGAGACTTCCCTAAGGGTTGTAGCCTTCCAGGTTATTATATTTGATTAGTGAGCTCTAGGTGGTGTGCTTGAATGCATGTGCATTCCCCATTTTAATATTTTCACATACTATTGTAGAGTATCATCTTATTGTGGGTAGGTTCCCACCGTGGTTTTTCCCTTAACGGGGTTTTCCACGTCAAAATCTTGGTGTTGTGTGTTATACTGTCAATTTGTTTATCTTTGTTGTTATTGAAGTTTATCAGAGTTGTATTTGTTGCTAAGTTTGTAGATCTGGTGAAAACTGATTCACCCCCCCTCCCCCCCATCTTAGTTTTCCTTCATTGTTGTTGCCAACAATTGGTATCAGAGCTAGATCCTCCAAAAGAAGCTTGTCTTCTTGAGGAGATTTGGGATGGCAACTAGAAGTGGAAGTGTTATCTTTAAGAAGGAGAGTTTGAGATTTTATGGAAGAATCGGATGGAAGTGCACTTGAGATGTCTTGGAGAATTTTACTGGAAGATTACAAAGAATGCCTATTTTGTTCCTTCGAATGGACTGGTTACTGCTAATGAGATCAAAGAAGATGAAAATAACATTAGAGTGAATGAAGAATTGTTGAGTGCCTTGACTCATTCTGAGATGACTAATGTAATGGGACTTCATACTGCACATGAGATCTGGGAGAAGCTTGAAACCTTGTATGAAGGAGATAAGTGAGTCAAAGTTGCTAAATTGTAGAGTTTGAAAGGGAAGTATGGGATGTTGAGGATGAGAGAAGATGAGAACATAAATCTTTCATGGCTAAGGTGAATGAACTTGTCCTAGGTATCAGATGTGTCGGTGGAACCCTTGAAGAAGATGAAATTATTTCTAAGGTATTGAGATTATTGCCTGATGCTTACAAACATAAGGTAGCTAGATGAGATCTAGAGTGTGACTATAATGACTAGAGATATCTTGGTTGGAAAGATTGTTGTATTTGAACTGAGCGAGTTTGGTGAATCACATGGAAAGTCTGAGACAAAATTTAGAGCATCTGTATCCAGAAAGAAGAAGTTTGATCCTGAAGAATGCAGAATATCTAGATATGAAAGAGAGAGAAGAAAGATGGAAGAGAAAGAAAGAGAACTGGAGGAGCTTGAAGCATTGTTTTCCCAAAGATATGACATTTTGCTTCTAGGTTCCCTGACATAATGGCTAAATATGAAAGGCATGCTAAATTTCATAAGCATGATTGGAATGATAGATACGAGAAGCATGAGAAGTATGATAAGCCTCACAATCCTAACCAGAAGTATAAGCATCAGAAGAAGTGTTATTATGCTACTGATGAAGGTGTTACAAATGAAGAATTAGAAGGAGATGAAGTTGTGTTTATTTCTATCAAAGAAGACGGACCGGTACCTATTGATTCTACAAGATGCATTATTGAGGACAAAGCTTTAGCTGCTAAAGTTGAAGAAAAAGATGAATGGGTGATTGACAATGGTTGCTCACATCATATGACTAGTGACAAAAGCAAATTTGAGAGTATTGAAAGATATGATGGTGGAATAGTAAGATTTGGAAATGACAAAGCCTGTGTGATCCATGGTAGAGGTTCTATTTCCTTTGATGGTAAGCATAATACTAATGATGTCTTGTAGGTTTAAGGTTTGAAGCATAATATTTTAAGTGTTGGATAGATGGTAGAAAAAGGTTATGATTTACAATTCAATAATGGAAAATGTAAGATCCTAAATGCTTTCAGTATAGAGATTGCATCTGGAACTAAGATTGAAGGTAATATCCTTTATTTAAATTTTGGTGAGAAAAGTTGCTTGATTGCTCAGATTGATGAAATTTGGTTGTGGCATAGGAGAATGTGTCATGTTAATTTTGATTCAAAGATTAAGATCAGTTCTACACAAGTTGTTAGAGATTTGCCTAAAATTGTTAAGCCTGCTAATCTAGTATGTAAGGAATGTCAAATGGGTAAGCAAACAAGAATTTCTTTCAAGAGCAAGTAGTATACATCTGATGGATTGCTAGATCTTATGCATACTGACCTATGTGGACCTACAAATGTTAGAAGTGTGTAGGTTGACATGTATTTTATGTTACTAATTGATGATTATTCTAGGATGATGTGGGTTGCCTTTTTGAAGGAAAAATCAGAAACATTGGACAAATTCAAGATATTCAAAGAAAAGGTTGAGACTGAGACAAGACTGAAGGTGAAATTTTTGAGATTTGACAGAGGAGGTGAATTTTGTTTCGTTGAGTTTGATTCGTTTTGTGAGAAGCGTGGGATTAGAAGACAATTATCAGCTCTTAGAACCCCACAATAGAATGGAGTTGTTGAAAGGAAGAACATGATTGTCTTGGATGCTGCAAGGACTACGCCGATTGAAGGGAATGTTCTAAAAATCTATTGGAGAGAAGCTGTTAGCATTTCTATTTACAAATTCAACCGAGTACATATAAAAGGTGATATCGGTAAGACTCCTTATGAGCTATGGTTTGGTCATGTTCCTACTGTGAAATACTTCAGAATTTTGGGTAGCAATTGTTATATAAAGAGAGATGAGGATATCAGAAAGCTTGATGCAAGAAGTGATAAAGGAATTTTCTTGGGATATTCAACAAAGAGAAAAGCCTACTGGTGCTACAGTAAGAGACTAAGAAAGATGGTAGAAAGTAAAAATGTGAAGGTTGATGAGAGCTATGAAAAAGATATCAGAGCATGCGCGTATGATGATGGTCAACATATTGTTCTAACACCTATTCAGACTGAAGAGTTGAAGCAGAATGATCTGGTAGAGACAGTTAATTTGGATATTCCTACTATCGATGGAGAGATGTAGGAACCTGAAAATCAGAACAATCAGAAGACTCTGAGGTATGTAAGATTAAATCTTTCTGAAAATCAGATTATTGGTGATAAAAATAAAGGTGTGATCACTAGAAGAAGGCTAGCTATTGAAGATGTATGTTTGATTTCTAAAATTGAACCTAAAGATGTTGATGAAGCTTGCAAAGATGAAAATTGGATAAGGGCTATGAAAGAAGAATTGAATCAAATTGAAAAGAATAACACATGGGAGCTTGTGCCTAGACCCAAAGATAAGGATGTGATTGGTACTAAATGGGTATTCAGGAACAAATTGAATGAAGTCGATGAAGTTGTCAGAAATAAGGCAAGATTGGTATGCAAAGGATATTCACAGAAAGAAGGAATTGATTATGAGGAGACTTTTGCTCTGGTAGCTAGACTTGAAGTTGTAAGACTATTTCTTGCATATGCTGCTTATAAAGATTTCAAGGTATATTAGATGGATGTCAAATCAGAATTTTTGAATTGTGATTTTGAGGAAGTAGTCTACAGTGAACAACCTGATGGATTTTCATTATCAAATGATGGAGACATGGTATGCAGACTAAAGAAATCTCTTTATGGATTGAAACAAGCCCCTGAAGTCTGGTATTCTAGATTGGATAAGTATTGGCTGAAATTGGGATTTAATATAGGTACTATTGATAGTAATTTGTATTTTAAGATTGAAAATGATAATATCTTGATTCTTGAAGTCTTTGTTGATGATATTATCTTTGGAGGAGATGATAACTTGAGTATGAAGTTTGCCAATGATATGAAAAAAGAATTTGAGATGTCTATGATAGGAAAGATGAAATTTTTCTTAGGTTTGCAGATTTCATAGACTGGAAAAGGTATTTTTATATCTCAAACTAAGTATGCGAAGGAATTACTGAAGAAGTTTGGGTTAGATGACTCCAAACCGATTGGAACTCCTATGGTGACTAGCTAAAAATTGTCTAAAAATGATGAATCTCCAAAAGTTTATAAGTCTTTATACAAATCTATGGTTGGTGGACTACTGTACTTGAATTAAACTAGACCTGACATTATGCATGTTGTGTCCATGGCTGCTAGATATCAAGCTGATCTGAAAGAGAGTCATGTCACTACTATAAAGAGGATATTCAGATACTTGAAAGGGACTATTGATTATGGTTTGTGGTATCCAAGGAATGATGATTTGTGACCGGAAGAGTGCCTCAAGTGGTGCTTTCTTTTTGGGTAAGAAATTGGTTTCATAGGCTAGTAAGAAAAAAGATTCAATATCCTTATCTACTGCTGAAGCTGAGTAAATTGTTGCTGCTAGTAACTCCACTCAGGTAGTTTGGATGAAGAAAATGTTGAAGGATATCAGAGTTATCTATGATGATCCTACTACCATATATTGTGATAATTCTAGTGCTATTAATATGTCAAAATTTTAAAGAACCCAATGCAACATTCAAAGACTAAACATGTGTCAATCAAGTATCAATTCTTAAGAGAAAAAGTCAGTGAAGAAGAAGTGAAGCTAGAGTATGTGTCTACAAAGGAACAAATTGATGATATTTTTACTAAGCCTTTGCCTACAGATACATTTTTCTATTTGAGAGACAAGTTAGGGGTATCTACCCCTCCTGATGAGAACTAGATTCATTGAGATGCATCAATTCGGTGGACTTCACAGTCTTATCTTCTTGTCTAGATTGATGAATGGGTGTTGCTCCTCTGGTGGAGTAGTCGGTTGGATTGGTTATATGTTTTAGGGGGAGAGAATCAAGATTTTTTTATCAAGGGTGAGCAAGTTTAGCTTTCTATTTTGAGCATCTTTGGCATTGTTGTCAAAGGGGGAGAGAAGCATTGGAAAAGGTTATCTTATCTGCTTGATCTTAAGAGTTTGTTAGAGTTATTTTTTTCTTTGCATTGATTGTTTTTCACATTCATATGTTGTCATCAATGTCAAAGGGGGAGATTGTTGGACATTGTTGCTACTAGGATATGTGTTAGGTCCCGGGGACAACTAAGAGGGGGGTGAATCAGTTGTCAAATAAATTCAAACCAAAAACAACTTAACCAACCTTAATGCTTAATACCGGTAAGCCAAACTTTATGCCGGTAGACAATTTAACAGTTAATTGCAGTACCGGTAAAGATTAATGCATGAAACAGAAAGCAATAACATCTACAACACATAACACCAAAGTTTGTACGTGGAAAAACCACGGTGGGAAACCTTACCCACAATCAGATGATACTACTGCAGATAGTATGTGTATACAAATGGGGTCTGGACATGCAGAAAGACCAAGCGCCTAGAGCTCACTTCTCAATCACAAATAGGAGTCACACTGACTACAATTGGATGGTTAGATCCAATAATGATGTACTGTTCAAAATAACATCTTCATATGTTGGATTCAATATCGGTTTAGTTTTGATGTGCCTTTACAAAAACCTTGCTTCACCTTCAAATGATGTATGTGTGTATAGCTCTTCTTATTCTTGCATATACCTTCTTACAATTCCTTTTCCCAATCACATATCGATCTTACAAATCAGATCTTACATATATACCATAACCTAAGACTAATTTTAGTAGGTTGGCTCTAAAAGATATTACAATAAAACAATTACAAGTAAATCAATAACCGATGCAATATCTGATTCAACATGTCAGCTTAATGCATTTGCAACATTGAGAAATCATCTCCAAAGCGTGTCATGCTAATCTGGAATAGATAAGTCTGTCGGTGCTTATTTTGGACCTATTTGCCAGTAACAAAAAAATATGCAAATACGAATATACCAATGAACAAATCTCCAAGACAAAGTGTCCAAATGATGTATTCAACATAACCAAGTGTTTTCCATGTTATTCCAAGTGCCGATGACCAATATATCCTGCTGGTGTACCAGATACCGGTGACTGTGCATAAAGTCACTTGCTTGTCGGTGAACATTGCCAATCCTCCAAAGTGCCAAAGTTGATAAGTGTTAATAGGTGTTGACATCAATGACAAAACCATATCAACATATCCAAAATACCAACAATCTCCCTCTTTGGCATTGATGGCAACACAAGATGGAAAAACCATCAAAGTGCCAAAACAGAAGTGCCAAATACCAAAAACCAACAATCTCCCAAAAGAGATCATAACCAGAAATCAAAATTCAGATACAGAGAGGAATCAATCTCTCCCAAAGTAGCAACCTCTACCCCTGAGAGTAACATGTGTTTTCCTTGTGTTTTTCCATATCAATCTCTCCCCTTTTGACATCATATGTCAAAGTTACCAAGTTCAAATACAAAATACCAACTACTCCCCCTGAGAAGTAGCTCTGCTCATCAAAGTCGAAATAAAAGATTTCTCTGTTAATTCTGTCGGTTGATGACAAACATCAACTGTCTAAGTCTCTACGGGTGGGGGTATGACCCCAAGCTGATCTCTGAGTTATTCAAAAGTCTCCTTAGGCAAAGGCTTAGTGAAAATATCTGCAATCTGCTCTTTAGTATTCACATAAACCAGTTTTACTTCTTTTGCTTCAACATTCTCTTTCAGAAAATTCAATTTGATAGAAAGATGTTTAGTTTTGGAATGTAGTACCAGATTCTTAGATATATCAATTGTTGCAATGTTATCACAATAGATAGTTATAGGTTCCTTGCATTTGATCTTTATGTCCTTCAACATTTGCTTAAGCCATAATACTTGTGTACAGTTAGTTGCTGCTACAACATATTCTGATTATGCTGTTGATAAAGATGTGCAACTTTGTTTCTTACTCAACCAAGAAATTAATCTGCTTCCAAGAAAAAATGCTCCGCCAGTGGTCTTTTTTCTGTCATCTACATCTCTTGCCCAATTTGCATTTGTGTATGCACATAATTCGAGGTTTTCATCTCTAGGATACCATAAACCAAGATTTGTAGTGCCTTGTAAGTACCAGAAAATCCTTTTTACTATTGATTCATGATTTTCTCTAGGATTACTCTGAAATATTGAAACAATACATACTGCATTCATAATATCAGGTCTTGTTTGTGTCCAATACAGTAGGCCTCCTATCATAGATTTGTACCTAGTCAAATTAACAGTTGTAGATTCATCCCTTAGTGATAATTTGTCATTTGTAGTCATAGGTGTGCTTACCGGTTTAGAGTTCTCCATCCCAAATTTCTTTAGTAACTCCTTCAAGTACTTGGATTGACTCAAGAATATACCTTTATCAGTCTGTGAAATCTGTAATCCTAAAAATAATTTTATCTCTCCAATCATAGACATTTCAAATTCTTGCTGCATTTCAATAGAAACATCTTTACATAATCCATCTTCTCCTCCAAAGATTATATCATCAACAAAAACTTCTATAACCAAGATGTCATCATTAGTCACTTTATAGTATAAGTTGTTGTCAGCATTACCTTTAGAAAAACCAATCTTCAAAAGATATTTATCCAATCTAGCATACCAAGCTCTTGGAGCTTTCTTCAACCCATACAAAGCTTTCCTTAACCTGCAAACCATATCTTTGTTATCTATCAAAGAAAATCCATCAGGTTGCTCAATGTAAACTTCTTCTTCAAGATCTCCATTCAAAAATGCACATTTAATATCCATTTGATATACTTTGTAGTTCTTGTGTGCTGCAAAAGCCAAGAATAATCTGACTGCCTCAATTCTAGCTATCGGTGCAAAGGTTTCATTATAATCAATTCCTTCTTTATGAGAATATCCCTTACACACTAATCTTTCTTTAATTTTTATTTCCTTACCATCTTCATTAAGTTTGTTTCAATTACATTTTTGTCTTTAGGCCGGGGAACTAATGTCCATTTGTTATTCTTCTCAATTTGTTCTAGTTCCTCTTCCATAGCTTTAATCCAATGTTTATCTTCACATGCCTCATTAATTGATGATGGTTCAATTTGAGAAATAAGACATACCTCTTCATTTGCCAGTCTTCCTCTTGTCATAACTCCTTGATACTTGTTCCCAATTATCTGAGTTTCAGAGTGGTTCAATCTTACATACCAAGGTGTCTTCGTTTGCTGATATTCCTCAGTTACAGTGGAGTTTTTAGATGATACTGGTGTAACTGGATCTTCATTCTATACCGGTGGGTTCAATGTAGGTTCATTTGTCAATATTTATGTTGCCAGTTCAGAGTCTATATACCTTGAAGTTCCTCTAAACTGTTCATCAATCTTCACATTTGTACTCTCAACAATTTTCTGCAATCTCTTGTTAAAACATTTATATGCTTTGCTCCTAGATGAATAACCAAGAAATATTCCTTCATCACTTCCACTTCTAGGATCAAATTTGCCAATATACTCATCTCTTCTAATATAACATTTACTTCCAAATATCCTGAAATATTTAAGAGTAGGAATAATACCAAACCATAGTTCATGAGGGGTCTTACCGGTTTCACCTTTGATGTGAACTTTGTTGAATGTATAGACCACTCTGCTTACTGCCTCTCTCCAATCTTCTGATAACATACTTCTAGCTGCATCCAAGATAGTTCTATTTTTCCTTTCTACAACTCCATTCTACTGTGGTGTCCGGGGTGCAGATAACTGTCTTCTGATTCCATTCACTTCACAGAATGCATTAAATTTTTTAGATGTGAATTCACCTCCTTGATCTAATCTCAGACATTTGATTTTCTTACCGGTTTCATTCTCTACCATCACCTTGGATAGTTTGAACTTCCCAAGTGCTTTTGATTTTTCTCTGAGAAAAGTAACCCAACACATTCTAGAATAGTCATCAATGATTAGCATGAAATATCTATCACCTTGTATGCTTTTAGTTCTAGCTGGACCACATAAATCAGTGTGAATTAAGTCAAGAGCATAATTGGATTTTTCTGGAATACTTTTAAAAGATGCTCTAACTTGTTTTCCAAATTGACATTCCTTACATACCAGATTGTGAGGTTTGACAATCTTAGGTAAGTCTCTAACTACCCTAGTAGTACTAATTTTCACCATGCAATCAAAATTTACATGACAAAGTCTCTTATGCCATAGCCAACTTTCATCAATATGTGCAATCAAGCATGTCTTTTCATTGTTATTCAAATGAAAGATATTACCACTAGTTTGATTACCGGTTGCAATTTCCAAACCAGTTCTGTTCATAAATTTGCATTTTCCATTCTTGAATTGTAAGTGAAATCCTTTCTCAATTAATTGACCAACACTCAAAAGATTATGCTTTAAACCTTCAACATAGTAAACATTGTCAGTATTATGCTTACCATCAAGAGATATAGTACCTTTTTCTTTGATCAAACAAGATTTATCATCTCCAAATCTTACCAGACCTCCATTATACTCCTGAAAGTTCAAGAATTTACTTTTGTCACCAGTCATATGATGTTAACATTCTGAATCAATGATCCATTCATCCTTAACTTCAACTTTAGCTGCCAGGGCCTGCTCTATTGGTTAAATAGTAGGTTCCAATTGATCTTTTGTTATAGCAACAAAGACCCATCCATTGTCTACTAGATCCTCATCAGAATCATCAATGACTCCTTCATCAACAAGATAACAAGATTTATCTTTATTCTTCTTAAATCTGTATCTCTGATATTCAGGGTTAGGTTTGCATGTTCGTCTAGCTTCTTCTCTTAATCTAGCATGTCTATCAAGGCATCTTGAAGCCATATGACCAATCTTATTACAGTTAAAACATTTAAAGGGTTCTTTACCTTCATACTTGCTTCCAACTGTACCTTTAGGCATTTTCCTTGCAAATAGTGCTTCAAGTTCTTCAAGTTCTTCATTTTCTCTCCTACTTTCCTCTAGTTCTCTTGCATAAAAGGCTTTCCAGTTAGATTTGTCAAATGATGGTGTAGATGATGATGATGCCTTAAAAGATAAATTTGTCTTTATAGTAGCAACAAGACCAAACTCCTCAATTTCAAAAGCTGAAATTTTTCCAATCAATGTGTCCCTAGTTACTGATGTATTAGGCATAGTTCTTAACTCATTTATAGCAGTAACTTTCATTTTGTATGCTGATGGTAATCCTCTTAAAACTTTTGAAACAATTTCATTTTCACTTAAGGTTCCTCCACAACATTTAATACCCAAAACAATTTCATTTACTCTTTCCATAAAAGTAGTAATCCTTTCATCTTCTTCCATTTTTAGATTTTCATACCTGACCTGGAAGCTTTCAAGTTTTGCAATTTTGATTGTAGAATCTCCTTCACTCAATGTTTCCAAATGATCCCAAATAGCTTTAGCAGTAGACCTATCTAATAATCCCATGATTTGTTGATCTGATAATGTGCTCAAAAGTGCTTCCCTTGCGTTGCAATCATTTTCTTCATCCTTTCCTAAGGTAGGTGGATTAGGCTGACCAGGAGTAGGAGCACTAGAGCCATTCTTTGTAACTCCCCAGATGTCCTTTCCAATGCAATTTAGATGTGTCTCCATCCTGATCTTCCATATGCCATAGTTGGTTCCATCAAGTTTAGGAATGTCCTTCCTGAAATAGTTAGTAGACATTGGATCTCCTCAAGTTGTTAAACTTCTGCAAAAAGAGGAATAAGCTCTGATACCAATTGTTAGGTCCCAGAGACAACTGAGAGGGGGGATATTACAATAAAACAATTACAAGTAAATCAATAACCGATGCAATATCTGATTCAGCATGTCGGCTTAATGCATTTACAACATTGATAAATCATCTCCAAAGCATGTCGTGCTGATCTGGAATAGATAAGCCTGTCAGTGCTTATTATGGACCTATTTGCTGGTAACAACAAATATGCAAATACGAATATACCAATGAACAAATCTCCAAGACAAAGTGTCCAAATGATGTCTTCAACATAACCAAGTGTTTTCCATGTTATTCCAAGTGCCAGTGAACAATATATCTTGTCGGTGTACCAGATACCAGTGATTGTGCATAAAGTCACTTCCTTGCCAGTGAACATTGCCAATCCCCCAAAGTGCTAGAGTTGATAAGTGTTAACAGGTTTTGACATTAATGACAAAACCATATCAGCATATCCGAAATACCAACAATATGTTGTTGTCATTGATGTCAACATATTATTCCTGTGATTTATTGCTCCAACGTTTGGAGATTAGTTTATTGGGACCATGGTTTATTGTATAGAGTATTTCGAGTATCAATACATCTTTCTATATTGATTTTGGTAATCTAGAAAGCTTAATTGATCATATCATATGATCCAGTTTGCAGTTTGTTTTTCTGATTAGTGCTTTACAGAGTTCAGTATTTCCTCTGGTATATTTTGGTGTGATCAGTGCTTGAGATAATTTTTTGGTGTATTGTTTGGGATGGTATTGTGTATCTTCATTGCAGATGGTTCATGATTTGGTGCCCCGCAAGTTATCTTTCTTCGTGATAGCTATTGTTGATTGAGTGTTCTTGAGTTTCAGGCGTTGATTGATGAAGATTTGATAAGTGTTGTTGGTGTAGCTATTGTTGATGACTCTAATGTGCTTGTTGGTGTTTCCTAATTATGTCCTATTTGTTCTGATGATCCACATTGATCATTATGCAAGTGTTTGGTGATTTTGTTGATCCGACGATGTTCTTCATGTTTTCATGTGGTTGATCTTGGCATGATTTCTGGTGGTGTTGCGTGTTTGGAAATTTGATTTAGGTCCATGTTATATCATGTATATCATTATATTGGTTTGGTGGTCGATCTTTGTATCGTGTGATGCAATTTTGTAATTGTGAGTTGAGGGTTTAGCCGACCTTGTTGTCAAGGTTGATGAATTGTATAAATAGGTGATATTGTCATGTAATTCGGGTATAGAGGTTGTGTTTGCATTATTAGAGATTAATGTATGTGCGAATAAGGATTCATCTTTTAGTGTGGTCTATTGAGCAGAGATTGGTGTTGCATAGCAAACAATTGTGCTTAATCAAAACTATCGTTAGGAATTATCAGATGCTATTATTGCAGTTCATTCCTTCCGGATTGTAGTCTGAATCTTGTTGTAAGTCAATGAGACTTCCCTGAGGGTTGTAGCATTCCGGGTTATTATATTTGAGCAGTGAGCTCTAGGTGGTGTTCCTGAATGCATGTGCATTCCCCATTGTAATATTATCACATACTACTGCAGAGTATCATCTTATTGTGGGTAGGTTCCCACTGTGGTTTTTCCCTTAACTGGGTTTTCCATGTCAAAATCTTGGTGTTGTGTGTTGTCCTATCAATTTGTTTATCTTTGTTGTTGCTGTAATTTATCAGAGTTGTATTTGTGGTTAAGTTTGTAGATCCAGTGAAAACTGATTCACCCCCCTCTCTCAATTTTCCTTTATTGTTATTGCCAACACAAACATTTGGAAATTGCTCATAACATATTGTAGCAAAAGGGATATCAAGCAAAATTAACACTATTGCCAGATCACAATATTGTTGGCAGGGATGTGGAAAGCATGTATTTTCATGATAAGCATAATGTTTGTAAGATATTTCTATACTAAAGAATAAAGCAAGAAAAGGATCTACAAATGATATCTTAAATAAGAGAAAATAGTTCACTCAAGATCGAGAACCAAGTACATACCAACAGAGCCACCCAAATGATTTGAACTTACAAAGTCATCGCGTTCTTGTATAGTGCCTTCTCAAGGTTGAATATGCTAAAAGACACACTAAATCTCCAACAATGAAACCATTGGTCCACTTGGTATGCGAAAAATGATTGTTGACCTCCAAATATTGCACTTAGAGAGAGGTTAGTCCAAATGTTTGAAAGGTGTGGGACCTACGCCCTATGAAACAACCTCCAAGATTTTAAAAGTTCTCTCTATGGATTTTAGGGGGGATGAAAAATACGAAGAAATAATTGAACATAGTCCTAGCTATACTAAGGTGATGCATTGATGAAAATTTGTTACAACACTTTAAATCCACCCTTCTAAAGATAACGAGAAACAACCAAATTCCTCAAATTAAGCACAAAACACCGCAATCCTTTCATAGTTGGAAGGAGAACGATATACACAGGGTCATATAGACATAAGAGATAACTTTCATATCCTTTCCATGGGAAGCACCTATCTAGGTTCAATAAAAATGAATGTATCTATGTTTTCTAGCAAGGTGTTATTTTCTTAATTATCATTCACCAACAAGCATAGTATAATGGCCAAACATAAAATACCATAGAAAATGAAAGTGTGCAAGACATGATCCAATAATCCATAGCCTATGATAGAAATCATAAAAAGATGAATCATCACACAATGATTACATTCATGTAAAAATGACACAAAGCATTTAGATTAAAATAAAACAAACAATAGAGGTAATTGATGACACAATTTGAATGTTTGATTTCATTTAATCACAGTGGAAGGACATGCTAAGGTCTAGGGATGAAATGCTAATCATTGAGCTTCTAAGTATTTCTTCTCAAGGTGATGAACCTAATTGTGACTCAACCAACCATATTACCAAGTGTCTGTAGGCTTATATAGAGTAACCCGTTTTGACTGGAAGTGATGTTTGTAATTGATTAGGCTCCTTCATATCTATCATGTGTTAATTGTCATCATGGAGATCATTGCAATTATTTTGAGGCCATGATTATGATATCATTACTCTCTTTCTATGCACTTTGCATGGATGGCATAATTGTTGCAACTGCTTGGATGGAATGAACTCTTAGATTTCATGAACATCTACTTTTATTTTCATCTACACCCTTTGGTTTTGCCATGCAGTGCATTTTGGTGCTTTTCCATTTGCAAAACAAGTAACAACTCTCTTCTAATTCATCCTTGGGTTCAAAACATCTTCAGGCTTTCACCTTGCTAATATGTTGCATCCTCTGTTTGTACCACAATATTGTGTGCTTTCCTTTTAGAAGCCCCATTCCTTGGATATGAGGCATGTTTCATCATGGATTATGTTAAAACAAAAGCTTTTTGCAAAGACCACAAGGTGCTTCCACATGGCGCATTTGCATACCTATGCAAAAATGAAAGGTCATAGACTTGCTAGAAACCACACCATTCTACCATGTGACATGCTCACACATTTCAAAGGGAAGTTGGGGAAACCTTTTAGAGAGAACTCATGTGGGAGTGGCACGTAGATTGTTCTGCAAGATCTTGACTTAACCAAATAAAAGGGGGGAAGAGTTGCTTGAGAATGAAAGCATTGGCATTAAAATGAAATCTCTCCAAAGGGAAGAGATGGCAGCATTGATTCTATCAATTACCTAAGCACAAATCCACAAAGTTGTGAATTCATCTACACTACCCATACTGCATCTCATAACATAAATACACTTAGGAACCTTTCTCATTCAATCCTTTATTGTAATTCTTTATTATTATTTTGTTTATCTTACCTTCAACACATTCACTTAGACCCTTATTGTTCTTGCAAGTTATTTGATAGATCAAATGTGTATGGCACAGGTTCTTAATTTATTTCTTTTCTTCCTGTTATTTCCTTTGTTTCTCAAGGTTCAAGCTTATATATGTATATTAGTTTTTGTGTGTTTGTATTCCTTACATTGCTAAATCTATAGCTTGCAATAGGATTTAATACAAAATTGCAATATTGTCTCTTGATATACCCTCACTCAAATCACAAAGGAGCATGCTTATTTTGGAATTATTATTTTTAGTATTTATTTATTATTTTGTTGGGTGTATAAATATACCCTAGTCAGACTAGGGCACGTCCAAGCCTAGACTTTTGGGCTTTCCGCACTCACCCACTTTTGTGTAGTGGAGAAAATGTATTGTATCTTGTGACAAAAATTCTAGATTAATACCTCAACCATTTAATTTATTTTTCTGCGTTGGAATTATATGAATACCCTACCCTCATTAATGTAAGTTAATCCAAATAGATACTCAATATATTTATACAGTTAAGTATTTGTTCACAATTCAATTGAAACACGGTAGCCTAAAAGCACTACACCGGTTGACCACATAATGACAAAATATTCAATGACTATACCGCATAGATAAATTTATTGTTTCCTTTGTATAATACACAAACATGGTTAGCCATACCAAGGCTGGTATCATGGTTAACATATGTGAAAAATGAAAACATGAAATAATCCATACCAATCTTGTTAATTATAAGAGAGAAGAGAAAACATAAAACAATGAAACTAAAAAAAACACCAAACAACACATAACACAATAGTTTACGTGGTTCATCATAACCGGCTACATCCACCGAAAAGCAGGGAGAATAATCCATTAATCAATATCCAATCTTACATATAGTATATAGACTGCACACATCCATTTATACATTCATATTCAGGTATGAAATGAATAGTTCGAGGAAGTTGAATGGTCATGTGACCGTTGGGCTTCATATACGCAACAATCTCCCCTGTGAAGACCAACCGACGCATCCATGCACTGTGGCATCCTCTTCTCTCCATTTCGATTCTTACAGAACTAGGACCATCGAATATTTGAGCTTTATCAAACTTTGTTCCAGAACACTTCGAATTAATCTTCACCACACAAAGTTAGAATTAATAAAACTAAATAACATGACAATATCTTTAACTTCTATACCTGATGTATCGATACTTTCACCATTCTTGCCTTGGTCATTCTCAAGATCAATACTAACAAAAGCACTATCACTATCATTTGCAGCATTTCCTTCTGTGTTGACCATTCCAAATAGAACATCAATGATCAATGTATTCCATAAAAACAAATTTGGTTTAGAAGTTTTGTCAAACACTTATGCTGTCCATTCTTTTTGACTACATTCTATAGCACTAGGAAATATAGAAAAAACAACCATGAGCCCTGGCAACTTTTCTAATAAGTTCCATAATAAGCACATTTTTAAAAAAATTAGCTTTCGCATTTAGAGTCCAAACTGTATCCCAATTTTGTCCAAACCCATTGTTTGAATCTACCATATTCTTCTCCACATTGCACATCATTCTCAACATCTCCTCCTCTAAAACCTGATCGCCTAATTCAAGTGTCACAAGGGTAATGTATGTTGTATATTACTTTACAAGATAGGTCATGACAGTGGTAGGATTGGGGTAATAAATTTGCCTTGTCAGACATGCATATTGTTGATGCCCCGACTCACCATAAAAAATGGTAGAGTTCATTGTCACCACACTGGCCATCCACATAAGCATCATGCATTACAACCTCATAAAAAAGCAAGTCTAATTCTGCCACTTCTTCTCCTAGACCATTCTCATCTCCTTCATATGAGCGTTTGGGCTTCTCATCGTGTGCTATGCATTTTGCCTGACTTGTCTGCTCTATTTGTTACACCTCTGCCACAAGGATGTCTCTTTCTCTACCATCTCTGCCCTCATAAGAGTGTTTGGCATTTTCTACACTATCTTCATGTCGTCTATTATCCTCATCTTCATGGCAGTGCCTTTGCATCAAGGCCTTGCCATCTGCAAAGCTCTCTGATGCCACAATTGATCCCAAGCTCGCTTGCCCTGCTACCTCACTCCAATCTGCACCCTCCTCATCCTAAAAGGCAAAATCAGCAACAAAATCAACTTGGGTCTTCGATGTCATACACTCTCCCAAAATATTTTGAGCTCCTCGAATTCTTTTCCAACATCTTTCTACCAAGAAATTCCAACCGAGACATCATGGGGTTCAACCTTCACCACACGAATACCTACATCTTCCTAGCCATTAACAATTTGGTCAATACATGCCAAAGTTGGCTCAAGAGAGGAGTAAATAAGAATCCCAACATGCTTCTCTTTAGCTGAATTCTCCTCTTTAGTTTAATTCGCCTCTTTCGCCCAACCATCCCACCAATGTACGTGACACTTGAAGCACGGAGAAACATGGAACGTAAAACTGCCATATTGATTCTGAATTTTACCTCCTTCTTCCTCCATCTCTGCTCAAGCCAACCATAAGTTTGATACCAATTGTTAATTATAGGAGAGCAGAGAAAACATAAAACAATGAAACTAAAACAAACACCAAACAACACATAACACAATAGTTTACGTGGTTCACCATAATTGGCTACATCCACTGGAAAGCTAGGAGAATAATCTATTAATTAATATCCAATCTTACATACAATACATAGAATGCACACATCCATTTATACATTCATATTTAGGTATGAAATGAATACTCTGGGGAAGTCGAATGGTCATGTGACCGTTGGGCTTCATATGCCCAACAAATCCATCCCTAGATAATATATATAACGTACAAAAGGGAAACACTCCATTATTCTGTATATAGGTTGGTTAAAATCATTTTGAGGTTAACTTCTTTCACCACTCTATAGTATTTTATTGTTATGATATATATATTTTTTAATGTTTAAAAGAAAATAAATTATTTCTCTACATTGCTATAGTTGGAGAGAGTTACACTACATCACATTTATGAAATATCATACATTAAGGTTCAATTAAGATGCCTGCATATACATCAAATTTTCAAAAGATATTTATCATTCTTAAAATTAATGAGACCTTAGATGCATACATAGATCCCTTTATATACTCAATACTCTAAGTAGATTTTGCTCACATTAGCCATGTAAATAGGTCTACTTCAAGAGAGATAGTGCTATAAGATGGAAATGTTTACAAAATATTGACATGAGATTTACTATTCAAGCAAACAAATTTTAAATGGAAACTCCTACAGAAATGCCCAATTAGAAAAAAAGTGTTTCACATTATAGTATAATTTTAACAAGAATCTTTTACGTGACTTCTTTCTAGGTCTTTGCTTTTTTTTTTTAAATATATATTTTTTAACATTCTTGCAAACCTATAACCACATATGCAATGTTGTATTAGCAGATGCACAACAACAATAACCGTACACATTATTTTTTATATATAAACTACGGGGGCTTCATTGGCTAGGAAATATTATATCATGTGTGTTCATATTGGAGGGTTTAATATCTTGGAAATAAGAAAAAACATTATATTGCAAATATATTAGGGACGGGTTTTATAAATTTAACATTAGAATATGAATATTGTAAAGTATTTTTATTTGACAAATGTCAAAAGTATGGGCAAAAAATGAAAACAATTTCGGCATAGCCATGAATTAGCGCCACAAAGGACAAGTTGGATGCAATAAATGCGTATTTGAATTCACGTAATATTCATTTTGAGTTTCATAAAATACACTTTAGTCATATAGTGTTCATTTAGAAGGCGGGAAGTGGCTAAGTAGTGAAGTGGAAGGAAACTTGCAACTTCAAGCCATTATCTAGATTTACAGTCGAAGAGGACCGAGAAGCAATACTTATACAAGTATTTAGAAAATTGTTATCCGCTCCATTGAACTATTATTGTTATTCATCTATTTTAACTTAGTAATGTCGACCATGGAAAGTGTTGTTTCGTTTGTCAAGACAATCAATAAAATAGGATGAAGAACACATGAAGAACACCTTTTTGACCATTATAACGATGTGTTGAACCACTATTTTCTTTCCTTGGCCTCGTCAAAGCTTAGAAAAGAATCCCATTATTGGTTCAATCATGATATGTCAATATAAAAAACTGGATATGGCAGACATAGGGCATCAAGATTTTTTTTTAACATAAATAGATATTTTTGTTTATGTTTCTTATGACTTTTTTAGATTAATGACTAGTTTTCACACATTCAATATTAGATTAATAAATTCTTTTGAGTATTGGTGGCTAATATAAATAATCTTAAACATTAATAATTAGACTTTGTACATTAAGGGTCAATATGATGAACATTTTCTGTCAATCAAATATAATCTTTTATTACCTTTAAGTAAATTGAAGAGAATAAATACATAACAATGTTCATTGTTTAATGTTTAAAAATGGTTGAGTTTAATTGGTGAGTATGTTTGTATGTTTATTGACTTCCTCATCTATCAAAAGTTAAAATGTTTGAAGATGTGATTGAACCAACTTCAATTTTTTTTTTTATCTTTGATGCAATCGATCACCTTGATCATGCCAGTTTAACTAAAAACGACTTTATATATATATATATATATATATAGATATATACAATTTTAATTAATAAAAATTAAGAAAGACAAATTTCCCAACCGAGTATGGGCCAACAAATAATAATAAATTTCTTCTTCATTACTTTTTTACAATCCTAGCCCTTACAAAGATCTTATATTTTCCTTATCCCAATATTGAGCGAATCTAGTAGTCTGAAAGCGATGGAAAGTTGAAAATGAACCCTTCTAGTACGATGGGAATTTGGGAAACAGATTTCCCGTTGTAGTTATGCGGACAACTCGAATGACCTACAGAGATTTAAATGGCATTCATTTCTATTCTGTAAAGTTCTTTTACTTTGGGCCGTGAATTTACACAGCAGGTTCAGTACTAAATCTCGACACCAAAATAAATTACTTTTGATTTTCTCTGCTTGCATTCATGGCTGCTCCTCATAACAGGGATTCTCTAATTTTTGTGGCAAAATTTTGCCAATTGGAGACATCCCAGACCTCACCCTGCACATATTCCACTTGAAACATTTCATAAGAATAGGAAGGATTCTGAAACATTCATAAGAACAGGAAGGATGAGAGTGAGAATTGTAAGTCAAAAATCTAAAGAGGGTTTTAAACAGATACATACATTTGGTCTGAGGAGAATGTCAGAACGAAATTGAAATGGCTCTGTCTGTGATTGCATAGAGAGGACTTCCATCTGTTTACTTTTCAAGAGATCTAGTTGCTTGATCAGCAGACTTGCCGGGCACAAAATCTTATCTTTCTGTATAATTATTTTCATGTTCACTTGGCAGGGGCTCTTCTTCCATTGCTCCAGAGTTACTTCATCGCTACTATAAATGACTCTGATGTCTGAATTACATGACTTCTCCGTGGATTCGAACCACTTACTTCCTTCCTCTTTATGTCTGGAAGCTGATTCCTGCAATATTTGATTTTGTTGTTCGAGCTCTGCAACACGGAGCTTTAATTCCTGCAGATAGCTTGTGGTATTTGCGAGAATTGAATTCTTATCTTTCTGTAAACAGATAATTTAGAAGTCGGAAGCAGCAACAAAATTGCAACTTAAAATCATGTCTTTTTAAGAAAAAAACAGTGCTGAAAGAGAAATGCAGAGTTCTTTCATAATATTTGTAAATTTTTTGGGATGAATTGCAACATTCAAGGACAAGTTTTTCTGGAATAAGTTTAAAATTACTAGGTATCCGCTGTTCCAAAATTTCTTTTGATTTAAAATTTTCATCACAATTTTTTCCCAAAAAACTTTATACAGACTCTGAAAACCTTATCCTCTCGGTATCCAAGAAGGCAAGGCAGCAGAACAATCTAATGACTTCAGATTCATAACATCACTTATTTGCGAGAAAAAATTCACGATGAAAACGAAATAATTTAATACCTTGGTGATTTTAGGCAGGAGAGAAGAAAGATTTGCGAAGTACTCTCTCAATTTGACTATCCTGTTCCGCTCGGCTACCATATGGTTAAACGCCGATTCCCTTGGAAACCCTGATTTTAATTGCTTTAGTTGAGGAGGAGGAGGAGGAGTTTGCATTGAAATCTGCCTCGTCAATTTTCGCTCCTCCTCAATTTTTCTGAGAACAACTAAGCATCTCTTGTGCAAAATTTGGCCGCTTTTGAAAAAATCTACAGCAGGCGCTGGATAAGCTTTACTGTATTTGTAGAAGGCAGTCTGCGCGCACAAACGTTGAGAACAGAGCAAAGAATGAACCGCCAGTTGATTAAATTCCTCTGCACTCTGCAAATCCTCTGAGGAATTCGAATGCCAGGAAGTTTCAGTGGAAGCATAAGGGGGAACCTCAAATGCCAGCACATCCTCCACATAAGGAGGAACCTCAAAATCCAACTTTTCGTCCATTACAGAGCAAGCATTTTCGCTACTTATGACAGGGCAATCAAGATCAAAGCTAGGATTGAATCCAACATTAAATGTTGCCATTACCTCAAATTGAAATCTACTGAGATCAGAAAAGCTGCGGGATTCGATCTCTGATCTGCAACTTACGAAAATGTTTGTTTGCAATGCAGCAAAGGCAATGGGGCCCTCTATATAGAAAAGATCTGATAGTAGCGTACCCCCAACGTCATCAAAATTAAATACATTCTGTAACCATGGGACCAAGAATTCATTTGCAGTAAGACCTCGAAAAAATCGTATACGATGTGTTCCGAGTCCGACTGAATAGGGAATACTCTTCTAATAGGAAATACCACATCAATTTGGATAGTCATTTCTAAATTTGTACCATTTTGATGTACGCTTCAAAAGCCACATCAATACCTTCCCCCCCACAAAACAAAAAAATTAGAATAATGATTGTAACAATGAAATATAAAATTACTTGTTGGAAGCCGTTATTCTGGTTCTAAAAATAACAAAATAAAATCAAGGGTATGTTTGCACAAAAAGTGCATAACATGAAAGTTAGTGGTACGTTATACACCGTTGATTTTGCAAACTACGGCTGCGATTTTCCAAGTGATCAATAATACATGTACGATTTGACTGTTTTGAATCCAATTTAACTTCTACGAAATTACTTATAGAATATTTGGTGAAACAAACATCTCAAAATCTATGATATGATTGCTATTTATAGTAGTTTAGATTCATGACTGCTCCATCACCTCGAGGATACTTAGTTAATTGAGGGTAAATGTGCTTGTTTGGTTGCATCTACTTAACCTTGGTTTGCTACTTTAGGAATTGCATTTTCCTTTTTTGTTTTGGTAAATCTATCTAAGTCCACATATCCCAACCTTTCGCTTAGGGCTTATACTACATGAAGGTTTCTTAGATTCACATGTGTTGAGATTACATCTTTTTGCTACTATTCCCTTTTCATCATTGTGCTCCATTCATATATATCTCATTTTATTACAATTTGTGTGTTTTAATATGATACATACTTTTAGATGTATCATCATTTTAGGATTCACACACACCTTAAGTTCAAGTATTTATATGATGATTAAATTTGCATACCCATGCCAAATTTTATCAATTTTTGTATGCATTATAATGAAATGCCTTGATGCATATACATATTGATGAATGACACAATCTTGTATAAGCATATACATATTGATGAATGACACAATCTTGTATAAAATTGAGCTCTCTTTCCAAATTCTTTTATCTACTAGCACTTGCACCAAAAAGAGGTGCAACTTTTAGCCGATAGTAAAATATATTTTGGATAGTACGTGTGTAAAATTAATGTAAATATATGAAACCATGAAATCTATTTTGAAACTCGCTACATTATGCACAAAATATTAAATTCACAACAAAACTGCAACAATAAAATGATTATTATTTGTAAAAAGAAAGTGATTGATCTATCATGAGGAAGAGAAAAATGATTTGCAATGTCAATGGGCCCTTGGTCTATTGGTGAAGTTGGTAGTTTCTTAATGAACCTACTAGGGATCAAGTCCCGAAAAGTATTGACATGATATTTTCATAAAATCATATATATGACACTTTATGTAACTAATAAGCTATACAAACATATTATTTTATAATATTTATTATAAAAATATAAATTGATTTAAAATATTTTTAAAAGATAAGGTTAATTTTTAAAATATTTTAATACAATTTTTAGAATATTATTTTAACATTTATTATTATTAATTATTACCTCTTTATTATTTAATATTAATATGTAATATATATGATTCTATAATATTTATTATAAGTATATATAAATTTAGATTTTTTCCAAAATATAATATAATTGTTAACAAGATTATGTCAAAAATTCTTTGATATAAATTTAGAAACTTACATAGTAAATTTAAGATTTTTTGCATATATCATTAATTTATGATTTTATTTCTAATTATATATATATACAATTAATTAAGTGTTTAGAATTGTCATAAAAGATTCTTTGTAAGCTGAACTATACTCAATCAAACTCAAAAATAAAGCACATATATAAAGGATAGTTGTATCCAAATATATTTATATCTCAATTTTTTTTTTTGAGAATTCTTATTATAAGTATATATTAATTTAGAATCTTTCCAAAATAGAATACAATTGTTAACAAGATTATGTGAATATGAATTTAAAAACTTACATAGTAAATTTAAGATTATATATATATATATATATATATATATATATATATTTGTTAACAAGATTATGTTAATATGAATTTAGAAACTTATATAGTAAATTTAAGATTTTTTGCATATATATATATATATATATATATATATATATATATATGACAATTAATTAACTAATTGTTATATATACTGTTTAAAATTGTCATTCTTTTCTTTGTAAATTGAACTATACTCAATAAAACTAAAAAATAAAGCACAGATATAAAGGACAATTGTATTTGGATGAAGGACAACTGTATCCAAATATACCATATCTTATTTTTATTTATTTTTTTGAAATTCTCAAAGCTTGAACTACATAGTTATGAGAAAATATTATAATTTTTGGATTAATTCTATTAAAGGCTATCAATATTCTGTGATCCATAATTGTTGAGTTAAATGGCTTTGGGAATATATATTGCAGGATATTTGATAAAACATTAATGTTTTTGTTTTTATTTATTTCGTGAGAGTAAGAGTTGGGTTGTTTCTTATATTTTACCAAAGGTGTGACATTCATATCTGTATTTGAGTACTTTGCTTGAAGTGCATTTTTGTTTTATTGTTCGTATCAAAGATCTTTGCTATCTGGTGAATTATGATAGACAACTCTAGGGGAAGAGTACCAATAGATACCATAGTTCCCATAAGTGTCACCTTATTGCCATGTTGAGCCCCCAAAACATAAAAAGAAAATTGTCAGTACATAAATATAAAAATACCAGTAAATTTTTATTTTAACACCAATACATGTTCACAAATGAATTAGTAGTTGACAACAAAAAAGTAAAAAGAAAAAAACAACTACTGGTACATTTCCTATTTTAATACAAAACAACTTGCACAAATAATAAACATTTTTATTTTTAAAAAAACTTAATGTTTATATTTGCCACTTTATGCAAGTGGCTAAAAAGTACAAATGTACTCCAATTACAATTACATATGCACAGCTATTGGTGCATTACATGACATAAAAACAATCAACTTTAGACTTCTTAGACACTCAACTGTACATTCTTTCAAATATCACTTCACAACTTCATGCATTAAATGGATTTGCATTTGGTACACCTGAATTTGCAACAACTGGTGTAAGGCTCCCTAGTAACCAAGAATTTGCATAAAATTAAATTAAAAAAACCAAGTTTCATTCAAAGCATAGAAGAAAACTGAACAATTTGAAGAAATGAAGGACTGCATATTTAAAATGACATGATCGACTATTTCCCACAAAAATTCAAATTTGAAAATAGCTAGCTACCACAATCGAATGCATTACACATTCAAATTATATTATAAAACAAAATTTTCCATGTCACTTTCATTACAATCCAATTCATTGCATATTCTTGAGCTCTGCAAATACCCTTTGCACATTCCTTATTCAAGGGCACACATTCAGGTTGGTACATACAGAATAACTAAATTCCCTCTGTAGTCAACGTTAAATGCTATAAATCTTTCAATTGAAATTATACTGTTTTCAATAAACCAACATTTCTTTCAATATAGTCACTGTAAATAATATTAATAGCCACATTGGATCTCCAATTATGGTTTAGCTCCTTCGTAGCTGCATTATGCTTTGTCTATTGATGATTTCTTTGTATGCGGTTTACGGTTTCATTTCAATGCTCTCTTACAGTTTAATGTGTCTATATGGTTATTGTCCATTAACACTGTGAACTTTAGTCCAATTTCTTTGCTTCATTATAGTGTGAACTTGACTCCACTTTCTTTGCTTCATTTTGCAATATAGGTTCCATTTCAATGCTCTATTACAGTTTAATAATGCTGAAATCCTTGTAGTATAATAATGCCAAAATCCTCACAAAGAATGGAAAAAAGATGATTATCTACTTGTTTTATTCGAAACCCCTTCATTATTTATTATTTCATTTTATGGGTGCGCTATTAAATGGTGTCTCTCTATTTATAATGCCATTATAATTACAGAGAATGCAAAAAAAATGATTATTGTTCATAGTTATTCGAAACCCCTTCATTATTTATCATTACAATAATGTGTATGTCTGATACTATTACTTACAGTGACTATATGCTGGCTATAAGGTTGTTGTCCACACACACACACATATATAATAATGCCGAAATCCTCATAGAGAATGGCAAAAAAATGATTATCTACTTGTTTTATTCGAAACCCCTTCATTATTTATCATTACAATAATGTGTATGTCTGATACTATTACTTACAGTGACTATATATTGGCTATAAGGTTGTTTCCCACACACACACATATATATAATAATGCCAAAATTCTCACAAAGAATGGCAAAAAAATGATTATCTACTTGTTTTATTCGAAACCCCTTCATTATTTATCATTTCATTTTATGGGTGCGCTATTAAATGGTGTCTCTCTATTTATAATGCCATTATAATTATAGAGAATGCAAAAAAAATTGATTATTGTTCATAATTATTTGAAACCCATTTATTATTTATCATTACAATAATGTGTATGCCTGATACTATTACTTACAGTGACTATATAATGGCTATAAGGTTGTTATCCACACACACTTACATATATAAAATAATACCGAAATCCTCACAGAGAATGGCAAAAAAAATGATTATCTACTTGTTTTATTCGAAATCCCTTCATTATTTATCATTTCATTTTATGGGTGCGTTATTAAATGGTGTCTCTCTATTTATAATTCCATTATAATTAAAGAGAATGCAAAAAAAATTGATCATTGTTCATAATTATTTCAAACCCATTCATTATTTATCATTACAATAATGCGTATGCCTGATACTATTACTTACTATAGACGTATAAAAATGACCATATTCCTAAATGAATATTTAATGTTCATTTTATTCACATTCCTCTATTTAATTAAATAAATTATTCAATTTATTTATTTAAATTCACTTAAGCCTTTTATATCATTTAATTGAATAAATCATTTTATTTAATTAAATCCATTCTCTCTACTTTTAATTAAATTTACATTTAATTAAATAGTTCACCCCAAATAAATAAATCTAATTTATTTAATCCTCCACTTGCAACCATAATTGAAATAAAGCAATTTATTTTAATTAAATCCTATTATCCCCCACCCACTTGTATTTTCCTACATCTCCCACTTGCCTCCTAAACCCCCTTCCTAAATTCTTCTAAAAACCCATCTAATCCTAATCAATTAGCCTAAATCCTTCAATTATCCCCTTTACCTAAATTTGAGGATGTCACTTCTCAAATTTGGAGTAAAGTTTTCCAAAGGCATTAAAGCCTTTATGCCTTCAATAAGCTAACTTGTTGAATACCCCCAAATTTGGAAGAGACTCTTACAAATTTGTCCCCAAAGTCTTTTAAACCATTAATGGTTAACTAACCCTTTGTGGCATGGTTAGAGACTTTTTGCCTAACTCAACCCTCATCTAACCCAGGGCTCTCATCAAGCATTCATTGCTTTGACCATGGTTATCCCTTTAACCCTTGCACAAGAGTTTATCCTTTGGGTAAAGGCTTTATCCAATGGATAACCCTAACCTAACCTTAACCTTTATCTCCTAAGGTAACCATGAGGTCTTCTCAAGCATTTAATGCTTCTTACCTCTCCTCTCAAGCAGTCTTATGTTGACAATTGTCACCATTTCATTGGTGAGCATCATAAACGTGGATTGATAACTTTCAATCCTGGCCCTTGATAAGATTATCCAATCTTGACCATCCATTACCCCATTTTTCCTATAAATAGAGCCCTCATCCCTCCATTTTATCATCCAAGTCTTTAGCATCATTCTTATACTCAGTTTTAGCAAACATCTAGCCTCTCTTTGTAATAGAAATAAATCTAATAATCATTTTAGATGCATTTCTATCATCTTAGATTAAATCATATCACTAGTATATCATGTTAGGATAGTATTTTTACTAATCTTGTCATCTTATCATCTAGTTTAGTTCATTTGTTAGAATCATGCATATATAGGATGCATTCATACTAAAGTTGATCTAAAGCATCCCTCATTCTTGCATTTATCATCCCTAAGTCACTTTGCTCAGTGATCTGAGAGTAAAGGTATTGGCTTGAGGGATCTTGTGAGATAGAGAACCGTGGAACATCCCTTGGGAAGTTGAGCTATTCCTCATAGCTCCATAACTTGCACCAAGAGTCCCATGGGTGTGTGGGCAAGTCTTTGAATAATTTTCATAATTTCAGTTTCATTGAACCACTTTTCTCGCATACATTTCTGGCGCCCACCGTGGGGCATAACCCCATTAATCAAATCAGTTTTTGAATATGACCAACTTTGCAGGTACGCAAGAAATGAGAATCCATACATAGGGAACATTTCGTAGCGCATCCGATTAAAACTTCAGCGCATCCGATCCCCTGTTTAACATGTTGGACTCATCTCTTAGCGTGTGGGAATCCTTCTTTGGCGCATAGACTTTTTAATATTTCTTGTAGCTTTGAGCGCTGAAATTTAACAGTCCAATGCATCTAGAAAACAGTTCAGCGTTTCGGGTATTTTTGATAGCTCATTTAGGGCATTTTGTAGCACATCCAGTGCATTCTATAGCGCATCACAAACAGAAAATAGGAAATGAATTGTAAGAGAAACCTCAAATTAGACTTGTGGAAGTCCACAAAACCATCTTTTTTGCTAACTAATTAATTAATTTTCTGCAGGCTACTAACAGTTTGATTGCAGGTTTGGAGTCTATTTTATTTAAGCTAGGATTAAAGTAGTTTAAATTTTACTAACTTTGCTAAGTTAGTTAAGATTAAAATTTCTTTTATTCCTTGTGAAACTAAAATTGAACTCACATTTCATTTTGGACACTTAAAAAGAACAACAACAAGAATCTTTCTTGCTTTCTTAGCAGAAAATTTTCATTTGGGGCATCTAAAAAAAACCAACAAAATTTTATTTTGCAAAAGAGCTTTAAAAAGAACCTCACCATCCTTTGGTGTTTAAAATGTTCAATTTTAATTTTTGCACGGTAAAAGAACCTCACTTGTCAAATTTTATTCAAAGTAAAAGAGGGAAATTCTTCCCCTTTGTCGATTTCTTTTGTTGACCAAAGTCGAAATATTTGCTTTGTTGACCAGGTTTCTTTTCAATAGATTAGATAATCATTGATTTGAGGAAATAAAATGAACACCATGTTTTTGTGGAGCAATATCTCCATATAGAATTTAACAAATCATTGCAATAAAAGGATAAAAAGAACACTTGTGTGCTTTTCTTCGAAAGTGGAAGGTTTATGCTCTCCCCTTAACTGGGTGATCAAAAAGCCAAACCACTCTTACGCTTTCAGTATTTTAAAACATTTTTAAATCTTTTAGTAGGCCTGCCCTCCTGGGGAGTTAACAAACTCTTAAAGCCATTCTTTGGCCGGTGTGAGGGGAACAACCTAAGTGGGGAACGACTTTGACGCCAAGTGTTCCAACCCACTATAATCAAAAGTGGAAGGTGACGAAAGTCCTTTTCAACAGTTGTGCACAATGATTAGCCTTCCCCCAGTATCTTTACGATACGTAAAGATTTTGTTCTAAACGTTGGGAAGCCTCCTGAGGGAGTTTATCACTGATGACCGAACAAGAAGCCTGATTACAAACTTTAGCATTAGAAACTTTGAGCCGAGTCAGTATCCAAACATTTGCAATATCATAGTGCAAGGGTGGGGAAGAATTCACCGCTAAGATTACTCACCATATATCTCCCAAGATAACTACTCAATTGTGAAGCAA
The DNA here is from genome assembly GCF_030272615.1 of Cryptomeria japonica. Taxonomy (NCBI): domain Eukaryota; kingdom Viridiplantae; phylum Streptophyta; class Pinopsida; order Cupressales; family Cupressaceae; genus Cryptomeria; species Cryptomeria japonica. Next base: position 726,600,278 of record NC_081408.1, read on the forward strand.
TTCACTTTGAGTTAATTTCTGCCAAAAGGCAAAAAAACGGGCGCCCCCTAGGGGGTGACAAGGTTGTTTGAGCTGACGGAGTATCTAGACTAGTGGGCTATGGTATTATCGATGACCCTTGAGTAAAGAGTCTAACTGATTTGTATTATCTGTATCAAAACTTATTAAAACACCGGGGATTTGAATACATCCTCGCATAATATACACTCTTTGTTTAGAATAAGCAAAATGGTTCTCTTTCATGTTGTGTTTTCATGTTATACTTCAGAAAATCATCCATCACAGTTGATAAAAAAATTCAAAAATCACAGAAAAACTACCAAGTCAAAACAACCAGGGTAGTTTAGCGCATAAGAGCAACATCTTAGCACTTTGAAACCATCTTTTAGTGCGTGCAAGATTCAACTTAGCGCATTAGTTTTGAATTCTATTGCATAAACAATCCCAACATTCAACAGTTCAAACCTTAGCGCTTGTTGAAAACATCCTAGTGCATTGGAGCAACAGCTTAGCACATTGTGATCAAACATTAGCGCGTTGAGGTCAAAAGATAGCGCATTGGTAGAACATATTAGCGCATAAATTTCAAAACTAAATCAAAAGAAAATAGTCTGAATTAGCACGTAAAAAGGGAATCTTAGTGCGTTGAGATCATTCTCTAGCGCATTGGGTTTCTGGCTTAACGCATAGCTGAAACTGAGAAAACAGAGAGCAAAACAAATTTTTTTTAAGAAAAATCTAAAAACAATTTAGGAAGCCATTTTTCCTCACTTGGACTCCATCAGACAAAAATACAAAGTCAGAGTATCAAAAACTACTCCAAAAAACAAGATTTTCTTAGAACAAAGTTGTCAAAACCCAAAAACTAGTCAAAGGATTAACACATTTTTCCTATCAGAATCAGGTAACACCGTCACACGTATCGAAAGGTCCTCCAATCAAATGGATTTTATTCCAAAAACATACTTGTTTCAAACTCCAAGTTGTTAAATCAAGTTTCCATATCGGGAAAGCTCTTATTCCATAACATTTGATGCACTTTGTCGTGAGGGGGCATCTAAACCTTCATTTGATAAAAGCAGACTTAAGTTTCCAAACAAGATATCTTGAATCCAAAATAAATCAAAGGAAACCATTGATCACCTGTGCATGACTAATCCTCATATTCTGAGAAGAAAGATTATTTATCACAACACTAAGTTGAGGAAACAACAACCTAGTTCTCAAAAACTTGCTAAAAGGAATAGGTTTTTATACATCAATCACCAACTCTTCAAATCTCATCGAACATTCCTCCATCATATGCACTTGTATCTTCAAGATAAAACAAAGAAATTTGACGAGGAACCATTGAGTAGAGAATTCTATCAAAAAGGGGCATTAAGCCAAATCTTGAATTGCGGAGGAAAAATCAATCTAGCTTTCTTCCTAGACAATTGCATTACTTACAACGTACCTTGAGTAGAGCCACCAAATTCTGAACAAAAAATAGAAGAGGAATTCATTCCCTTCATCACAAAATGTTTCTATCAGATGCCCACTATCACTCGCTCTCAACAAAATAAACAAAGGGAAACACAACCAGAATCCAGTATGGGGCAACAATTATCAAATCCCTTCAACTATCCAAATCTATAAGACACGAAGATCACTGAAGAGCTCCTCCAAGAATGTCAAGAAAGTGCCTCATTCCAAAGACTTATGGAAAGACTCATAGAGGCCGATAAAGAAAAATACCTACTCATGCTTGCAAGCAAAGGAGTTAGGATTCTTGAAGACTTTGATTCAAACACTTTTAGAACAAGATCTCGACTCTATACTTATCAAGAACAAAAAAGGGAAGAGGACGCATGTGACCCTGAGCAAAACATACCTAAGAAAAACATACCCTGTTAGCATATGTGCAGTTTGATGACATGATGAGATTATATGTTGTCATTGATGTCAATATGATGAAGTATGAACTAATATATTGAAGTAAGAAAACTGGCAAGTGAACCGGTATGATGGTATGAACCGATATACGTAAAAAGTGAACCGGTATGTTGGAATGTGAACTGGTATATGCAAAGTTTGTATTAGGGTTTCATTTGATATGACTACCGGTTGGTAGTCACAGCTTCAGGGTTTCCAGTTGATGCATTCCAAGTCTATGTGATTCGATCGACGACAACCTGTGATGAGTCAGCATTGAAATGAAGATTAGATCGTGTTGCCACATCAACCTTGTGCACGTGAAGAATTTCCTTGAGGATCTTGCATGAAGAAGATTGATTCTATCTACCTCGAGAATGTGCAAAATCTTAGTAAACGGTGGAGAGCGTATGATGGGTTATTAGCTTCTAGAAGCGGCGAAGAATGGACGATGGAGAATGTCTTGAGATTTGTTCAAGATTGTTTTACCCTATGTAATGAGTTTAAACGGCCAAGATTGGACCAGCTGTATTGTTAACCTAGATGCATAGGGTTTTAGGTTTTTTCCACTGACCTTATTGTTGTCTATAAGGTCGATGATGATTCTCATTTGAGATTGTTGGCAAATGAATGTATGAGAAGTGATTCTTGCCAGACCAAAGAAGTGAGTAGAGATTTGTAGAGTGTGATTACAGATGTAAAGGAACTGAAGCGGATCTGGCTTGGCATTAAGTGTTGTTATCAGATCAATGTCTTACCTGTTGACTTCTAACCATTTCAGCAGATGGAAAATCCCTTTACCGGGTAGCTTTAACATGCTTTTTGTAAATCCTTTAACAAGGTAACTCAAAATCATTGAGTTCTTCAAATCCTCTTACAAGGTAACCTTTAACAGGGTTTTAACCTCTAACCGGGTATTTAGCCATCCCTTAACTAGGTGATCCCTAGCAGGATCGGTTCCTAGCAGAACCTGTTGTAAAGTCTTTAACTAGACTAGGCTCCTAATAAAGCAGACTTCAGAAGAGTTCAAGAACAACTTGTGGGTATTCATCCCCACTGTGGTTTTTCCTAGTTGGGTTTCCATGTGAAAAATCATTGTGTTATGTGTGATGCTTTTTCATGTGATGTTTTTAGTGTTTTCTATTAAGCGATAATGCAAGATGATCCAATGGTCACTGTATTTCTGATGTATTACTTGCTTAAGCATATGGGTGAAGTTCAGATGAGATATTAGGTTCTGAGAAGATCTATATGTTACTGGTTTATGTCTTTTACAGTCATATTGTGTTTTGCCGGCAGTGTCTTGATTTAGATTGGTGATATTGTTTACCAGTTAGTGCAGTCTTTGCAGTTTAAGTTGCTGAAGAAGTTTTCATCCATACTGATTCACCACCCCCCCCCCCCCCCTCGCCCCTCTCTATATCTGTTAGGTATTTATTGTTCATCATTATTCATCATACCCAAGCAAAACATCCCTGAGCAAAACATACCGCTACACATGCCATTCCAAACTAGAAACAATTAGAGGGAAGAAATCTTCCCTCGGCAAACAAATGCACCCTTGGTTTCTCTTACACAACAAATACAAATGCTGCAAAAAAAATTGCAAGACATGCAACAAGGATCAACAATACATTATTCCTTGAATGAAATTTGTCCTTATTCTTTTGACAGAAGGTTAAACATGGTACCTTTTCCCCCAAATTCAGACATTCCCAAATTCGACAAATATGATGGGAAAAGCGATCCACATGATCATGTCCAGAAATTTTGTACCATGAGCCTAGAATTTGCCCATGATGCCACTTATTTAATGAGATTATTCCCAAGAATATTGGGAGGGCAAACAATGGAATGGTTATCCAAAATCACACCTCTTGTCAGATCCTTTGATGAATTAGTCAACAAATTTATCACTCAATATTCCTACAACATTCAACATGCCATCACCATGCTAGATGTCTGCAATACCAAACAGAAGAACAACGAAACATTCATGGTGTTTCTTCAACGTTGGCGATGAATGGTCTTGATATATCCTTGAGATGTGCCTGAAAAGGAAAAGATGGAAATTTTCATCGATAATTTGAATAGCGAGATGAGTTACATACTCAAACTCCAATGCATACCATCTTTTTCCAAATTGATTGAAAATGGCATCCAAGTAGAGGAGGCATGTGTCAAGAAAGGAACATTAAAATTCTTCAAAGAAGGAACAAATTCATCCAACTCTCATTACAATAACCAAAACAACAATAACTTAGACAAATCCAGGTTTTGGACCAGAAACAAAAATACTGGAAATGAAGGAGGAAACGAAGCTAATGATGTGAAGTCCAAACAACTAGTGTTAGCTTTATTAGGAAATCCTCAAACTACCAAGAATCAAAAGGGTGCTAACCAAGGTACTAACACTTATGCACCAACTACCAATCAAGATCATCTTAACACAAACAACACCAACAATGCCCAAAATAATAACACCAATCGAGGAGCTAATACAAACTCACAAGGTAACACCAACAACTTTCCAAAACGCGTCTACACACCATTAGGACAATCATTGGAGTCCGCATTTAGAGAGCTCCTGGCAAACAAAATTATCTCCTTACTAGCAATCAACAACTTTGAACCAGAAGTCAAACCACCTTGGTGGAATGACTCACACTTTTGTGATTTTCATAGAAACAAAGGACATCAAACAAATGATTGCATGAGGCTAAAAAACATTGTTCAATACATGATTGATAGAGGTGATTTAACAGTCGATGGTCTCAAGACAAATGGTGACCATGGCACCTTTAAGAATCCTCTTCCAAACTCCAACAAGGATGGAGCTTCAACATCAAATGATACACATGGAGCTCATATCAATCATATATACAATAACACCAACAATCATATATCAACCGATAACAATCAAGTAAATGTCATTACAATCAAGGACAAACACGAACATGAATCAATCAATGTAACCACCACAACTCAAAAATATGTCTTGAAGGGGCATACGTCAGCAACAAACACCATACCCAAGATTCAATATGATTTGGTCAGTCAACTGCGCAAAACTCCTGCTCAGATATCTATACTTGAGTTGCTGAAACTTTCATCAAAACACAAGGACATCTTGGAACAAGCACTATTGGAAACGAATGTACCTCAGGATCTAGATACTAACAAATTCTAAGCCATGGTGGCTCACATGAAAGGTCCTCATAATCTCACCTTTTCTGAGCATGATAATATTTCATTAAGCCATCCACACAATACTCCACTCCACATTGAAGTCTGGGTTTACAAATATCGAGTCAAAAGAGTATTAATAGATGGAGGAGTTGGACTCAATATCTTTACCTTAAAACTTATCTGTGCATTAGGCTTCTCTGAGCAGTCTATTGATCCATGCAAAAAGATCACTATCAAAGAATATGATGATGAAGAAAGATCATCCAAAGGAAGAGTGGTATTGCCAATTCAAGTGGGACCACTACAAAAGGACACTATGTGCCAAGTCTTAGACATAGACCTCACACATAATATCTTATTAGGTCGACCTTGGATACATGAAATGCAAGCAATGCCTTCAACTTATCACCAGTGTGTTAAGTTCCCCTACAATGGACAAGAGATTTCTATATCAGCATATCATAATCCTTTTCAATATTGTAATGTTATGGGGGCAGGCCAAGACAATTTAGTTTGACACAACAGGGAAAAACAAATTTCCTTAGCATGAGATCTTTAGCAAGAAATGCCTAAATCTCTATCTATTGATTTCAAACAGAAAATGAAAATCAAAGAACAAGGCATGAGAGAATACTCTTTGGAACCCTTGTGTTTAATCAACTTACCAGCATTGCCTAAATCTCATGGGTTACCTTCAAGATCAACACATCAAATAACACAACCCATCACCAAGTTTGATGGCAAATTTATTCAACTCGGCACACTAGCTCATGAATCAGAGGAAAAGAATATCCTTAGTTGGATATACAAGGATGAGGAAGAAGAAAGAGTAGCTACTATGGAAGTAGCTATACCAACATAGTTGTATGGAAAAGGCTACCTAATCATGCAACAAATGGGATACACTGGAAAAGGACCTATCGACAAGCGTTAGGAAGGTGTCACAGAACCATTGGATCCTCCTTCCCAGTTTTATAAAGACAAAACAGGATTGGGCTATGAAAACACTCTACCCCCAAAGAAGAAATCAAATAAATATCAAAAATCTCTCTGGAAGGAAAAGAAGAAAAACAAAGAGGATTCATGGCAAGAGGCACTATTTGAATCAACATAAACAAATATGAAAGGAACATGATGATAACTCAATGAGGAACGGTGAGGACCAAACCGGTACTAAGAGGGGGGGGGTGAATCAGTACAAGCAAAAACACTTTCCTAAAACCGGTTAGACAACAGACACTACAAATGACTGGCAAATAGTAACACCAGTCTGAAACAGAGTACAACCAGTAAGGCTAAGAGTGATTGTGACAAGCATTAACTGGTTAATCACTTAGCTTTCCACTCATCCTAGTACTACACTTCCATTTCACCCTTATGCATGAACAGGTAATCAGTCATCAGAAATATAATAACAACTAGTTCAACATGATTTATCTTTAGACACAAATCACTTAAACCATCACATGAAAATTACCGCACATAACACACAAATTTTTTCATGTGGAAACCCAACTGGGAAAAACCACAGTGGGGATGAATACCCACAAGTTGTTTTGAACTCTTTAGAAGTCCGCTCTGTTAGGAGCCTAGTTCGGTTAAAGACTTAGTATAACAGGTTCTGTTAGGAACCGATCCTACTAGAGATCACCCAGTTAAGGGATGGCTAAAATACCCGGTTAAGGGTTAAACCCTATTAAAGGTTACCTTGTTAGAGGATTTTAAGAACTCAATGAATTTGAGTCACCCTGTTAAAGGATTTTCAGTAAGCTGGTTAGAGCTACCCCATTAAGGGATTTTCCAACTGTTGAGGTGGTTAGAGATCAACAAGTACTACAATGATCTGGTAACAACACTCAATGCCAATGCAGATCTGCTTTAGTTCCTCTTCTCCTTCTGCATTCACACTCTGCAGATATCAATCCTCTTATCCGGTCTGGCAAGAATCATGTATCTCTACACTTAGATACACATACCACATTTGCCAACAACATCAGAAAGAAGCACAACATTGACCTTATAGGCAACAAATAGGTGGGTAGCATAAACCCTAAACCTTAAACTTTTAGGTTAAGCAAATCAAACGGTTCAATCCTGACCATTGAGCATATTGCATTAAATGCAACAGTCTTGAACCAATCTCAAGATATTCTCCATCATTCGTTCTCCACCACATCCATGGTGGCTGTAGCATAGGAATTCGGAAATCATCACAAACAATATAAAAACTAATCTAGCCCAATCACAAAAGCTTAAATGTAATGATCTATCCTAAACACATTCAATAGAGACATAAAGATAAAACATTCAAAAATAAAGATTGTGCAAACCATATGCAGATCTGAATGCTTTCCTCATGTGGCTCCATTGTTCTTCTTTCCTCTTCAAATAGTATGGTTGTGGATCTCACCTACAAGTGCACATACATGATTGAAAGCAAGTAGGTAAGCAAATTGCTCAAAAGTACTCGAAGCGTGATTGATTAGAAATTCAATAGTCTGATTAGGGGATTATTAGAGATTTGATTGAAGAAATTCATCCAATTTATAGAAGAATTGGAGAGATGACAAGATTAGCATGATTCAATTCAAATGGAAATTGCAAATCAATTATGTCAATTATGACAAATTTATGACAAATTATGCACTTTCTATGCAAGATTTGTTGATTGATAATTTATGACAAATTATGACAAATTTCTATGCAAGGATTGATTGATTGTCAATTATGACAAATTATGACAAATTGACATGTCATTTCCATGAATTTAGGAGAGAAATAGGAGGAAATTGAAATTAGGAATTAGAAAAATAGAAAATTAGAAAATTAGGAATTAGGAAATAGGAAAAATAGAAATTAGGTAAATTAATTAATAATTTGTCATTTATTAATTAATTCACAAAGAGGAATAATTAGCCAATTAAATGAACATTTAATTGTGACAAGAGGACTTAGGATAAATAAATAAATTATTTAATCCTAGAGGAAGAAATGACACACAAGGTTAAATGATTAAATCACAAAACCCTAGAAGATAAATTAGCAATGCGAGAATGACAATTAGGTCTTGATTGAAGATAATTGATATCGATCATGATTCTAATTAAATGATTTGATTGATAAATGCGCCAATTGACGAGGAACAATGACAAATTGATCCAAATTGACATAATTGAGATAGACAACGATCGATGACAAATCGATCGCAAAATGACAAGAATTGACAAGCGGACAAGAATCGATGACAAAAATAGATTGCAAGACGACAAGATTAAAAATTACCACGATCGATGACAAATCGATCGCAAAATGACAAGATCGAACATGACAATGACCGATGACAAATCGATCGCAAAATGACAAGATTGAAAATGATAAAGATTGATGACAAAACGACAAGATTGATAAGAGGACAAAACCCTAATTAGGATTGACGATGTCCAAAGTGATGACAAATTAGCACGCACATTGATGCGATAGGATAAGATTGATCAAAATCATGATTGGATAGTGTTGTTGACAAGACCAAATTTGAGAGCAAGACATATGAAGAATGCAGAAGAAGGACTCGATGCTTGCAAATGATAAAGACCAAATGTGTGACATAGGAGAAATGTTAATGCGACGCAAAAACCTAAAATGAGGCAATGCACAAATGTTAAAGTATGACTCCGCAAGCGTTGACCATTTTTAGGTGTCTACATTTTGCCCCTCTTTGAGATAATGCGATTTTAAGCATTGTTTCAAAGAACAATAATGAAAATGCCCCAGACAATAACAATGACATATGCATGCCCCCTCGAAGAATTGGCTGGAAACATGCAGAAAAGAGGCCAATTGATCAATAAAAATGATAGGATCGAACAGACTAATAACCGGATACCGGATGCAGGAAGAACAAGCAATTTAAGATGCACAAGACCGTGACCAACATAAGATGGAGAGGATGCACGTCCATCTAGGCACTGACAAAGAGCTATAAATGAGACCAAGAGGTTGAAAATTGCTCATTTGCACTAGACAAAGAGGAGGATTTGTTGCTCTGGACAAGGACACTTGTAGAGAGATGGTGAACATTCCAATGGCGGATCACCTCAGGGAATGTGTATGCACATTCAGACGACCGAACGATGCAGGAGCAGCGGTATGGATCTCAAAAACCCATGTTTTCAATTTCATGAATTTTGATTGCTTGCAGGACAGTGCAGGGCCCACAGAAAATGCAGAAACTTACTTCTGTGCTTGTGTAGGGCGAATCCTGCGCTTGTGTAGGGTCTTCTGCGCTTATGTAGGGAAACACAAGCACAGGTTACCTGACATAGGCGCAGGTTCCTTAACACAGGTGCAAGTGTGCATTGGAAACCCTAATTTTGGTCAAAATGACATGCAAAGGATCCAGAAAAAGGGGATAAGGGTAGGATAGGTCAGATTAGATGAAAAACACCCTGATTGGACGTGAAAATGAGGAAATGCAAACCGTAGGAGCAAACCCTAAAACTGACAAAATATGCCCCAATTGTGATGCAGAGGCGACAGTATCCGTTGATCACGTGGGAGAACCGACCAGATTGCTTCATCCTACGAAACAGACTTAGGAGCACAGAGAGAGATATATTAGCAGGACTAGGTATATACTATGTCACATTCATGCCCGAGATTAGGGAAAACATAGGACTGCTTACCGCATTAGCTGAGCGATGGCATTCGGAGACCTCCTCATTCCATCTGGTGACTGGAGAGGCGACGGTGACACTAGAGGACGTATGGCGTATCCTCCACATTCCGATACATGGAGAGATGATAGAGTATGACCCAGTGATAGGGAGAGACGCATTGTGCAGATTGTTTGAGTGCGACGCAGATGATCTGGATATCGTCGAGAGGGAGATTGGCTGGGAGACCATGGCATCAGAGTATGATCGACGATATGTGGTGATAGCAGTGGTGATAGCATGTCTACTAGCAGGAGACAGACGAGGACATGGATTCCCTATTGGATGGGGAAGAGTGCTAGAGTGGATGGCGACAGAGGGGACAGTGTATGCATGGGGACCATGTGTGCTTGCTATGCTGTATTTTCAGTTGCATCAGATAGCATATCAGGGAGTTCAGACTTTGAGCTGTGGAGTCACATTACTACAGGTATGGGCATTTGAGCACATAACTATATGTCAACTGATGACAGAGAGACAGGTAGTACCACACCGACCATATGTGTATTGCTATGGTGGAGCACTGAGACAGGGGCCTTTTGGATACATATTATATTGGCGACATGAGCTAGACAGACTCAGAGAGTTCATATGGAGGCCATATCGTGATTGCTCAAGATGGTCAGATGACAGTGATGAGCTACCGTATTGTAGACAGGAGAGGTACTTGATAGGGAAACCATTGAATCGCCAGAGAGTGATTGAGATGTACCTGCCAGAGAGGGTCAGATGACAGTTTGGAGAGAGACAGGATGTACCCAGGAGGACTGCACAGTTTGCCCGATCTCATAGAGAGACGAGTCAGTGGGGGAGCATGATTCAGCCACACATAGCATATGCTGACTTCACACAGCTATAGCAGAGACCGTGGGATTGGAGATCAGATGTGGTAGACACCGGGACGATAGAGGAGTATGAGAGATGGTTTGCACGATAGCGGCTAGTGCCATTGACAGATCCGGACATTCCAGTACCTAGGCGATAGCAGGACTTCCCACTCACAGGAGAGGAGGAGAGAGATGATGAGGACGAGGAGGATGAGGGCGGGGATGAGGTTGATGGGGATGATGGGGACGGAGATGAGGATGATGGGGATGAGGAGGACGGAGATGAGGATGATGGGGATGAGGAGGCATTACAGGACATACCCATAGAGCCGGAGACAGCGAGGACAGAGGAGATGGAGATGTGCAAGGTGATCATAGTGAGTCAGCAGGATCACATTGCGACTTTAGAGAGAGAGCATGAGCAGTTCAGAGCGGAGATAGCCAGACTCACAGTGGCTCGAGATACAGTAGTAGCGCAGGCACAGCGAGAAGGACAGAGAGTCACTGAGTATATTGGGTCGATTTGGGATGCCAGTGTACGGGAGCTAGGACAGATGCTGGTAGAGACCAGAGAGGAGATACGCCATTGGAGGACACTATATGAGAGTGCAGTTCCACCAGAGCAAAGAGAACCTTCATATCGAGCATGATCGAGGACAGAGAGCATGGCACGCTCTCGGAGGTCATTGAGCAGCATGGGGGTGAGTGGACCTATGAGACCGCCACAGCCAGGACCAGGAGGGACATCATCCGCGAGACATGGCAGGGATGAGGAGGACAGAAGGAGCACCCAGTGACAGAGGCACATGCTCCTTATGACAGATAGTGGACATGATGTAGTTTGACATCTTGTAGTCAGCCTGCGGGCCATACTTAGGACAAACAGTCCAATGTTGTACTCCGATATTTTTGTGATAGATGATATGATATGCATTGATATGATGGGATGCAATATGTTATGACATATGGTTATTTTTCATGTATGGATGACTTATGCACTGTTTATGTACCATTGTAGAACATGTATGGATGTATATATGTTATGTGTTTTTGATGCATTTATAATATGAAATGGATAAAATGCTTGATGTGATGCTTGATGTAATGCAAATGTACTAACCAAATGGATGCAGGATGCAACATGTATGTTTGGAAACCGGAGCACTAGACCGAACTGACTATCTGACTGGACGGAAGAAGTGTTAGTAAGAAGAAAATGAAACAGAGGACAGTTAGAGACGAAGAAAAACTTGCTTTCAGTAATGCACTTTGTAGGTGAGAACCTTTATTTTTATGTAGAAAAATGGATGCGTAGCATCATGGCATGGAAGGCCAGAGCTGAAATGCAACCCTTTTTGCAAAAGACAGACATATCATAGACAAACAACAATCGCAATAAAAAAAGAAAAGGATCAGGATCCATCCCGGTCACTCTAAATCACTCAGTGACATCATCGAGCAACATAGGAACATGATCGAAGCCAAAGATAAATCAGTAAAAAGATAAGATGCACAAATTCCAACAAATCAAACAAACATCTTGATCCTCATTGTCAAAAGTTGAAAGCGTTGATAGGACGATCATGCTGTCTGGTTTCAGGGAATGCGGTACCCCGTCTAAGACAGGACACAGTCTAATTTCGAGTATACCACACCCTGTATAAGACCCATGATAGTAGAGACAAGGACAAATGATTTTGAGGTTGATTGATATGACAAGTTTGATCAGTTTGAATGTCTGGTTTGTTTGAAAAAGTTCACCTGTTTATGCGTGATTTCATTTAAAGCACAATGTTTGATTGATTGTTGTTGGATGTATGCTCAATGATCTGTCTATGCATAGAGGGGTTACTTATTGCAAAATGTTTTTCGAGGTTTTACAATTTTTTTTTTCGTTTTTTCAGGACTTTATTTGATTTTTTTTTTTGGATTTTTTTCAGGACATTATTTGATTTTTAGATATTTTTTTCAAGACATTTTTCAATTTTTATGATCTTTTTTAAGGACATTTTTCATTTTTTTTTTTGATTTTGCCCCCAGTGTCTAGCAAGGCAGGGAATATGACAGGTGAATAAATAGGCTTGCTGAAATGTTGGTGGATAGAGGGAAGACAAAGGCCTTTTATCATGGAGACAATGCAGATGCAATTTTCAAGGGCTATTGCGTGATGGGACAAGAGACTGGATATGACAATGTAAAGCAGTGACATGGCATGAGGGACATGTCAAGAGGTTTTTGAAACTATGTTTAAATTTTTGTGTTCTTATGTCAGATCAAGATCAAGGAATGAAAAAGAGTGTATAGATAGTGATAAGATATGGATAGGATAAGCAAGACCAAGAATGGATAAGGGACGTGGACTGAAAGTCGGGATTGGCTAAGGGATAGTGGCAGAAAGTTGCAATAAGCTAGGGAATATGGATGAAAGGTTGTAATAAGCAAATGGATAAAGACCAAAAGCTATGATAGACTAAAAGCTGCAAATAAGATGCATGATGCTCATGAAGATCCTTAGCCTTGTCAAGATCAAAGGTGGAAAGAGGAAATGGACATGAGGGACAATAGGATAATGTAGGAAACCTGCCCCCAAGTGTGGTGTGCAAGAAGTTCATAGATTACGCATGATGCCTGTTTGCCAGGTTTTCATCACAGTACTTGCCCAAGGTGCCTGTTTACCAGGTTTTCACCAGTGGACGAATTATTTTTCTTTACTTTTTTCTTTTCTTTTTTTTTTTTTTCACTTTTTTTTTTTTGTATTTTTGACTTTTTCAATAGAAGATGGACACATGATAGGGGATGGAAGAAGGACTCAAGCATCTGTTTGTTTGGATAGTAGCCTTGAAAAAAAAAATGGACCATGACCTTTAAAAGCATGCTCAAAGACGTTGGTAGGATAAGGACATGGAAAATGAGATGAAACTAAGGCAAGGGTTTATGTAAAGGATGGGATCAAAGGGATCGAAGGATGGAAAATATGCATTGGATAATGGATAGGGTATTGGAAGAATTATGCTTGAGTGGAAGGAAATGTTGGCAAGATCAACATTGGCACACACCTTGAGGGGTGATGGACTGATGGAGGAAAAATGGATCTCAGATTGTCAGATTCGGATGGAGTAATAACTTGGGATTTTGGGACATAAGAGCCCAAAATGGACGATGAAGGTGATGGAGGAATAGATTTGGGAGGTTTGGATGGAGGAATAGCAACTTTGGATGCAAAGTTGGATGTTTCTTTAGGATTTTATGCTTCAAGGAGCTGCTTAGGAACCCACATTGTTTTGGATTTTTCATGCTTTTGTGGTTCCTTGGAGTGCATTGCTTGCACAAGGGATTTAGGAACCCATATATATTTTGACTTTGCTTTATTTTGCTCAGTGGGCCTTTGTGACCTTTTGGATATTTCTTTTTCTTTATAGATCATATTGTTCTTTGTTTTGACATGTCGATTATATTGGACATGTTGATCCTTGAATACATGTGGATTGCTAGACTTATGACTTTTATACTTGGCATCTAAATTGCTTGGAGGGAGAAAGGAATGCATGGATGGATATGAATGAAGTGGAATTCTTTTGGATGATTGGAAGGTTCTCAAAGATGTGTGCCTTTGCTGACCTTGCATAGAGGACGAAGGGATATACGGACCTAAGATGGATGGAAGGTATGATGGGGAAGGGATATGTTTGGATTGTGATGGAGGGATACCAACATCTTGAGAGTGAGTTGTGTAGACATGACCCTTAACATTTTCTTTGATATGGAGGGGTTCTTTCTCATGAAGGTCTACTCCTTTGCCTTTATGAATACCTTGACTTGTAGGATACTCTTTTCTTTGGGAAGAAGACGCGAGTCCATTATGAGGTGGATATGATATGAGAGAAATAATGAGATCTTGAAGTGGATCGGATTGCTCCAAAGTGGAAGAACCCATTATGCATGTCAAGGGTTCATGAACATCTTGTACTGACATGTTAGAATCATGAGTGGGATTAGGATCATGAGGGTGACTAGGATTATGTAGTGGACATGGTTCAATGACAAGCTCTTCAAGAGATGGAATGGGAGAAATAATGGGATCATCAAAAGAAATGCGATCTTGGAGTGTATATGGAGCATTAGGACAAGGAGATGGAGGAACAAGTGGATCTTGTGGAGGATTTAAAGGAATAATTTGATCTTGACAAGGAGGAAGATCATTGGAATCCTCTTTAAAGGTGCTTTGCTCTTGACTTTTAATGGGATCATTGGAAAGGATGGAAGGGATATCTTGATCTTTCTTAGGAAGTGGAATGTCAATGGGATTTGAAAGGACATTTTTTTCATGAAATGGAAGGGGATCGTTTGGGATTGGATGGACTGGGATATCTTGATCTTGCTCGGGGAATGGAGTGTCAATAGGACTTTGGATAGGATGGACAAGAATAGGGGAATCATCATGAGTGTCTGGGAACATGAGGTCCTGGTCAACAATTGGATGGGATGATAAGGTTTCAGGATCTTGATCTTGATCTTTGTTAAGACATGTTTCTTCATGATCTAAATTATCCTCTTGACATGAGGTTGGACTTTGGATATGCATGGTGGATTCTGACAAGGAATCAATGCTTGAACATGAGGAAGTGGGACTTCGGATGGGGTCCTCTAAAATAGGTAATGGCAATAAAGTGCATGGTGGCATTGGGTCTTGTATTTCTAAAACATGACAAGGATGTGCATCATGAATTGGATTATCGTGGCAATCAATTATGGATAGCCCTTGGGTAATTTCATCCTTGGGTGTATTGTTTGATGAGGACAATATGGAAGGTTTGTGTGAAACTTCTAGAGGTGTAGGGATAGATGTCACTGGAGACTCAATTTGTTTGTGGGGGGATGAGGCATTGCTAGACATAATTGTATTATCCTGATCTTCCTCAAAGAACTCACTTGGTAGTTTCCTTAAGATCATTGCAATAAAGCCACCTTTCTTTCGAGGTTTTGACATGATTGTATCTGGAATTTGAACTTGTTTGGCAAGGAGTTGGTTCTGATCTAATGTCATGTTTTGATATTGGACTTGGTTCAATTGTTCTGACATGTTTGAAACTTGGCTTGGTGTCTGTTGCAACCTTTGTTTTTGAATGTTTGGTTTGTGTTGTTGACATTGATATTCCACCATTGGTTGAACTATTTGTTGACATTGTATAGTTGGTTGGACATATTGTTGAAATTGGACCATTGGTTGTGTCTGTTGAATATGTTGGACCATTGGTTGAACCATGGGTTGTATTGGTTGAAGATCTGATTGATAGTAAACACCTCCTTGTTCTTGTTGTGGAGACACATAATGTTGTAATTGATGTTGTCTCCTTTCTTGAAATTGTTTCATCATCTCTATTTGTGAGAGGAGAGCTGGCATGTCTAATCGTTCAAGAAGAGATTTTACATCAATTGGCTCGATATTTGGATTTCGACCTGGAAATTTTTGAAACATTTTGGACACTTGTGATCTATTCTTCGCAATGTTTTTCACTCTTTGTTCCAATATCTCATTTTCTTGAGCTAGCTTCTCCTCTAGTTTTTGTATTTGGACATTTACATCATCATGATAAGTTTGACCAATGCTGCTTTGTTGTTGGGTTGGATATAATTGTGATTGCCTTGGATTAAAATTTGATTGCATTATCGGTTGATATGTCAAACTTTGTTGCATCATTGGTGCTTGGAACCTTGTTTCAATAGACATGTCACTATGCAATGCAATATTTTTGAAAATTTTCAAGGACAATATATGGTATGCAACTAAATGCCAACTTAAATAGATGAGAATGCAATCTATGTTTTTGGTTGTTTTTGAAGATTTTGACAAACTTATGAATGCCAATCTAAGAGAGGGACCCTTGTGAAATTGGAATGATGTCTAGACCTCAAAGGACAAAAGGACTAAGTGACAAAGGACAAGATGACAATGTCTCCCCTATATGCTTGGATACTAAGCTAGGTTTGATGAAATGACATTGATGACAAAAGGACAAAAGGTTTGATGAGGTCTAGACTTCTTAACAATGACTTAGGGTTTATCAAAGATTTGGATTACTCAAGTATGACAAAACCTAGCTTTGAGATTATATGCAAAAGGACAATTAATATGCAAATGACTAATATGATATGATAATGACTTAAGCTTAATGAAGAGACTTAGGGTAAGCAAAGTATGACAACGGTATGACTTTAATGCAAGAGGACACATGCAAATGGATGAATTTTATTGATATTCAAAGGAGTATGACTTAGGTGAAACCTAACCTTGGTACTTGACAATGAACTTTGCAAAATGCAACCTAGGATGAACCTAAATGTAAGTGACATGAATGTTAAGACAAGATTTTGAACAATGTTTGATAATCATGTTTGAAGGTGTGTTTTGAACCTTGTTGAACGTTTGTTGGATGAATGTCTCTTATGTTTAACCTTGTTTTGAATCAATTTGTCTTATTCTTGAAATGAGATAAAATTCAACTTTTGACAATCAAAGAATACACGATATTGCAACTTAGACTCAAGACAATCATGCTCATTCCCACATTTCTTATGGTAGGCAAGGACATTAGGTACTTGAGAGGTAGACTCATTATGGGATTCAAGGAGAATACATAGATGTTTGACCCCACGGGCTCCCCTCCACAACACTCACTTCTCAGGGCAGCCAAGCATCAGTCCCCATGGAAATCTCCCCATGGCGAACTTAGTATCTCTTCCAAGTATCTGAACTTGTCCTTCTCCAACAACTAGAAGGGTTTTTGGCCTCTAAAAACAAGGTGTTTAGTCAGGATTTCTGTTAAGCGTTACTCCTTGATGTCACGCAAGCATGATTGAGACATTAAGCCCATCAAGATACCAAACAAATGTAGTCGCACAAGCATGATTTAGACCAAGAGGCCCTACTTAGATGTTGATATGAGAAAGAGTTCAAGGGTCATCACTTCCCAAGTAACTGCAATTCCCACGTAAAACTTCCTTCAAAGCTTTCGCTCATCGGGTATTTTTTTATAGTGAGTTAGAATGCCAAGGAATTCTAGCCGTACTCACTTTGGGTCGTCCCCTTCTCACGATTATCACTTGCTTGCAAAAGCAAAGTGGTCGGGAAGGCAGGCCCTCTAAAGGTGATACTCAATCAAAGACACGAGCATGGTATCGAAGATCTGGATTTCTGATCACCCTAAAAAGGATGAGAGCATACTCTCCTACTCCAATGTCACACTCAACAATCAAAGAAAAAACACGTTCATTCCAACCTATTTAGAAATCACTAAGTGCCTAATTAAAAATCACAAACACAAAGTTTGTTTGTTTCTCCAAGGAAACCTGCAAAAACCTGAGTTAGAAGTTTGGTTTGTTGTCTTTGACTATCGATTCTGCATAAAACATGTTAGTAATTTGATTTTTTGTCTTTGCCATGCATATGCCATGCTTCTGCATAGATAATTAGTACCAAAGACCAAAAAACAGAAAACCGAATGCAAACACAAAACAAATTTCAAGTAAAACACTGCATTTTTACCTCTGTTCTGGACTTTACACAGGCACAGAAGTCATGAAACAGGCACAGAAGTCATGAAATAGGTGTAGAATGTCTTCAACATAGGCGCAAGTTGCTTGACACAGGCATAGGTTGTCTCACATAGGCGCAGAAGTCTCCAGAAAACCCTGCACGACCCTGTTTTTGGGTTTTTGGCCTGCAAAATCAACTTGAAAGCACTCAAAAACACCATAAATGGGTTAGATGGTTAGTGTTCACGTCGGGTTCACCAATTAATGTAGCATAGGAATTCGGAAATCATCACAAACAATATAAAAACTAATCTATCCCAATCACAAAAGCTTAAATGTAATGATCTATCCTAAACACATTCAATAGAGACATAAAGATAAAACATTCAAAAATAAAGATTGTGCAAACCATATGCAGATCTGAATGCTTTCCTCATGTGGCTCCATTGTTCTTCTTTCCTCTTCAAATAGTATGGTTGTGGATCTCACCTACAAGTGCACATACATGATTGAAAGCAAGTAGGTAAGCAAATTGCTCAAAAGTACTCGAAGTGTGATTGATTAGAAATTCAATAGTCTGATTAGGGGATTATTAGGGATTTGATTGAAGAAATTCATCCAATTTATAGAAGAATTGGAGAGATGACAAGATTAGCATGATTCAATTCAAATGGAAATTGCAAATCAATTATGTCAATTATGACAAATTTATGACAAATTATGCACTTTCTATGCAAGATTTGTTGATTGATAATTTATGACAAATTATGACAAATTTCTATGCAAGGATTGATTGATTGTCAATTATGACAAATTATGACAAATTGACATGTCATTTCCATGAATTTAGGAGAGAAATAGGAGGAAATTGAAATTAGGAATTAGAAAAATAGAAAATTAGAAAATTAGGAATTAGGAAATAGGAAAAATAGAAATTAGGTAAATTAATTAATAATTTGTCATTTATTAATTAATTCACAAAGAGGAATAATTAGCCAATTAAATGAACATTTAATTGTGACAAGAGGACTTAGGATAAATAAATAAATTATTTAATCCTAGAGGAAGAAATGACACACAAGGTTAAATGATTAAATCACAAAACCCTAGAAGATAAATTAGCAATGCGAGAATGACAATTAGGTCTTGATTGAAGATAATTGATATCGATCATGATTCTGATTAAATGATTTGATTTATAAATGCGCCAATTGATGAGGAACAATGACAAATTGATCCAAATTGACATAATTGAGACAGATAACGATCGATGACAAATCGATCGCAAAATGACAAGAATTGACAAGCGGACAAGAATCGATGACAAAAATAGATTGCAAGATGACAAGATTAAAAATGGCCATGATTGATGACAAATCGATCGCAAAATGACAAGATTGAAAATGATAAAGACTGATGACAAAACAACAAGATTGATAAGAGGACAAAACCCTAATTAGGATTTACGATGTCCAAAGTGATGACAAATTAGCATGCACATTGATGCGATAGGATAAGATTGATCAAAATCATGATTGGATAGTGTTGTTGACAAGACCAAATTTGAGAGCGAGACAGATGAAGAATGCAGAAGAAGGACTTGATGCTTGCAAATGATAAAGACCAAATGCGTGACATAGGAGAAATGTTAATGCGACGCAAAAACCTAAAATGAGGCAATGCACAAATGTTAAAGTATGACTCCACAAGCGTTGACCATTTTTAGGTGTATACAATGGCTAATAACCCATCACGCATTTTCACCCTTTACAGACTTCACACACTCCTGAGGTAGATAGGAGCAATAACCTTCATGCAAGATCCTTCACGTGCACAAGGCTGACATGGCAATATGATCTTTTCTTCGTTACAATGCTAGCTCATCACAAAATGTCATCGGTTGAGTCACATAGGTTTGAAATACTTCAACCAGAAACCCTGAAGTTGAGACTACCAACCAGTAGTCATATCACATTCCACGTATCGGTTCACATCTCAACATACCGGTTCTCCTTAACACATATACCAGTTCTTCAATCATAGTGGTTCTCTTGCCAATTGAAAACTTTAATATACCGGTTCACTTTTCAGCATATTGACATCAATGACAACATACAATGTCATCATGTCTTCATACTGATTCACATAATGCCAACAATCTCCCCCTTTGGCATTGATGGCAATATAAAAAGATATCTCTCTGCTTCACATCTTCTTCCTAATTCCTGCAAATATCTTCTCTGCTTCACATCTTCTCCCCCTTTGACAACAATACCAAAGTGGAGACACAAGCTTCCCTGATCCATTATGCTGCTCCCCCTAAGGAGTAGCATCCTTCAACACATCAATCCTAAAAAGATTTGACAATGCAATACTTGACTGATGTGGAGCTCATATCTTAGTTCACCTCCTGAAGGGGCAACACCCCTAATTCACCTCTTAAGTAGGTAAATGTAGCCTTTGGGAGAGGCTTGGTGAATATGTTTGCTAACTGCTCCTTGCTGGAAACATGTTCTAGTGCAATCTCTTTGTTCTGAACCTTTTCCCTCAATAAATGATACTTAAGCTCAAAGTTCTTGGTTCTAGAATGTAAAACCAGATTCTTGGAAATATTAATAGCACTTGTGTTATCACAAAATATGCTTACCGGTTCAGATACAGGAACTTTGAAGTCATTCAATAAATGCTTCATCCAAATAGTCTGGGTGTAGTTCATAAAAGCTGCAAAATACTCTGCTTTTGCTATAGACTAAGAGATACAACTATGCTTCTTACTCATCCATGAGACTAGTCTACCACCGAGAAAGAATGCACCACCGGTTGTGCTCTTCCGATCATCCACATTACCAAACTAATCAGCATCTGTGAATAATTTCAAGTTGAAATTATTGCTATAAGGATACCACAATCCATAGTCAACAGTTCCCTTTAGATATCTAAGAATCCGCTTGACTGCAACCAAGTGGGATTCTCTTGGGCTTTTCTGGAACCTTGCAGTAATGCCAACTACATGTGCAATATCCAGTCTGTTATGCACCACATAATGCAACTTACCAATCATTGATCGGTATTCCTTCTCATCAACCAAGGTTGAGTCATCCTCTTTGGATAATTTACAACCAGTCACCATTGGTGTACCAACCAGTTTGTTATTTTCCATGCTAAAGGTTTTCAACACTTCTTTGACATACTTGGATTGAGTAATAAAGATTCCTTCTTTCATTTTCTGAATCTGTAGTCCAATGAAGAACTTAATCTCCCCTATGAGCGACATTTCAAATTCCTTTTTCATCTCATATGCAAACTCATGACTCATCTTGTCATCTCCACCAAAGATTATGCCATCAACAAATACTTCACAGATTAGAATCTGATCTCCTTCTGCTTTCAAGTAGATATTGTTATCTTCACTTATTCTCTCAAATCCAATCTTCACAAGATGGGAGTGCAGGCATTTAGACCATGCTCTAGGTGCCTGCTTTAGACCATACAAGGCTTTATGTAGCGTACACACCATGTCACTATCTTCAGATAGAGCAAAGCCATCTAGTTTCTCTATATACACCTCCTCTTCAAGTACTCCATTTAGAAATGCAAATTTTACATCCATTTGGTATACTTTGAATCCTTTAAAAGATGCATATGCAAGAAGCCTACGAACTCCTTCCAATCTTGCTACTAGAGCAAAGGTTTTTCCATAGTCTTCTCCTTCTTTTTGGGCATATCCTTTACATACTAATCTATCTTTGTTCCTTACCACTGTGCCATCCTCATTCAGCCTATTTCTAAAGACCCATTTGGTACCAAAGACCATGTGCCATTCTTCTCTATCTGGTCAAGTTCCTCCTCCATTGCCTTGATCCAGTCTTCATCTTTATGTGCCTCTTTGAATGATTTAGGCTCAAATTCAGAGGTCATACAAGAATTTTCTCTGACCTTTCTTCTTGTAAGGATTCCTACATCCTTATCTCCTATGATTTGCTTTGGATCATGATTTAGTTTGACATATCAAGGAATGCCCTTGACTGATTCCTCTTGCTTCTCTTTTTCATCCTCATCTTCATCAGCATCAACATCTACTGGTGAAGGAACACTGTTACTAGTACTTGGCCGATTAGCAACTGGTTCCTAGAAGGTTACAATCGGTTCATCTCTTACTTGCTTACTGTCGGTTTCCTCAGGTTTTTTAGAGTTTTAATCAACTCTAACATTGATGTTTTCCACAATTATCTGAGTCCTATTGTTGAAACATTTGAGAGCTTTTCTCTTGGTGGAATATCCTAAGAATATTCCTTCATCACATTTTGCATCGAAATTTCTCTGATGTTCAATCCTCTTGATATAACATTTTCTACCAAACATTCTAAAGTAACTTACTACTAGTGTCTTACCAGTCCAATACTCATAAGGAGTCTTATCTTTTCCTTTCTTGATGAGTACCCAGTTCATTGTGTATACTGCAGTGCTCACTGCTTCTCTCCAAAAGGTGTGAGCAACTTTTCCTTGGATCAACATGGTTCTAGCTGCTTCAACCACAATCTGGTTGTTTCTCTCTGCTAAGACATTCTGCTGTGGAGTCTGGGGGGTAGACAGTTGCCTCTTGATGCCATTCTCTTCACAATATTTGTTGAATTCACCAGAAGTGAACTCAACTCCTTGATCAGTTCTAAGGCATTTGATTCTTCTGCCACTTTCCTTTTCTACCAGTGCTCTAAAAGCTTTGAACTTTCCAAAAGCTTAAGACTTATCTTTCAATAATGTGACTCACACCATTCTTGAGCAATCATCAATTAGAATCATGAAATACCTATCTCCCTACACACTCATAGTTTTCATAGGACCACACAAATCAGTATGCACAAGATCAAGTAAATTGTCTGCAGTGAAAGATTTAACTTTGAAAATTGAGGAAGACATTTTCTCCAGTTGACATTCTCTGCACAAAGGATTTTCCGGTTTGCTCAACACCGACAATCCTCTGACTGCCTTTGTCTTGTTGGGAAAAATGGTGTCTCAACCTTGCATTTATGCGAGGTTACTATTTATAGTAAGTTTTCATTTGAGCACGAAATGGTGCGAAACTCTCCCTGAAGCTTCTGGTTGGCTAGATAAGCATTCCGGTAAAGTTGCGTCGCAAGGTCACAGCTAGTTTTGAAGATATTAATTTTTTCATCTTGGAGGGGTGCAATAAAATGTTTAAACTTAATTTTGGGGACTTTAGAGGCTCCGAAACGCCCTAAAAACTGGCCGTAACCGGCGAAGCCGGTTACGATGTGATAGAGCACTTCGCGAGCTTTCCGGCGCTTCAAACGGTTCGTCAATCGGACACCCGGTTCTGAAGTTATGGCCTCCGGAAGTTTGTACTCCTGAAATAGGAAAAATAATTTGTATCGGATACATAAATGAGCTGTAAAAGGGAGCGACACGCGTTGATGTGTGCTTTAACATGTCATAGAAGGGAGATAAGGTCGGCTACACCTTATTGGGTGGTTTTAGCCCATGGTTTTGTAATACCGTTTGACGGTTTCTTATATTGTATCTCCTATTTATGAGGTGTGTGAGATAGAGGTTGTGTGTAAGAGTCTCATGGCTATTGAGTTGCCTCTGAATCTCTGATTAGTGCTACTCCTGCGAAGAGCTTGCTCTGCAAGTATGTTGTAATCTGTTTTTGATTGCTGAATAAAATATTGAGCTGCTTTTGGAGGGTGGGGTTTTTCTCCCGAAAGGGTTTTCCCCACGTAAATCACTGTGTTGTGGTATGAATGCTATTATGTCTATTTCTATTTTCTGTAACTGTTGTAACAATCTGAAAAATTTTTGCATTACCCTCCTCTCAGGGTTAGCGTAGGAAGTTGTTTCCGCCACTTTACTTCCTTACAAGTGGTATCAGAGCCTGATCACCTTTGGTTTCAATTGTGGGCAGTTGGGTTTTTTGAACTAATCCAGATTTGAGTGGGAGCTTGTGCAGAAGACACTTTTTGATCTTGTTGCAGGAATATTCAGATGGCGAGTTCGTCAGGGAGAATAGAGGTGGAGAAATTTAATGGAAGTAATTTTGAGATGTGGAAGTTGAAGATGGAAGATCTGCTAATAGATCGAGATCTTTGGGATGCTGTTGATGCGAATGTCCAAAGGCCCTCAGATCCTACTGCGGCAGGTTAGTATGATATTATGGACCGAAAAGCCAAGGGTCTAATCAGACTGTGCCTGGCAGACTCTGTTCTAATCAATGTCCATGAAGAAAACTCTGCAAAGAAGCTATGGACTAAGCTTGGTGAGATGTATCAAGTGAAATCTTTATTAAATCAAATTTTCTTAACAAAGAAATTGTATTCCTTGAAGATGGAAGAGGGTGGACGAATTGCAGACCACCTAGAAGAATTCAATATGATTGTGGCTCAATTAGTATCCGTCGGTGTTAAGATGGACGAAGAGGAAAAATGTCAGATCTTGCTTTGCTCTTTGCCTGATTCGTGGGATTCTCTTGTTATGGCTATCGGTAGTACTTCTATTGTTTTGAAATCTGAAGATGTGGTGGGTGCCCTACTCGGTGAAGAGATGCAAAGGAAGGTATCCATCAGTTCAAAGGAAGCCCTAACTGTTCGTGGAAGACCTAAGGAGAAAGGCAAGAAGAATGAGAAGCGTGGCAAGTCCAAATCCAAAGGGAGATCGAAATCTCCTGGAAAGTCCAAAGTCATTTGCTGGAATTGCGGTAAACTGGGTTACATCCGTAAGGACTGCAAAGAAGAAAAGAAGAAGAAAAAGAAAAAGTTCGATTCTGATTCTGAGTCCGACAAGGAAGATGGCGATGCCTTTATTGTGGCTTTGGCGACTAATGCAGGTAATGATGCCTGGCTAATTGACTCAGGTGCATCTTTTCATATGACTTCCAATAGAGATTGGTTTTCTGATTATGAAGGATTTAATGGAGGTAAGGTGTACTTGGGTGATGATTCACATCTAGACATTGTTGGTCGAGGTAAAGTTAGAATCAGGTTTTCTGATGGTAGAATAAAAAGGATTAATGGTGTGTTGCATATCCTTGGATTAAAATGAAACTTGTTATCTGTGAGCAAACTGATAGATGCAGGTGTGGAGGTAGTCTTTTCTGAAGCAGGTTGTAAGATGATTAAGGGTGCTATGGTAGTTGCTAGAGGTGTCAGGTTTGGCACTTTGTATAAGCTTGAAGCATACACTGTTGAGTGTAATAGCACTTCTGTAAAAAGTAAATCTGCGGATACTTCACTGGAAGATTTGAAGGTTTCACCTTCAGCAGATGGAAATGGTTTTTGGGTACCTAAGGGTGCTCTTTCGTCTGAAGCAAAGTTACCTGCAGAGAAGACTATGTTATGGCACCAGAGACTTGGCCACATTGGAGAAAAGGGTCTAAGGACCTTGAAAAATAAAAACCTTGTTGAAGGTTTGAATGACTGTAATCTTGACTTTGATTTCTGTGAGCATTGCATTTATGGAAAACAAAACCGCGTTCAGTTTTACTCGAGTTCTCATAAAACTTGTGGTGTTTTGGATCTTATCCATTCTGATGTGTTTGGTCCAGTAGATGTCTCTTCGATTGGAAAATCCACATATTATGTTTCATTTATTGATGATTTTAGTAGAAGGACATGGGTTTATTTTCTAAAGAGTAAATCTGAAGTTTTTAGTCATTTTAAAGAATTTAAAGCAATGGTTGAGTTGCAGACTGGAAAGAAAATAAAATGTTTGAGAACTGATAATGGCGGTGAGTTTTGCTCTAATGATTTTGATAGATTCTGTAAAGACTGTGGAATTAACAGGCAGAAGACAACTCCGTATTCTCCACAGCAGAATGGAGTTGCAGAAAGAATGAACAGGACACTGATGGAGAAGGCTAGGAGTATGTTGAGTGGTGCTGGTCTCGAACAAAAGTTTTGGGCTGAAGCTGTTGCCACTGCTTGCTACCTGATTAACAGGTCTCCTACAACAGCTCTTGTTGATAAAACACCTATGGAAGCATGGTCAGGTCACAAGCCTTCATTGAGACATCTTAGAGTTTTTGGTTGCGAGGCATATGCACATGTGCCAAAGGAGAAGCGAACAAAATTGGAGAACAAGGCTGTGAAATGTATCTTCATCGGGTATAGTTATGGTGTGAAAGGATACAAGCTTTGGGACCCTGTTGCACAAAAGGTAATTCATAGTAGAAGTGTTATTTTTAGAGAAATTAAGTCTCTTTCTGTTGCATTGCAGCCAGAACAGACTAAAAAAGAAGATGTGATTCAACTTCCTTCTACACCTGAAAGAGTTGAATCGAGACCCCTAGATAGGCAAGAATTTGAGGAGAGCTCGTCTAGCTCTGAATCTTCAGAAGAGGAGGAAGAACCTCCAACTCAGCTTGTTCGAAGGTCTACAAGACATAGACAACCACCTGAAAGGTATTCACCTGATGATTGGAGATGTAGTTTTGCTCTGAATACTAGTGTGGATGAACCGAAATCTGTAGAAGAGGCATCAGGTATGAATGATGCAGAATCTTGGAAGATTGCTATGGAAGAAGAAATGGCAGCTTTGAAAAAGAATGATACATGAGATCTTGTACCATTGCCCGAAGGACGAAAACCTGTTGGTTGTAAATGGGTGTTCAAGAAAAAGATTGGTTCAGATGGAAGCATTGAGAAGTATAAAGCAAGGTTGGTTGCAAAAGGCTACTCTCAGGTTGAGGGTGTTGATTACGGTGAGATATTTTCTCCTGTTGCAAAAATGACGTCCATTAGATTTTTGCTTTCTATTGCTACTACTTATGATTTACAGGTTGAGCAAATGGATGTGAAAACTGCTTTCCTTCATGGTGATTTGGAGGAAGATATTTATATGACACAGCCAGAGCACTATGAGGTGAAAGGCAAAAGTAATTTGGTCTATAAATTGAAGAAATCTTTGTATGGCCTCAAACAAAGTCCTAGAATGTGGTACCAGAAATTTGATACATATGTGTTGAGTTTGGGATTTGAACGTTCTAAATCAGATCATTGTGTTTATTATAAATCTTATGGTGATCATTTCTTATTCATTGCATTGTATGTTGATGATATGTTATTCATTGGTAAAGGGAAAGATATGATTTCAGAACTGAAGTCTCAGCTCGCTGCTAAATTTGAAATGAAAGATCTTGGTGCAGCAAAGCACATTCTTGGGATGGAAATTAGAAGAGATAGGGTAAACAGAAAGCTATGGCTAGGCCAGAGTAAGTATGTGAATTCAGTGTTACAAAGGTTCAACATGCAGAATTGTAGACCATTGAGTGTTCCTTTTACAGTTGGAATGAAACTATCTATTTCAGATTGTCCTACATCCCCATTGGAGATGGAAGACATGAGCAGAGTGCCTTACCAGAGTGTGGTTGGAAGCTTGATGTATGCTATGGTCTGTACTAGACCAGATATTGCCCAAGCAGTGGGAGTACTTTCTAGATATATGTCTAATCCTGGTAGAGTTCATTGGGATGAAGTCAAAAGAGTCTTTAGATATTTGAAGGGTACTTCAGAGTATTCTTTGTGTTATCATGGTAATTCAGTTGGAGACATGACTTCCCTTGATATCCATGGTTATGTGGATTCAGATTGGGCAGGTGATATTGATAGCAGAAGATCCACCAGTGCTTATGTGTTTACTTTGTTTGGTGGTGCAATTAGTTGGATGAGTAAGCGACAGGCTGTGGTTGCTTTATCCACTATTGAAGCAGAGTATATGGCAGCTACTCATGCTTGTAAAGAGGCCATTTGGCTTAAGAGACTGTGTTTGGATATTGGAATAAAACAAGGTTCAGTGACAATTTACTGTGACAGTCAGAGTGCAATTAGCCTAGCTAAGAACCCGACATTTCATGCCCGGACCAAACATATTGATGTTCAGTATCATTTTGTTAGAGATATGGTCGAAGATGGTAGGGTGAAGCTGGTTAAGGTGGAAACTTTGATGAATGTTGCAGATGCTTTAACTAACACTGTGAGCACAGAGAAGTTCAAATGGTGTTCAGAGTCTATGGGCCTTATGGCCCCTAGCAATTGATTCATTGTGTTGACATTCCCTTTCGCTCATGCAAGGTGTTCGACAAGTGGGAGATTTGTTGGGAAAAATGGTGTCTCAACCTTGCATTTATGCGAGGTTACTATTTATAGTAAGTTTTCATTTCAGCACGAAATGGTGCGAAACTCTCCCTGAAGCTTCTGGTTGGCTAGATAAGCATTCCGGTAAAGTTGCGTCGCAAGGTCACAGCTAGTTTTGAAGATATTAATGTTTTCGTCTTGGAGGGGTGCAATAAAATGTTTAAACTTAATTTTGGGGACTTTATAGGCTCCGAAATGCCCTGAAAAGTGGCCATAACCGGCGAAGCCGGTTACGATGTGATAGAGCACTTCGCGAGCTTTCCGGCGCTTCAAACGGTTCGTCAATCGGACACCCGGTTCTCAAGTTATGGCCTCCGGAAGTTTGTACTCCTCAAATAGGAAAAATAATTTGTATCGGATACATAAATGAGCTGTAAAAGGGAGCGACACGTGTTGATGTGTGCTTTAACATGTCATAGAAGGGAGATAAGGTCGGCTACACCTTATTGGGTTGTTTTAGCCAATGATTTTGTAATACCGTTTGACGGTTTCTTGTATTGTATCTCCTATTTATGAGGTGTGTGAGATAGAGGTTTTGTGTAAGAGTCTCATGGCTATTGAGTTGCCTCTGAATCTCTGATTAGTGCTACTCCTGTGAAGAGCTTGCTCTGCAAGTATGTTGTAATCTGTTTTTGATTGCTGAATAAAATATTGAGCTGCTTTTGGAGGGTGGGGTTTTTCTCCCGAAAGGGTTTTCCCCACGTAAATCACTGTGTTGTGGTATGAATGCTATTATGTCTATTTCTATTTTCTGTAACTGTTGTAACAATCTGAAAATTTTTTGCATTACCCTCCTCTCAAAGTTAGCGTAGGAAGTTGTTTCCGCCACTTTATTTCCTTACAAGTGGTATCAGAGCCTGATCACCTTTGGTTTCAATTGTGGGCAGTTGGGTTTTTTGAACTAATCCAGATTTGAGTGGGAGCTTGTGCAGAAGACACTTTTTGATCTTGTTGCAGGAATATTCAGATGGCGAGTTCGTCAGGGAGAATAGAGGTGGAGAAATTTAATGGAAGTAATTTTGAGATGTGGAAGTTGAAGATGGAAGATCTGCTAATAGATCGAGATCTTTGGGATGCTGTTGATGCGAATGTCCAAAGGCCCTCAGATCCTACTGCGGCAGCTCAGTATGATGTTATGGACCGAAAAGCCAAGGGTCTAATCAGACTGTGCCTGACAGAATCTGTTCTAATCAATGTCCATGAAGAAAACTCTGCAAATAAGCTATGGAATAAGCTTGGTGAGATGTATCAAGTGAAATCTTTATTAAATCAAATTTTCTTAAGAAAGAAATTGTATTCCTTGAAGATGGAAGAGGGTGGACGAATTGCAGACCACCTAGAAGCATTCAATATGATTGTGGCTCAATTAGTATCCATCGGTGTTAAGATGGACGAAGAGGAAAAATGTCAGATCTTGCTTTGCTCTTTGCCTGATTCGTGAGATTCTCTTGTTATGGCTATCGGTAGTACTTCTGTTGTTTTGAAATCTGAAGATGTGGTGGGTGCCCTACTCGGTGAAGAGATGCGAAGGAAGGTATCCATCAGTTCAAAGGAAGCTCTAACTATTCGTGGAAGACCTAAGGAGAAAGGCAAGAAGAATGAGAAGCGTGGCAAGTCCAAATCCAAAGGGAGATCGAAATCTCCTGGAAAGTCCAAAGTCATTTGCTGGAATTGCAGTAAACTGGGTCACATCCGTAAGGACTGCAAAGAAGAAAAGAAGAAGAAAAAGAAAAAGTTCGATTCTGATTCTGAGTCCGACAAGGAAGATGGCGATGCCTTTATTGCGGCTTTGGCGACTCATGCAGGTAATGATGCCTGGCTAATTGACTCAGGTGCATCTTTTCATATGACTTCCAATAGAGATTGGTTTTCTGAATATGAAGGATTTAATGGAGGTAAGGTGTACTTGGGTGATGATTCACATCTAGACACTGTTGGTCGAGGTAAAGTTAGAATCAGGTTTTCTGATGGTAGAATAAAAAGGATTAATGGTGTGTTGCATATCCCTGGATTAAAACGAAACTTGTTATCTGTGAGCAAACTGATAGATGCAGGTGTGCAGGTAGTCTTTTCTGAAGCAGGATGTAAGATGATTAAGGGTGCTATGGTAGTTGCTAGAGGTGTCAGGTTTGGCACTTTGTATAAGCTTGAAGCATACACTGTTGAGTGTAATAGCACTTCTGTAAAAAGTAAAACTGCGGATACTTCACTGGAAGATTTGAAGGTTTCACCTTCAACAGATGGAAATGGTTTTTAGGTACCTAAGGGTGCTCTTTCGTCTGAAGCAAAGTTACCTGCAGAGAAGACTATGTTATGGCACCAGAGACTTGGCCACATTGGAGAAAAGGGTCTAAGGACCTTGAAAAATAAAAACCTTGTTGAAGGTTTGAATGACTGTAATCTTGACTTTGATTTCTGTGAGCATTGCATTTATGGAAAACAAAACCGCGTTCAGTTTTACTCGAGTTCTCATAAAACTTGTGGTGTTTTGGATCTTATCCATTCTGATGTGTTTGGTCCAGTAGATGTCTCTTCGATTGGAAAATCCACATATTATGTTTCATTTATTGATGATTTTAGTAGAAGGACATGGGTTTATTTTCTAAAGAGTAAATCTGAAGTTTTTAGTCGTTTTAAAGAATTTAAAGCAATGGTTGAGTTGCAGACTGGAAAGAAAATAAAATGTTTGAGAACTGATAATGGCGGTGAATTTTGCTCTAATGATTTTGATAGATTCTGTAAAGACTGTGGAATTAACAGGCAGAAAAAAACTCCGTATTCTCCACAGCAGAATGGAGTTGCAGAAAGAATGAACAGGACACTGATGGAGAAGGCTAGGAGTATGTTGAGTGGTGCTGGTCTCGAACAAAAGTTTTGGGCTGAAGCTGTTGCCACTGCTTGCTACCTGATTAACAGGTCTCCTACAACAGCTCTTGTTGATAAAACACCTATGGAAGCATGGTCAGGTCACAAGCCTTCATTGAGACATCTTAGAGTTTTTGGTTGCGATGCATATGCACATGTGCCAAAGGAGAAGCGAACAAAGTTGGAGAACAAGGCTGTGAAATGTATCTTCATCGGGTATAGTTATGGTGTGAAAGGATACAAGCTTTGGGACCCTGTTGCACAAAAGGTAATTCATAGTAGAAGTGTTATTTTTAGAGAAATTAAGTCTTCTTCTGTTGCATTGCAGCCAGAACAGACTTAAAAAGAAGATGTGATTCAACTTCCTTCTACACCTGAAAGAGTTGAATCGAGACCCCTAGATAGGCAAGAATTTGAGGAGAGCTCGTCTAGCTCTGAATCTTCAGAAGAGGAGGAAGAACCTCCAACTCAGCTTGTTCGAAGGTCTACAAGACATAGACAACCACCTGAAAGGTATTCACCTGATGATTGGAGATGTATTTTTGCTCTGAATGCTAGTGTGGATGAACCGAAATCTGTAGAAGAGGCATTAGGTATGAATGATGCAGAATCCTGGAAGATTGCTATGGAATAAGAAATGGCAGCTTTGAAAAAGAATGATACATGAGATCTTGTACCATTGCCCGAAGGACGAAAACATGTTGGTTGTAAATGGGTGTTCAAGAAAAATATTGGTTCAGATGGAAGCATTGAGAAGTATAAAGCAAGGTTGGTTGCAAAAGGCTACTCTCAGGTTGAGGGTGTTGATTACGGTGAGATATTTTCTCCTGTTGCAAAAATGACGTCCATTAGATTTTTGCTTTCTATTGCTACTGCTTATGATTTAGAGGTTGAGCAAATGGATGTGAAAACTGCTTTCCTTCATGGTGATTTGGAGGAAGATATTTATATGACACAGCCAGAGCACTATGTGGTGAAAGGCAAAAGTAATTTGGTCTGTAAATTGAAGAAATCTTTGTATGGCCTCAAACAAAGTCCTAGAATGTGGTACCAGAAATTTGATACATATGTGTTGAGTTTGGGATTTGAACGTTCTAAATCAGATCACTGTGTTTATTATAAATCTTATGGTGATCATTTCTTATTCATTGCATTGTATGTTGATGATATGTTATTCATTGGTAAAGGGAAAGGTATGATTTCAGAACTGAAGTCTCAGCTCGCTGCTAAATTTGAAATGAAAGATCTTGGTGCAGCAAAGCACATTCTTGGGACGGAAATTAGAAGAGATAGGGTAAACAGAAAGCTATGGCTAGGCTAGAGTAAGTATGTGAATTCAGTGTTACAGAGGTTCAACATGCAGAATTGTAGACCATTGAGTGTTCCTTTTACAGTTGGAATGAAACTATCTATTTCAGATTGTCCTACATCCCCATTGGAGATGGAAGACATGAGCAGAGTGCCTTACCAGAGTGCGGTTGGAAGCTTGATGTATGCTATGGTCTGTACTAGACCAGATATTGCCCAAGCAGTGGGAGTACTTTCTAGATATATGTCTAATCCTGGTAGAGTTCATTGGGATGCAGTCAAAAGAGTCTTTAGATATTTGAAGGGTACTTCAGAGTATTCTTTGTGTTATCATGGTAATTCAGTTGGAGACATGACTTCCCTTGATATCCATGGTTATGTGGATTCAGATTAGGCAGGTGATATTGATAGCAGAAGATCCACCAGTGCTTATGTGTTTACTTTGTTTGGTGGTGCAATTAGTTGGATGAGTAAGCGACAGGCTGTGGTTGGTTTATCCACTACTGAAGCAGAGTATATGGCAGCTACTCATGCTTGTAAAGAGGCCATTTGGCTTAAGAGACTGTGTTTGGATATTGGAATAAAACAAGGTTCAGTGACAATTTACTGTGACAGTCAGAGTGTAATTAGCCTAGCTAAGAACCCGACATTTCATGCCCGGACCAAACATATTGATGTTCAGTATCATTTTGTTAGAGATATGGTCAAAGATGGTAGGGTGAAGCTGGTTAAGGTGGAAACTTTGATGAATGTTGCAGATGCTTTAACTAACACTGTGAGCACAGAGAAGTTCAGATGGTGTTCAGAGTCTATGGGCCTTATGGCCCCTAGCAATTGATTCATTGTGTTGACATTCCCTTTCGCTCATGCAAGGTGTTCGACAAGTGGGAGATTTGTTGGGAAAAATGGTGTCTCAACCTTGCATTTATGCGAGGTTACTATTTATAGTAAGTTTTCATTTGAGCACGAAATGGTGCGAAACTCTCCCTGAAGCTTCTGGTTGGCTAGATAAGCATTCTGGTAAAGTTGCGTCGCAAGGTCACAGCTAGTTTTGAAGATATTAATGTTTTCGTCTTGGAGGGGTGCAATAAAATGTTTAAACTTAATTTTGGGGACTTTAGAGGCTCCGAAATGCCCTGA
Organism: Cryptomeria japonica; assembly: GCF_030272615.1. Classification (NCBI taxonomy): domain Eukaryota; kingdom Viridiplantae; phylum Streptophyta; class Pinopsida; order Cupressales; family Cupressaceae; genus Cryptomeria; species Cryptomeria japonica. Next base: position 726,633,911 of record NC_081408.1, read on the forward strand.
AAAGTGGCCATAACCGGCGAAGCCGGTTACGATGTGATAGAGCACTTCGCGAGCTTTCCGGCGCTTCAAACGGTTCGTCAATCGGACACCCGGTTCTCAAGTTATGGCCTCCGGAAGTTTGTACTCCTCAAATAGGAAAAATAATTTGTATCGGATACATAAATGAGCTGTAAAAGGGAGCGACACGTGTTGATGTGTACTTTAACATGTCATAGAAGGGAGATAAGGTCGGCTACACCTTATTGGGTGGTTTTAGCCCATGGTTTTGTAATACCGTTTGACAGTTTCTTGTATTGTATCTCCTATTTATGAGGTGTGTGAGATAGAGGTTGTGTGTAAGAGTCTCATGGCTATTGAGTTGCCTCTGAATCTCTGATTAGTGCTACTCCTGCGAAGAGCTTGCTCTGCAAGTATGTTGTAATCTGTTTTTGATTGCTGAATAAAATATTGAGCTGCTTTTGGAGGGTGGGGTTTTTCTCCCGAAAGGGTTTTCCCCACGTAAATCACTGTGTTGTGGTATGAATGCTATTATGTCTATTTCTATTTTCTGTAACTATTGTAACAATCTGAAAAAGTTTTGCATTACCCTCCTCTCAGGGTTAGCGTAGGAAGTTGTTTCCGCCACTTTACTTCCTTACAAGTGGTATTAGAGCCTGATCACCTTTGGTTTCAATTGTGGGCAGTTGGGTTTTTTGAACTAATCCAGATTTGAGTGGGAGCTTGTGCAGAAGACACTTTTTGATCTTGTTGCAGGAATATTCATATGGCGAGTTCGTCAGAGAGAATAGAGGTGGAGAAATTTAATGGAAGTAATTTTGAGATGTGGAAGTTGAAGATGGAAGATCTGCTAATAGATCGAGATCTTTGGGATGTTGTTGATGCGAATGTCCAAAGGCCCTCAGATCCTACTGCGGCAGCTCAGTATGATGTTATGGACCGAAAAGCCAAGGGTCTAATCAGACTGTGCCTGGCAGACTCTGTTCTAATCAATGTCCATGAAGAAAACTCTGCAAAGAAGCTATGGACTAAGCTTGGTGAGATGTATCAAGTGAAATCTTTATTAAATCAAATTTTCTTAAGAAAGAAATTGTATTCCTTGAAGATGGAAGAGGGTGGACGAATTGCAGACCACCTAGAAGCATTCAATATGATTGTGGCTCAATTAGTATCCGTCGGTGTTAAGATGGACGAAGAGGAAAAATGTCAGATCTTGCTTTGCTCTTTGCCTGATTCGTGGGATTCTCTTGTTATGGCTATCGGTAGTACTTCTGTTGTTTTGAAATCTGAAGATGTGGTGGGTGCCCTACTTGGTGAAGAGATGCGAAGGAAGGTATCCATCAGTTCAAAGGAAGCCCTAACTGTTCGTGGAAGACCTAAGGAGAAAGGCAAGAAGAATGAGAAGCGTGGCAAGTCCAAATCCAAAGGGAGATCGAAATCTCCTGGAAAGTCCAAAGTCATTTGCTGGAATTGCGGTAAACTGGGTCACATCCGTAAGGACTGCAAAGAAGAAAAGAAGAAGAAAAAGAAAAAGTTCGATTCTGATTCTGAGTCTGACAAGGAAGATGGCGATGCCTTTATTGCGGCTTTGACGACTCATGCAGGTAATGATGCCTGGCTAATTGACTCAGGTGCATCTTTTCATATGACTTCCAATAGAGATTGGTTTTCTGAATATGAAGGATTTAATGGAGGTAAGGTGTACTTGGGTGATGATTCACATCTAGACATTGTTGGTCGAGGTAAAGTTAGAATCAGGTTTACTGATGGTAGAATAAAAAGGATTAATGGTGTGTTGCATATCCCTGGATTAAAACGAAACTTGTTATCTGTGAGCAAACTGATAGATGCAGGTGTGCAGGTAGTCTTTTCTGAAGCAGGATGTAAGATGATTAAGGGTGCTATGGTAGTTGCTAGAGGTGTCAGGTTTGGCACTTTGTATAAGCTTGAAGCATACACTGTTGAGTGTAATAGCACTTCTATAAAAAGTAAATCTGTGGATACTTCACTGGAAGATTTGAAGGTTTCACCTTCAACAGATGGAAATGGTTTTTGGGTACCTAAGGGTGCTCTTTCGTCTGAAGCAAAGTTACCTGCAGAGAAGACTATGTTATGGCACCAGAGACTTGGCCACATTGGAGAAAAGGGTCTAAGGACCTTGAAAAATAAAAACCTTGTTGAAGGTTTGAATGACTGTAATCTTGACTTTGATTTCTGTGAGCATTGCATTTATGGAAAACAAAACCGCGTTTAGTTTTACTCGAGTTCTCATAAAACTTGTGGTGTTTTGGATCTTATCCATTCTGATGTGTTTGGTCCAGTAGATGTCTCTTCGATTGGAAAATCCACATATTATGTTTCATTTATTGATGATTTTAGTAGAAGGACATGGGTTTATTTTCTAAAGAGTAAATCTGAAGTTTTTAGTCGTTTTAAAGAATTTAAAGCAATGGTTGAGTTGCAGACTGGAAAGAAAATAAAATGTTTGAGAACTGATAATGGCGGTGAGTTTTGCTCTAATGATTTTGATAGATTCTGTAAAGACTGTGGAATTAACAGGCAGAAGACAACTCTGTATTCTCCACAGCAGAATGGAGTTGCAGAAAGAATGAACAGGACACTGATGGAGAAGGCTAGGAGTATGTTGAGTGGTGCTGGTCTCGAACAAAAGTTTTGGGCTGAAGCTGTTGCTACTGCTTGCTACCTGATTAACAGGTCTCCTACATCAGCTCTTGTCGATAAAACACCTATGGAAGCATGGTCAGGTCACAAGCCTTCATTGAGACATCTTAGAGTTTTTGGTTGCGAGGCATATGCACATGTGCCAAAGGAGAAGCGAACAAAGTTGGAGAACAAGGCTGTGAAATGTATCTTCATCGGGTATAGTTATGGTGTGAAAGGATACAAGCTTTGGGACCCTGTTGCACAAAAGGTAATTCATAGTAGAAGTGTTATTTTTAGAGAAATTAAGTCTTCTTCTGTTGCATTGCAGCCAGAACAGACTAAAAAAGAAGATGTGATTCAACTTCCTTCTACACCTGAAAGAGTTGAATCGAGACCCCTAGATAGGCAAGAATTTGAGGAGAGCTCGTCTAGCTCTGAATCTTCAGAAGAGGAGGAAGAACCTCCAACTCAGCTTGTTCGAAGGTCTACAAGACATAGACAACCACCTGAAAGGTATTCACCTGATGATTGGAGATGTATTTTTGCTCTGAATACTAGTGTGGATGAACCGAAATCTGTAGAAGAGGCATTAGGTATGAATGATGCAGAATCCTGGAAGATTGCTATGGAAGAAGAAATGGCAGCTTTGAAAAAGAATGATACATGGGGTCTTGTACCATTGCCCGAAGGACGAAAACATGTTGGTTGTAAATGGGTGTTCAAGAAAAAGATTGGTTCAGATGGAAGCATTGAGAAGTATAAAGCAAGGTTGGTTGCAAAAGGCTACTCTCAGGTTGAGGGTGTTGATTACGGTGAGATATTTTCTCCTGTTGCAAAAATGACGTCCATTAGGTTTTTGCTTTCTATTGCTACTGCTTATGATTTAGAGGTTGAGCAAATGGATATGAAAACTGCTTTCCTTCATGGTGATTTGGAGGAAGATATTTATATGACACAGCCAGAGCACTATGTGGTGAAAGGCAAAAGTAATTTGGTCTGTAAATTGAAGAAATCTTTGTATGGCCTCAAACAAAGTCCTAGAATGTGGTACCAGAAATTTGATACATATGTGTTGAGTTTGGGATTTGAACGTTCTAAATCAGATCACTGTGTTTATTATAAATCTTATGGTGATCATTTCTTATTCATTGCATTGTATGTTGATGATATGTTATTCATTGGTAAAGGGAAAGGTATGATTTCAGAACTGAAGTCTCAGCTCGCTGCTAAATTTGAAATGAAAGATCTTGGTGCAGCAAAGCACATTCTTGGGATGGAAATTAGAAGAGATAGGGTAAACAGAAAGCTATGGCTAGGCCAGAGTAAGTATGTGAATTCAGTGTTACAGAGGTTCAACATGCAGAATTGTAGACCATTGAGTGTTCCTTTTACAGTTGGAATGAAACTATCTATTTCAGATTGTCCTACATCCCCATTGGAGATGGAAGACATGAGCAGAGTGCCTTACCAGAGTGCGGTTGGAAGCTTGATGTATGCTATGGTCTGTACTAGACCAGATATTGCCCAAGCAGTGGGAGTACTTTCTAGATATATGTCTAATCCTGGTAGAGTTCATTGGGATGCAGTCAAAAGAGTCTTTAGATATTTGAAGGGTACTTCAGAATATTCTTTGTGTTATCATGGTAATTCAGTTGGAGACATGACTTCCCTTGATATCCATGGTTATGTGGATTCAGATTGGGCAGGTGATATTGATAGCAGAAGATCCACCAGTGCTTATGTGTTTACTTTGTTTGGTGGTGCAATTAGTTGGATGAGTAAGCGACAGGTTGTGGTTGCTTTATCCACTACTGAAGCAGAGTATATGGCAGCTACTCATGCTTGTAAAGAGGCCATTTGGCTTAAGAGACTGTGTTTGGATATTGGAATAAAACAAGGTTCAGTGACAATTTACTGTGACAGTCAGAGTGCAATTAGCCTAGCTAAGAACCCGACATTTCATGCCCGGACCAAACATATTGATGTTCAGTATCATTTTGTTAGAGATATGGTCGAAGATGGTAAGGTGAAGCTGGTTAAGGTGGAAACTTTGATGAATGTTGCAGATGCTTTAACTAAGGCTGTGAGCACAGAGAAGTTCAGATGGTGTTCAGAGTCTATGGGCCTTATGGCCCCTAGCAATTGATTCATTGTGTTGACATTCCCTTTCGCTCATGCAAGGTGTTCGACAAGTGGGAGATTTGTTGGGAAAAATGGTGTCTCAACCTTGCATTTATGCGAGGTTACTATTTATAGTAAGTTTTCATTTGAGCAAGAAATGGTGCGAAACTCTCCCTGAAGCTTCTGGTTGGCTAGATAAGCATTCCGGTAAAGTTGCGTCGCAAGGTCACAGCTAGTTTTGAAGATATTAATGTTTTCGTCTTGGAAGGGTGCAATAAAATGTTTAAACTTAATTTTGGGGACTTTAGAGGCTCCGAAATGCCCTGAAAAGTGGCCGTAACCGGCGAAGCCGGTTACGATGTGATAGAGCACTTCGCGAGCTTTCCGGCGCTTCAAACGGTTCGTCAATCGGACACCCGGTTCTCAAGTTATGGCCTCCGGAAGTTTGTACTCCTCAAATAGGAAAAATAATTTGTATCGGATACATAAATGAGCTGTAAAAGGGAGCGACACGTGTTGATGTGTGCTTTAACATGTCATAGAAGGGAGATAAGGTCGGCTACACCTTATTGGGTGGTTTTAGCCCATGGTTTTGTAATACCGTTTGACGGTTTCTTGTATTGTATCTCCTATTTATGAGGTGTGTGAGATAGAGGTTGTGTGTAAGAGTCTCATGGCTATTGAGTTGCCTCTGAATCTCTGATTAGTGCTACTCCTGCGAAGAGCTTGCTCTGCAAGTATGTTGTAATCTGTTTTTGATTGCTGAATAAAATATTGAGTTGCTTTTGGAGGGTGGGGTTTTTCTCCCGAAAGGGTTTTCCCCACGTAAATCACTGTGTTGTGGTATGAATGCTATTATGTCTATTTCTATTTTCTGTAACTGTTGTAACAATCTGAAAAAGTTTTGGATTACCCTCCTCTCAGGGTTAGCGTAGGAAGTTGTTTCCGCCACTTTACTTCCTTACAGGTCTTACTGGCCTTCACAATGTTATCAAAGTTTACATGGTAGAGTCTCCTATGCCATATCCAGCTATCATCAAACTTAGCCATAAGACAGGTACTGATATTTGCATATAGTTGAAACAAGTTACCTTTGGCTTGCATATCGGTGGTCGCCAATTCGCCATTCTTTCCTTTGATTCTGCACACTCCATTCTTGAATTTCAGAGTGAGTCCACTATCATTCAACTGGGAAACACTCAAAAGGTTGTGTCTAAGACCATCAACCCAATACACATTGTCATGACTTCTCTTTCCATTCAGAGAGATGGACCCTCTGCCTATGACCATACATGGTGCATCATTACCAAAGCAAACCACACCACCATCATACTCTTCCAAAGATAGAAACTTGCTCTGGTCACCAGTCATATGGTGAGAGTAGCCACTGTCAATAATCCACTCATTGGAATTATCAAAGAAGGAGACTAGAGCCTTCTTGTCTGACACATCTTCCTTTACTGCAACAAACACAATATCTTCATTTTCTTCATATCTAATTCCTCATCTATGACACCTTCATCAAATGCAACAAAACAGTTTCTCCAGTTTCCTCCTTTGAATTTATTGAACCTCTCCAGTTTGTCCTTGTTGTCATTATTAGGATAGTTTATAGCAATGTCCTATCTAGTTACAAGAAAAGCATTTCAAAGGAAGTTTACCTTTGTGTTTACTGGTTCCCTTTGGAAGTCTCTTAGCAAGAAGAGCTTCAAATTCCATTATAATCTCCTCATCATTCATTTCTCTACTCTGTTTTGGTTCATCGCTGGTGCTTACTTCTTTGCCTTTTCTAGATAGTGCAGCTGATGCTCTAAATGCTGATTCAGTCTTCTGCACACTACCATCAAAACTGTTTAACTCATAAGCAGTCAACTTTGCAATGATGGAGTCTAGGGATACCTTAGTCTTGTCTATTGACCTCAACTCCTGAATAGCTGCCACCCTTATTGCATAGACCGGTAATAAGGATCTCAAAACTTTTCTTACAACCATGGAGTCTTCTATTTTGCCTCCTGCACTCTTGATGTCTCCAACAATGGTTTTGATTCTTATTCCATATTGTTGAATGGTCTCTCCTTCAACCATCTGCATGTCTTCAAACTTACCCCTAAGGATTTCTTCTTTAGCCTATTTTATATGCTCATCTCCACCATAGATATTTTCAAGAGTATCCCATACTTCTTTGGGATTTACTTTATCTTGGACATGAATGAACTCAATGTCAGATAAACTACTAATTAGGCCTTCCATGACTTGCCCATTCTCTTGTATCTCTCTCTTTTGGTCATCGGTAAAAGTGGTAGGGGAAACATAAGCATTCTCAACATAGCTCCAGTGTTGAGCACCCATGCTTCTGATGTATATCTTCATTCTATCTTTCCATATATTGAAATTATCTCTGTTGAACTTTGGACCTTCCCTCTTCATCATTACTATAGGATCTTTGCCTCAAGCAGTTAAGCTTACAACACAGAGGACTTGGAGGTGGCTTTGATACCAATTGATAATTCAATGAGGAACAGTGAGTACCAAACCAGTATTGAGAGGGGGGGGGTGAATCAGTACAGGTAAAAACACTTTCTTGAAACCGGTTAGACAACAGACACTGCAAATGACTGGCAAATAGTAACACTGGTCTAAAACAGAGTACAACTGGTAAGGCTAAGAGTGATTGTGACAAGCATTAACTGGTTAATCACTTAGCTTTCCACTCATCCTAGTACTACACTTCCATTTCACCCTTATGCATGAACAGGTAATCAGTCATCAAAAATATAATAACAACTAGTTCAACATGATTTATCTTTAGACACAAATCACTTAAACCATCACATGAAAATCACCACACATAACACACAAATTTTTTCACGTGGAAACCCAACTGGGAAAAACCACAGTGGGGATGAATACCCACAAGTTGTTTTGAACTCTTTATAAGTCCACTTTTTTAGGAGCCTAGTCAGGTTAAAGACTTATTACAACAGGTTCTGTTAGGAACCGATCCTGCTAGAGATCACTCGGTTAAGGGATGGCTAAAATACCCAGTTAAGGGTTAAACCCTGTTAAAGGTTACCTTGTTAGAGGATTTTAAGAACTCAATGAATTTGAGTCACCCTATTAAAGGATTTTTTAGTAAGCTGGTTAGAGCTACCCTGTTAAGGGATTTTCCAATTGTTGAGGTGGTTAGAGATCAACAAGTATTACAATGATTTGGTAACAACACTCAATGCCAATGTAGATCCGCTTTAGTTCCTCTTCTCCTTCTGTACTCACACTCTGCAGATATCAATCCTCTTATCTGGTCTGGCAAGAATCATGTATCTCTGCACTTAGATACATATACCACATTTGCCAACAAAATCAGAAAGAAGCGCAACATCGACCTTATAGGCAACAGATAGGTGGGTAGCATAAACCCTAAACCTTAAACTTTTAGGTTAAGCAATTCAAACGGTTCAATCCTGACCGTTGAGCATATTGCATTAAATGCAACAGTCTTGAGCTGATCTCAAGACATTCTCCATCGTTCGTTCTCCACCACATCCATGGCGGCTGATAACCCATAACGCATTTTCACCATTTACAAACTTTGCACACTCTCAAGGTAGATAGGAGCAATCACCTTCATGCAAGATCCTTCACACGCACAAGGCTGATGTGGCAATATGATCTGTTCTTCGTTACAATGCTAACTCATCACAAAATATCATCGATTGAGTCACATAGGCTTGGAATACTTCAATCGGAAACCCTGAAGCTAAGACTACCAACCGGTAGTCATATCACATTCCATGTACTGGTTCACATCTCAACATACTGGTTCTCCTTAACACATATACCGTTTCTTCAATCATACCGGTTCTCTTGCCAATTGAAAACTTTAATATACCGGTTCACTTTTCAGCATATTGACATTAATGACAACATACAATGTCATCATGTCTTTATACCGGTTCACATAATGCCAACACGTGAATACCAGGAAAAAGATAAACAACATGAGAAGTTGGTCATTCAAAGAAAAGAAACACCTTGTGCAGAAGTACATCATGTTCAAGAACCTATTTCAAACAAAGAAGAATCACCCCCTGATAGCATCACTACTCCCCAAGGAGAGACAATATATGAGCAAATGCAAAGAGTAGAAGCGGGATCTGATATGGAATCAAAGAAGACTATTAGATTAGTATCAATCATCAAAGACCTGTTTTCACCCTACAACATACCAGTCCACAACACTGAACAAATCTGGGATAATACCTTTGAGGTTGATTCAAATGAATATGAATGGGGCAAATGTTCCAATGTTACTTAAGATATTGCTGCAAATGCCACTCATACACCCCTTTCTCAAGAAGAACAAGATAGAGAGCCTGGACTACTTGAATTTGGTCCACAGAATATCTATGACACCAAGGAAAACGAGTAGGGACATTACAAGAAAATTTACACGGAAGATGATACCATCGAAGACCTCAACAAAATCATTAACTTATTTAATATCCCGGCCAACCTTGATGATACCTCCATCCTAACACTTACAACAGTTGAACTTGACCCACCCAATGACTCTTTACCACTTATCTTTCCTGGCCTCATAGACTAGGATGAACCTGAAAATCATGACATACCAATTTTCCCAAATGATGATTCCATTATCCATTATTTGTGTACAGTCAACCTGAAAAATAGAGTCTACCGGTGAACAAAGTAACGACATCTACAATCAGGGGAGTGCCAAGTCTCTCAGTCACAAAAATGAAAGAAATAAAGGATCTACTGCTGAAAACCAGTCAATGGCAACAATAGATCATAAAAAAGTAAAAATAAAGGACGCATCTGTAGGTGAAAACCTTTTTGAGGCACCTAAAGATGGGAGATTTGACACTCTTCTTGAACATTATCAAGAGCGATCACCCATATTGATTGAGCCCACTCAATCAATCAATATTTGTACAATAGAAGCAACCAAAAACATACACCTAGCAAAATCTTTGATAGAGGAAGAAAGATCAGAGTTTATCAAATTTTTCAAAGAAAGGCAAATCAATTTTGCGTGGTCATATGCAAATATGCCCAAGATTGATCTACACTTAATCATGCATCACTTATCTATTTCTCCATGAGCTAAGCCAGTTAAGAAAAAATTAAGAAAGATGAATCCACATGTAGCACTCATGGTCAAAGCTGAGATAAATAAACTATTAGCCGTCGGATTTATTCGACCTATCGACTATGCTAAATGGATTTCCCACATTGTGCCAATTTCAAAATCAGATGGCAGTATCAGGATATGCACTGATTTTAGAGATGTAAACAAAGCCTATCCAAAGGATAACTTTCCTTTGCCAAGTATCGACATAATTGTAGACCTCACAGCAAGCCATGCAATGCTATCACTAATGGATGACTTCTCTGGCTATAATCAAATCAAGATAGCTCCAGAGGATCAAGATAAAACAACGTTTACCTGTCCTCGAGGAACGTATTGTTGGAATGTCATGCATTTTGCCTTAAGGAATGCTGGGACAACTTATCAACAAGCAATGACAACAATCTTTCAGGACATGATGCATACCTTCATGGAAGACTATGTGGATGATTTACTAGCTAAGTCATTTAACCAAGTAGAACATCTGGGCATATTAGAGAAATTTTTTGAAAGGTTGGAGAAATTTCAAGTCAGGCTCAACCCTAAGAAGTGTGTCTTTGGGGTAACATCAGACAAGTTATTAGGCTACATAGTCTCAGAAAAAGGCATTGAAATAGATCCAGCAAAGGTACAAGCCATCATGGAGATGCCACCACCTAAGAACATCAGTCAACTCAGATCCTTGCAAGGACACCTCTAGTCAGTCAGGTGATTCATTTCTCAACTAGCAGATAAAAGTCTACCATTCAATCATTTGCAACATAAGAATGTACCATTCAGATCGGAAGCCAAATGTGTAGAATCATTCTACCAATCAAGCAATATCTAATGAACCCACCATTTTTGGTACCACCAATAGCAGGCAAGCCATTTATTCTTTACATATCAACAACAAACATATCATTGGGGGCACTATTAGCACAAGAAAATCAAGAAGGCAAGGAATGAGCTATCTATTACATCAGTAGAACTTTGAATGGATATGAGCTCAATTATACATTCATTGAGAAGGCCTGTTTAACAGTAGTATTCGCTTCTCAAAAGTTTTGAAACTACATGCTATCTCACACAATCAAGCTAGTAGAAAAAAATGATCCTCTAAAGTACTTACTTAGCAAAGAATCTCTCATAGGCAGATTGGCTAAATGGGTCATGATTCTCAGTGAATTTGATATCCACTACATAGAGCTTTGAGCTATCAAAGGACAAGTAATTGCAGATCAATTAGCCAATGCACCACTACTAGATAAACAACCAATGGAAATCAAATTTCCAGATAGGGATGTTCTTGCTATTTCCACCAAGCAATGGAACCTATACTTTGATGGTTCCTACACTCAACATGGCTCAGGTGCTGGCATTCTATTCATCACTCTCGATGGACACACCATACCAAGATCATATAGGCTCATGTTTCCATGCACAAATAACATTGCTGAATATGAGGTACTGGTTATAGGGATCAAAATGATCATGGAATGGAGAATCACATAATTAAAAGTCTACAGAGATTCACAACTAGTCATCAATCAGATCAACAATGACTATCAGATGAAAGATGACAAGCTGCTACCATACAAATGAATTGTGGATGATTTCAAATAATATTTTGTACACATCACCTTCGAGAAAATACCAAGGTTGGACAACAGAGCAGCCGATGCAATGGCTACTATCACTTAACTCCTACAAATTTCAAAACAACAGAGTCGTTACAAGTTTCTAGTAGAGCAATTGTTTTCCCCGACCTATGACAATTCTGCATCCCATGTTATCTATGCCCTAACTGGTTCAGACTCTCCGTTATACGGAACAATATACGACTATCTCAAAACCAATACCCTACCCATTGAACTATCTCTAAATATAAAATGTAACTTTATCCGAGAAACCACCCATTATACCCTCACTACTGATCTCTTTACCATCAAGATCTAGATGGTACTCTTCTCCGTTGCCTTGATCATAATGAATTTGACTCTACTTTATAAGAGCTTCACAAAGATATTAATGGCACACATTCAAGTGGTCCTACTCTTGCTAAAAAACTTTTAAGAATGGGATATTACTGGCTGACAATGGAAAAGGATTCTTATCATTTTGCAAAGAAATGTCCTAAATGTGAAATCCATGGCAATCTTATACATGCACCAGCACAAGATTTGCAGCCATTTACAACATCCTGACCCTTTTGCTAGTGGGGATTGGACTTAGTGGGTAAAATACACCCTTCATCTTCACATGGACACAAGTTCATTATCATTGCAACATAATATTTTACGAAATGGATTGAAGCAGTCCCCATGACCACAGTGACTGGAAAACAAATTGCCTCTTTCATTCTTAATTATCTGATCTGCAGATATGGCATTCCAAGTTCCATCATCACAGATAATGGACGACCTTTCAAAAACTAGGATGTGCAAGAAATATGTGAATGATTCAAGATCCAAAATTGTTTCTCTACACCTTACTACCCACAGGGGAATGGTCAAGCTGAGGCATCCAACAAAACAATATTGAAAATCCTCAAGAAAACAGTGAATGATGTAGGAAAAGATTGGCACATGCAACTCAATCCAGCACTTTGGGCATACAGAACTAGCATCCGTGCACCTACAGGAGCTACGCCATATTCATTGGTGTATGGATCAGAAGCAATTTTACCCCTGGAGGTAGAAATCCCCTCTCAGAGTATCTTTGAAAGACCTCATTCCAGATGAAGAGTATCGAGTAAACCGACTACAAGAGCTATAAATTCTAGATGAAAAGTGACAACATGCCTATACTCACCTCAAAGCATATCAGCAACGCATGTGCTGAAGCTACAATCATAAGGTCATCCCTAGGATTTTGAAAATTGGTGATCTAGTACTCAAAGAAAATCCCAGAAATCAACAAGATCGCGAAAAGAAAGGGATATTTGAACCTAACTGGTTAGGTCCCTATGTCATCATATCAACCTATGGATCAGGCACCTATTAGCTAACAACTTTAGAAGGTGATGTGCTCAATGAACCAACCAACAACATCCATTTGAAGAAATACTATACTTGAGCAGTCTAATTCACGAAAAAGTAAAAAATATCAAAAAATATAAAAAAACAAGAAAAAACAAATAAAAAGTTACAATAAAAACAACTGGTGAAAACTTGGCAACATGCGCTATTTTGAGAGGATAGCTCCTCTATCTATCTATACTCTCAAACTTTTATATCCACAATCAAACACTACTAGCCATCGCCCAACACTTTATCAAAGTAATATTATCTAGGATATACTTAGCGTAGTCACTATCTTGATTTATTCAAAAATCATTTCATTATATCCCACCATGGCTTGGTAATCACTGTACATATCCATGTCCAGAGGTAAATTTAGCTAGGGGAAACATTGATCAACATTCCATCCTAAGTCAAAACTTGCAGCAGACCAAGAGCATCATTTCCAGCAAACAAATCAACAATCAAGAGAACAAAACATTGATCACTTAACAGATTCACAACACAGGATGGATGATTTTCTGAAGTATAAAATGTTTACATCTTGCATGAAGTTTTGACTATTTTTGCACTTGAAATTTTTTTGAACTATTTTATCCTCTAAAAATTTTCTCAACAATGCATCGAGCTAGAGAAAGTAATTTGAACTCCAATATTTTTTTAGTTTTCTGTCTGTGAGGTGATCACTTGTACTGTGCAAATACTTGTCTCAAGATGTGATTCAGAGCATATCACTGAAGACATAATTCCACTTTACGCATACAAATGGTTATATCTTGTCTGTTTATATGCAAGCCACACTTAGGTCATCTTGGTTCAACTATACCTCGACGCTTGTGCCATCTTGCAAAATCAACAATCATGTAAATTTTTCTCAGGTCATTATTGTTCAATTATACCATTATGCTTGTATAAATTTTCAACATATCCCAAATGCTCAATGATCATAAACACAATCAAAAGCAATAACATGTGACTATACAGGAATGACAAACGAAAGGATGAGGATGATCAATCAGTTGCATATCATTTTACAATTAGTTGCATATCATTTTACAAATAGTTACACATCATTATCATTATCATACATCTCATTTTCAAGATACATCTCACATCATTATCATTATCATACATCTCATTTTCAAGATACATCTCACATCATATCATTATCATACATCTCATTTTCAAGATACATCTCATTTTTAAGATATATCTCACATATCATGCATCTGATGTCCATCAAATATCAAATCACATGCATCTATCTAAGCATTGCAACATCATCATAGAATCATCAAGATCATATATAAAAGCATCATTCATCAAACACATCACATGTGGATCAAAGAAAATGGTGTTGTATATATATATATATATCTCAAAAATGATCAAGTACACAAAAAATGTCATGTCTATCCCAAAATACAACAAATGATCAAAGTACAATAGAGACAAGGTCTCTCAGGTATGACTATCTCCTGAGGGTGACTGTCTTGTGGCAGATGTCCCAGCACCTAGATCTCCAGGTGGATCATGTTGAGGTGGCCCAGTCACACCCCTACTCTCTGCCCTTGACTAACTTCGAGATGACCAACTAGCATTAAGGCTAGGGGCCCTCTGCTCTCTGGGGACTAGGTCCTCATACAACCGCCTATAGTACTCGACTGCCATGGTAGTGTGTTGTATCTCCCTCAGTGTGTCTCGCATCGAGGAACCTGTTGTTTCTCTCTGCAATCTCTCTGCAAACTCCTCTGCTTGACCCTGAGGCTCTCTCTATGTGTCCCGCTCGACGGTAAGATGAGTAATCTGATGTTGATGCGCTAATAACTGTGTTTGCAGATGCTAGACTGACAACTGTAAGGATTTGATCTGAGCATCCTCTCGGTGAGTAGGAATCCAAATCTAGAGGGGTACCTATGTCATGGTACCCCTTGTCCCTCTCCCTATCCTCAAAAATGGTGGGAGAAGCACATCTGACCTCCTCCTCTGGGTAGGTCATCTGAAATCATCTTTCCCTCCCACAACTACTATCACCTCCCCTGCTTTCCCACCACCCCTGAATCCAATCGCAAAACCTCCCCTACCTCTATCCTCCACTACCTGCTGCACTACTCTCTCAACCCGCATCCCTCTATCCACACCAAATCCACCTCTATCTCCTCTCCTCCCCCGATCTCCTCTCCCTCTATCTCCACACTGACCTCAGCCACCTCCTCCACCATCTCCACCTCCCTCATCAAACTCCTCTCCCTCCTCTCTCTGTCTCCCTAACCTCTCAGGCTGCTCATCCTCATCGTCATCAAAAGAGGGTATCATCTCCATTGGATCAGATATCCTGGCCACTGCATGAGCCACAAAGAGTGCTGAGAACTCCTCTGTCATGCTTGCATCCACTACCCTATAGGCATAGTCCTATATTTGGCTGGCTAGGTGCATGTACTCCTCAACTGCCACAACACTATCAATGGTCGGTCCCCACTCTAGCACATCCTACCTCTGTCGAGCATATAAGCATGCTCCTTGTGGTATCCCCTGCTGTCGTCCATATTGCCACTGAACTCGGCTATGCAGGAATCTCTCAATAACAAAGGGTGCTGCCCTATCAAAAATTGGGACATATAGACATTGGGCATCTCCATCCCATCCTCCTCCCATACCTCACACTCCCTATATGGTCTCCAGACAACCGTATCGATATCATCAAGCACCCTCCTCCAATGCTCTAGTTTTCCCAACTTACGGTGGACAACTATCCCTGTATATCCATATGCATAGGCCTGTCCAATTGGCCTATCCTTGTCTACAAGTGGCCTCACTGCAAGAATGTGCTCCCATGCCCATATCTGTAGCAACGTAGCCCCAGCTGATAGACTCCCATACCCCAAGTATACCACGTGATGTAAGTCCCTATATAAGTGGGCCAACATAGCAGACCCCCATGCAAATCGGCAACCCTGTGTCACCATATCCTCTAGGACCGACCCCCATCCTACTGCTAGTCCCTTCAACCTATGGTCGGGACACAAGAAGCCACCTACGAAACCTGCCAGTACTAATGGTAGTGGGGCATAATCCAAATCAATGAACTCCTGCCACGAGATTTCATATCTGCAAATATGCTTATCATACAAAATCCAACGAAGAGCCTCTGTCCCACCCTCCTTAGTTTGCTTGTATGGCAATAGTGTACCTACCACGAGAATCCACAAAATCTGGTAGCAATCCTCGGGTGTCACTGTAATCTCACCTATCGCCAAATGAAAGGTGTTGGTGTCGCTATGCCACCTCTCTGCCAAAGTTGTCAATAAACATTGGTTAATGATATACCGTGGAATCTCTAACAAAGAGGATAATCCATATCTCTCAATGATTAACTTGAGTGCAATAAAAATTTATAAGAATATGATACAAAATTCCAAAACAAAGCATATATCTATCCGCTATCACTTCTTAAGGGAAAAGGTGTTAGATAATGAAGTAAGACTTGAGTATGTACCTATTAAGGAGTAGATTGTAGATATCTTGACCAAGGCATTATGTAAGGATACTTTTGAGTATCTCCAACAAAAGTTAAGGGTATTATCCCTTCCCAGTTTGAACTGATGTACATTTGAATGTGCATTAGTCCAGTGAACTACTTGAATATTCTTATCTAGACTAATGCTTGGGTTCTTTCTCTTATGGGGAGAAGAGTATGTTTCGTAGAGGGAGTTTTTTGCACCTTTGTCCTTGATGTTAAAGGGGGAGAGATGTGAGAGATGTTGATCTAATGATGCAATGAGTGTTTGTCATTGATGTGTTGATGGATGCTGCCATCAATGATAAAGGGGGAGATTGTTAGACTTTTGTTGAATATTTTCATTGATGTCAAATCTTGTTATCTAGTTAAGACCGGATGTAGCATGCTGAGCAATAGCGGAAGATAAGTATGTAAGTGATGTTGATGGTTGTCATTAATGGTTATTGAATGGTAATCCAGAAGATGAGTTCTCAGAATGTTTTATGCTTTGAAAGATGTGTTACAATTGATATTTCATTTGTTCATGGTGATATGGATTTCTCAATTTATTGTATATGGTATTGATCAATCATATTCATGAGTATCTTTGTTTGATTCTTATTTTTGCTAAGCTGGGTAGTGTGTTTTCTTGGGTCTAGTTTAATCCAGATTTGGAGAACGTGTAATGGAATTTTTGTAGCATATGAGTCATGATTTGGGTTCGATATTTGTGATGGATGTAACTTGTTGACTTGTACAATGAATTGTGGTGTGGTTTGGTCCACTTCTCATTCATTTCAACCATCAAAATATTTAATGCTAACCTATTTCAAATATCTCTCTTGGCCGATTTAGAAGATTATGTTTCCCAAAGACAATATAAATAAGATGATGATCTGAATGTATGAGGAATGAAAAATGTGCAATACTAAAAAGGGAAAATTCAATTAATGTTGATATGTGAAGTGTGTCATTGCTGAGAGGAACCGAAAGTAGTTCTAGTATTGCAAATTGTGTCATAGTGGTGGATTATCTTTTTCTTTCTTCTTCCTTCAGTAGTGAGTTTTTTCTAGGCAGTGAGCCCTCCTATAGTGAGCCAACTTTTGTAAAAATCACCTTAACCTATGTCACCTTAACCGATGTTATATATTGATAACTAACATTCTCTATGGTTTTTCCCTTCTTGGGTTTTCCACATGAAATCTGATGTTCATTGTATGATCTATTTTGTGTGTGTTCTTTCCTGATATATTTGTGTTAATTAATTCTGTAGACACCCAAAATTGTCCAGTCTAATTAAATAATTATCTAAGCTTAATTCTTCTATTAATTAAATAAATCTTTATTTATTTAATTAATTCATTTATCCTCTTCTAGCCTTATTTCTCATTTAAATAAATACATTTATTTATTTAAATCATCCTTTCCTAAATTAAATAAATATCTTATTTATTTAATTGATCCCACTTCTTCTATTAATTAAATAAATATTTATTTATTTAATTAATTCATTAACCTTTTCTACCTATGACACATGTCATTCATCTCTTAATTCATACACTACTTACCCCTTTCATTATTTTATTATTTCTTTTACCTACCTTCTAATCATAGCCGACCTCCTTTTACACCTCTCAATCTTATCCCTCCATTTCATATAGTGTCTTCTATATAAGGAGATGCTTCCTTCATTATCAAACCCTAACTACTTGATCAATTGACTACTTGGCATATGCAATCCTACTTGCAACCACATTCTGTTCTTTGTTGAGCTCTTGTGCACATAAAATTTGAGAGCAAATACATCAAACAAGATCAATGGAGATAGTAAGAATGGAGATCCAAACCCTATTGGACATGTGATGGTATAATATTTGTGATTACATTTGATTTGCATTGTCTTAGGTAATCTTCATATGTTATGGTGGATCTTTGTTGTTGTTAGGCTAGGGTTTTGTGGTTGAATTCATTTAGCCTTTCAACATCAACATTGTTGTTATCCATTTTCACCATATACATTTTAGAACGCCCTGTGGGACATGGATTTTTGTTAGATCTATGTTTTTTTTGCAGATTTTTCTAACCCTATATTGTTGTTTTGTAAAACAATTTGGAGAATAATCTCGTGCAGCTAGGGTTTTGGACACAAAATCAAGATCTTGGAGAGATTCGATCATATCTCACAAATGGATAGGAAATTTTGCACCAAATTTTTTTTGTAGGTTGAAGAAAGTATCAGGAGATCTCAATACAAAATTTAGAATTTTCGGAGCACAATTTCATTTTCTATGAATTTTTTATGATTTTTCATAAAAAATTAATTTTGAGAGAAAATGAGAGAATTTTTTGGATTTTCTTACATTTTTGGAAATCACTCAGAATTATACACAGGATCTGTTCTTTGTGATTTTAATTTTGATGCAAAATATTTCCCTAAAAATCGAATCTTTAAAAATTAGGGTTTTTCCTTATTTTGATCAGCTCTCACAAACAACTTTGAATTTTGGCATCAAATGTTTTGTACAAGCCAGGAAAAGTATCAGACAGATTCAGCAAAAATTTCAGATTTTTTGGATGACTTGTTCAATTTATAGGATTTTTTTATGATTTTTCATAACAAATTAATTTTGAGAGCAAATTAGCGATTTTTTTAGATTTTCTTACATTTTTGGAAATCTCTCAGAATTATACATAGGATCTATTCTTTGTGATTTTAAATTTGATGCAAAATCATTCCTCAAAAATTAGATCTTTGAAGATTAGGGTTTTGCATTATTTTACTCATATCTCACAAATTGCTTGGATTTGTTGTAGAAATTTTTTTATGCAAGTTTGGAAAACCATCGAGACTCTCCAGTAAAAATTTCAGATTTTTTGGATCGATTTTGCATTTTATATGAATTTTTTATGATTTTTCATAAAAAATTAATTTTTGGAGCAAATTAGCAAATTTTTTGGATTTTCTTACATTTCTGGAAATCTCTTGAAATTTTATAGGTGGTCTTTTTTTATGATGAATTAGATATTTGAATTGGTCAACAAAACGCATTGTTGAAGGCCCCTTTTTCACAAAGTCTTTTGGATCTAAAATTTACCTAACTTGTGTGCTTGCAGGAAGGGGTGATCATTTGAAACAATCCAAACTACTAATAAATCTTTGTTGCAGGTCCTTGGCAAGGGTTTTTGGATTTTTATTGTCTGCCTTGTTTTCATAGACTAGCAAACACTTCAATTGGTGCACTAAAATTGAATCATTGTCTTTTGTGTCTTGAGCAATATGCTCTTTTTGTTTAATCTTTAGAGGGTCTGTCTTCCCGTGTGGTCATTAGGACTACTAGTGAGAAGAGAATGACCCAAGTGGTAGCGAGGAAAACCCACCTCTTCCGAACCACTATAAACAACTGTATTCATGGTGAAAACTATGGATAACGTGTGCTGATTAGTTCATACTGACACTATGTCTCCCCACAAACCCGTTCGATCAAATTTATTTGATCAGTTGTAGGGCGTAACCCCTACTAGCTAGGAGCCTTCTGTATTTACAGAGATGAAAGTGCCGCATGTATGGCCACACGAGCGGATGCCCTTACTAGCACCTTTTTGTTTTAGAAGCCCAAATCTTTCTAGTTGTTGGGGAAGGAGGTTGGACCTTTGGTAGCGACCCACACACATATGGTTCTTAGTAGAGATACAAAGTTCACCACGGGGAGTTTTCGTGGGGACTGATGCTTGGCTGACCTGAGAAGTGAGTGCCGAGGGTAGCGCCAGTGAGGTCAAGCATCTAAGTATCCGCTCTGAATAGCGTAGCCTTGAGGGTAAAACCTCATGTGGGATCAACAACTATTGTCTTGGCCAGCCATAAGAATTGTGCTTGACTTATTTTAAACATTCAAAACATTCAAGACCAAATAGCAAAACATTGTGTCTTTTGTGTCTTCAAGTGTATGCAAAACATTTTTACATCAAACAACACACTTTTCTTGGAGTCATTTTGAGTCTAAACACTTGCAAACATTGAGTCCTCATCAACATTGTGTCCTCTTGTCACGAAAAACAGTCAAACATTCAGATTTGGTCACAACCAACAACTTCACAAATTGGAAAATTTTTACAGTCCAACAAACAAGAGCAATCAGTTTCAGAATTCTTGAGCTTCCTAGGTTGTTTCTCCAGGTTTTCATCTAGCATTCAACTTGTCTTTGGGTCTCACAAAATCCATCATTGCTTTACACCTTACATTACATTCACATTTGTCTAAACTTGAGTCAAAATTCACTTGCTTGTCCTCACTATACTTTGTCAACACACTACATACAACAACATTTTGCTAAGTGGTCCCTCATCAAGGTCTATCACCTTTGGGTCTCATTTGGTCTTACTTAGAGTCAAGGTCAACTTACCTCATCGAGAGAAACTATCCTCTCTTTGGAAGTCACACCTACTCTACTACATACATACTTGGTCTTACACTTTGGACATTGCAAGTACACCTCAGATTCATTTACATTCCATCCAACTCTTGGTCTTCCATACTTTTTCCATTTTTCATCTAGTCTCAAACATCTCGGTCAATACCTAGTTCATGGTTGAAACCTGTCTTCAAAAATCTAGGAGAGAAACTAAAGAGGCTCAAGAGTCCGCAAACATGAGTTCTTATGAGTATGACAATGATATCTTTTTCAATTCTGATCATACTACATTGCCTGACATGGATGCCTATAGAAACATTCCAAAATGATGAAGCTTTTATTGACTATCTTGGCCTACGAGATGATCTTCCCCCTGGGGACCATAAAGTGGGATACACTATAGAACTCAATAGCGTGGCATATTTTGGTGAGGGTGTCGGACCTTCCAGTCACAAAAATGTGAAAATAAGAACAAACCAAGGGTCTTATGGTGAAAACCACACTGTGGCTCTGTCTGACCCCAAATAAGTGTAAAGCGGAAAATCGAACCCTAGGTGTTCTCCTCCACTCCAAGGAGAAAGGGGGTCACTAGGGTTGACAGTTTTCACTTAGGGGAGACTTTACATTCAAAAGAGGGGTTGAAACCCACAAGATCCAATCCCACACAATGCAAGATTGGATTCTAAATGAGTTTCAAGGGTTAAGACAGCAAGGCTACCCTCTTTTGTAAAGAATGTAAATAGAAGATTGAACTAGGAATGTATGTAGAAGCAAGAAAGATTCACTTATAAATAGAGATAGGAATATAGGATGAAGCTGCGGACCTGGAATTAGTAGTAAAATGTCGAGATGATGCTCTTCTGCAAATTCGGGCGAAAGTTGACGGGACGATGGCGCCCGGCGTGCACACGGTCCTCCGAAAAATCCGCGAAATGAAGGGGGATCTGTTCGTCTCTGCACAAGGGTTCCAGATCTTCAATTACAGCCGCGTACCTGCAACCAATACCTTGTTGTAAGAATGTTTGTATTCTTACATGCGAAGGTGTAAATGTTGTTGTATGTTGTAAGTTGTATGTGATCTCCTCTTCAATGGTTGAATCCTTGTCTTGAATGCAACACTTAGCCTTGAATGGAGACTTAGAATGATCAATTGCTTGAAGGAATGCTTGAATGCTTGAATGCTTGAATGTTTGAATATTGCTTCCGCCTTTTTTCCATCTACCAAAATGGGAGAGGAAATGTAGTTTATATACTTGTCAATTAGGGTTGATAGACTCATTTTTCCGACCTTAGGCCAACCAGGAAACATTATTTTCCAATTTGCAAACTTAAAGACCCGAAGCCCCATAAGAGACCGGGCCCAAAATAGGGCCAGGGACCAGGGCGCTGGGCGCCATGGTCCCACCTCCAGGGACAACAAGGTGCAAGGAGGATCAGGCCAGGGTGCTGAAAAATGTAGTTTTTGGTGTCATGAACAAGTTTTGGGGTCTCCATTCAGGTTCAACATTGCGCCGCCATCGTGAAGACCCAAATGCAGTCGAAATTGCAAGTGTCGCAATTTTAGGACGCTACATTTAGCCCCCACTTTAGCGGGAGTATAAGCGTATGCCCATACTTCCGGTAAAGTACAAGGAAACAACATTGAAAAACTTTCACCACGTCAAGAAGGCAAGATATACCAAGCCCCTAGTGGACTAAGGATCTTACGACTTCGATTGACAAAGTAAAAGGGAAGATCACGAGGGAGAACCATGACTGTCAGTAGTAAGGTTCCCTCACTATGAGTCATGCAAGAAAGATATCAAAAATTTTCAAGGCAAAGCTAAATTTGTCAAGAAATTTTTATGTATCTTGAAGAGATATGAATGGGGATGTATGCCCCCCTACGTTAAAGTGATCACACACGCCTCATCGGGGGTGATTGCTTTAAGGTAGTGATACATATAGGAAATGAGAAGGAAAGGAGCACGTTATCACAAGGATTTAGCCCCCAAGTGTGAGATAAGCCCAAGGATAATAGACACAAAACACAAAGCACAAGGTGACTTTGCTTTCCTTGGGGTCAGTATGCTGTATGATAATTCATGTATATCATATGTATGTATGCGTAATTGTTCTTCATTCCCCAATCAAGGAAGGTCACCTAGAAGAAGGGAACACGTGTCTTTTGAGTCAACATGAGAGAGACCAAAAGAGATCTCAATGTTTTGCATCGTCCTCAAGTAGACAACACTAAGGAAAACAAATAGAAGAATGAGAATAACACATAGAAGAAGTAACAAAAGAGAGGAGGAAAGAGTCTGCTATGCTAATGAATCTAGTCTAGCACGTCATCTACCCCTCGATCTTGCTGATCAATGTTTTGGGAAGGTAGGGAACACGCTAGAGGAGGAACATCCAACATAGCAGATGGAGCTATCACGAGATCAAAACAAGGGCTATGTTCATGTTCCAAGCCACGTTGTTCTTGTCTAGGAGCTAGGATAAGTGCTTTAGAAAATTCGTTAGATAAATGGTTATCAACATCAACATATTCATATTCACTATCAGAATGAAGAGAAGTAACATTTTCATTTTCATCTATATCATCATCAAGATTTATAAAAATAGGATCTTTAACTCGCATAGGATCAAGACCATCATGCATCTTATGTTTAGGAGATTTTGGCTCAATTTCTGGCTGAGGAGAAAATGGAATAATGCTAGCTGAAGGTGTTTTTGGGGATTGCAAAGTTTGAGAAGCAGCTACCTGAGCTCTAAGATGACGCTTTCGTCGGTGTTCACGTGTAGAATGATTTCGTCTAGTCTTAGTAGGAAGTTGAGAAGATTGAGGAGGAGGAATGTTCTCATCCTTATCACTTGGGTGTTTGGGTTGTGGTCTCTTAGGTTGGATAATAGGAGAAGAAGAAGGTCTCTTCTCTCTATAAAAAGAAGGAGGAGGAACTGCTCCATATAAAGGAAGAATATTTGGTTTAGGAAGGAGACCAAGTCCATCATGACGAGGAGGTATAGGTCTACTTTTAGGAAGTTTATTAGACATAGACATAGTCACATCCATAGGGATGGGTTGGGAATCTTCTTGAGGAAAGACATTAGTTTTATCTTTCAAAGAAAGAACTTCCTTCTCAAGAATGATAGGAATATCAAGTTTGGGTGTTCTAGGTTCACTTAGAGATAGGATCATATCTTTTTTCCACTTTTGATAAGATTTGAAAAGATGATCACTTCGCGGAGGAAGAGATTGGAATTGTTTAGGCCAGAAATAATCAATAGGAACGCTAGAAGTTCTTTCAACTAGTTTAAAGAGACTATGATTGACAGTAACAACTTCACCATTATGGGGAAATTTCAAACACTTGTGAATAGGAGAAGCAATAGCTTTCATGGAAGATAGCCAAGGATAGCCTAGCTTCACACGAAATTATTCAGATGAAGGAATAATAGCAAAGTTCACATCAAGGGATTTATTATGGACCTCAATAGGTAATGTAATAGAACCAATTGCAGGAGAAGAAAATGCATCAAATAGTTTCACAACCACATTTGTTTTGTCATAGATCACTTGATTCAATTGCAAAGTAAAAAGAAATTCTTCAGTAATGATATTAACCATGCAAGAAGGATCAATAAGCACTCCACGGCAAGGTGTATTCTTGACTTTTGCAACTATATATAAAGGACCATCAGGTGCCCTGATAGTTTCACTAGAATCAAATGTGATGGAAGGTTCTTTAGGGATTTTCTGCTGCTCTACAAAGTTAATCACATTCGGAGTCATAGACACAAGATCATTAGGCGAGACAGAGGAATCATTAGTATCAACCGCATTAGAGGTATGAGAAGGTAACAGATCAGTAAAAATCTAAAGATTTTGGTTAGGAGGAGCTACAGATGTATTGCCTTTATCATTCACACCAGAAACAGAGATAGTATTATTATCAATCAAATCTTGAATTTTTCCCTTTAAAGCAAAACATTTTTCAGTATCATGCCCAGGTTGACGATGAAATTGACAAAAAGATTTGTTATCAAAATAGGGTGAATTAATCTTTGCAGGATCTATTTGCCTTATAGGAGGGAGAGTAAGCACATTTTGTTCCAATAACTTATTCATAATACTATGCAATGATTCATTCAAAGGAGTAAACTTTCTTTCTTTCTTGAAAAACTTAGAAATAGGAGGCACACCCGATGCTGCATTCACATTGTTGTTGATGATGTTTTCATTGAACTTAATGGACTCTTTGTTCGGTTTAAACTTCCCAAATGGTTATTGACTACTATCACCCTTATCACTCGGAGCCATAGGATTTTCTTGTTCCATTTGACTCACAGTCAGTTGATAATTGTGAAGAGTTGCACACAACTGTTGGAAAGAAGTAAACTCAGAAAACAGAAGTTTTTCTCTAATATCTTTTTGTAAATTAGAAATAAAGATTCTTTGAATATCATTGTCAGGCACTGGAAAAGAAATTTGAGCATACAAATGCTTATATCTACCAATGAAATCAGTCACTTTCTCTTTAACACCTTGTTTACAATGCATTAAATCAATCAAAGTAACTTTAGGACTTATATTGTTTTGAAATTGTTGAATGAAAGCATTTGCAAGTTGTTCGAAAGAAGTAATAGAATAGGAAGGCAACGAGCAATACCATTGTAGAGCTTTATCTCTTAATGTTCTAGTAAACAGTTTTGCAAGCAACCTTTGGTCATAAGCAAAATCCGTACATATTGTTTGAAAAGTCTTAACATGTGTTAGAGGATCACCCTTACCATTATAAAGCTCCAAATGCGGAATTTCAACATGTTTAGGGGGAATATCTCGAACAATGTCAAGAGAAAGTGGGCTCACAACATGAAATGTGGGCACACTAAACTTAGATTGATTCATAGAGGCAATTTGTTGCTGTAAAGAAGAGACAGTTTGTGCAAGATTGTTAATGGTTGCTTCAGTCGAAGAGTTAGATTGTGATGGAGGTGCTATGTTATTGAAAGAAGGTAGAGAGTAAGGTGGCAGGACACTATGATAGTTAGTCATAGGAGATGATTGGAAAGGAGGAACACTACAAGGAGGAATGGAATGATTAAATGAATTTCCCCCTTGCTCCAGGTTCATTTGCGGAGATCAAATAGGAACACTTACTGAAGGAATGAATGAAGAAGTCAAATTAAATGAAGGAAGAGGGTTGATTGAAGAAGAAGGGTTGCCCCCATGACTGGTGATCATAGGAGGAATGTCTTGTATTGAAGTAGTCATTATGTTTGATGTGAAAGTAGGTATACTAGCAATAGAAGTTATCAAAGGAATAGAATGATTAACTTGAGTAGGAGGTTGTGTATAACCCAAAGTTTCAGCACAACTCTTCATAGGCATCACATTTGAATCCACAATGTGTGCAATACCACGCAAAATATCAATTCCATTCTTATCACTTTGAAGCATACATTTTAGACCCTCAATTAAAGGAAGAGCTTGACTATCGGGGTATTCTTGAGACATCCATTGTCGAAAATCGTCAAATTGGTTATCCAATTTCGAAAGTTGTTCTTCAGAAACCTCATGGAGAGCTTCTTCATCATTAGGAGGATTAGAGGAATTACCCATGTCCTCATTAAAAAGGCCATTCAAATTAGGTTCCATCTCCTCAATAATTAAACCTTGGAAAGACTTAATTCTAAGGCTTCGTCTAACGGGAATAGTGTAAGTAGGGCTTATTGTTGTAAAACTCATGCACTAAAGAGAGAGAGAAGATTTTGAATTTTAGAGGTAGCAAATTTCAGTAAAATCAGCCAATCTCCTAGATTTAAGCTGTTAAATACAATCAGGACAATCTCCCAAAATTTCGGAAAAAATGTCCAGGACTATGGCGAACGGAGTGCACACGGTCCTCGCAACTTTTTTCAAAATTTTCAGGGATGAAAGTTATGATGATTTTACAGCTAACCTGAAAAAATTGAGTGATTTTACAATCTGTAGATAAGCCAAATTAAAGTTGCAATCTCGAAATTGAACCCTACCAAGATTGTTGAAAAATGCAAAATTTTGAATTTTGAAAAAGAGAGGGAAACTGAAATTTTGAATTTTATGATTTTAGAGGGAATACTAAAAGCAAGGCAGGCTTTGAAATTTAAAAATTGACTCAATTTCACACAAAATTCAATTTTGAAAGTGGAAATCAAGGTTGTTGCAATTAAACATTTAATTTGAAAAGTCACAAATTGCAAAAATTTGAATAAAGCACTGAAATTTCGAATGAATGCCAACACACTTTTCAGATTTAGGGTAGTAAGAAACACAATTTTGACATGAATTTCAGTTTTAACAATTTTTGAATGATTAGAAGCCTTAATCCAAGCAATCCCTAGACCAACTTTGACTTTAATTTTAAAAGTGTTAGAATTGATGAAATCAGCCAAAATTCTGGATTTTAGCAGAAAAATACAGCAAGATCTAGCTCCCGAAATTTCAGAAAAAATGTCAGGGACGATGGCGCTCGGGGTGCACACGGTCCTCACAACTTTTTTCCAAATTTTCAGGGATGAGAGATATTATGATTTTGTTGCGGAATCCAAAGTTACAGCTGATTTGGAGATGTTTTAATCAGTGAAATCATCAGTCAAAGGCTGAATCAAGAGGGTTTTAAAAATTAGGGTTTTGACACTTAACCACTTAATTTTCAAAATTAAAGCACATATATGATTTGACAATTTGCAGTAGAAGGGTAGATCTGAAACAAGCATTAACAATTAAACATTTCACAAGCTCAATTACTAAACAGAAAATTTTAGGGTTTTTTATGCAATTAACCTCTAAAATTTGCAAAAGATCAAACATGAAAATGTAATTAAGGAAGCAAATTTTTCAGATCTAACCACGAATAATCAGAATTAGAATGTTCACGTCAGGTTCACCAAAATGTAAAGCAGAAAATCGAACCCTAGGTGTTCTCCCCCACTCCAAGGAGAAAGGGGGTCACTAGGATTAACGGTTTTCACGTAGGAGGGACTTTACATTCAAAAGAGGGGTTGAAACCCACAAGATCCAATCCCACACAATGCAGGATTGGATTCTAAATGAGTTTCAAGGGTTGAGACATCAAGGAAACCCTCTTTTGTAAAGATTGTAGATAGAAGGATTAAGCTAGGAATGTATGTAGAAGCAAGAAAGATTCGCTTATAAACAGAGATAGGAATATAGGATGAAGTTGCGGACCTGGAATTAGCAGTAAAATGTCGAGATGATGTTGTTCTGCAAATTCGGGTGAAAGTTGACAGGACGATGGCGCCCGGCGTGCACACGGTCCTCCGAAAAATCCACGAAATGAAGGGGGATCTGTTCGTCTCTGCACAAGGGTTCCAGATCTTCAATTACAACCGCGCACCTGCAACCAATACCTTGTTGTAAGAATGTTTGTATTCTTACATGCGAAGGTGTAAATGTTGTTGTATGTTGTAAGTTGTATGTGATCTCCTCTTCAATGGTTGAATCCTTGTCTTGAATGCAACACTTAGCTTTGAATGGAGACTTTGAATGATCAATTGCTTGAAGGAATGCTTGAATGTTTGAATATTGCTTCCACCTTTTTTCCATCTACCAAAATGGGAGAGGAAATGTAGTTTATATACTTGTCAATTAGGGTTGATAGACTGATTTTTCCGACCTTAGGCTGACCAGGAAACATTATTTTCCAATTTGCAAACTTAAAGACCCGAAGCCCCATAAGAGACCGGGCCCAAAATAGGGCTAGGGACCAGGGCACTGGGCGCCATGGTCCTGGGGGACTAGGGCACTGGGTGCCATGATCTTGAAGGACCAGGGTGCTAGGTGCCATGGTCCCACCTCCAAGGACAGCAAGGTTCAAGGAGGATCAGGCCAGGGTGCTGAAAAATGCAGTTTTTGGTGTCATGAACAAGTTTCGGGGTCTCCATTCAGGTTCAACGTTGCGCCGCCATCGTGAAGACCCAAATGCAGTTGAAATTGCAAGTGTCACAATTTTAGGATGCTACAATAAGTAAAAAGAAAGGACATATCTAAGGGAAAAAACCTCTCTGAGGCACCCGAAGATGGAAGGCTCAACATTCTCCCAGCATCATATGAGGAAAAGTCATCCATGTTAGTAGAGGAGACTATCAAAACAAACATTGGTACAGAAGAGGTTCCACACAACATATTCTTGGCTCAATCATTGACGAAATCAGAAAGGTCAAAATTCATAAGTTTCTTCAAAGAACGACAAATCAACTTTGCATGGTCATACGCTGATATGCTTGGATTGGATCTGGATTTGGTAATGCATCATTTGACAGTTAAACCGGGGGCAAAACCAGTGAAACAGAAATTAAGAAAGATGCATCCACAAGTCGCATTATTGGTCAAAGCAAAGCTTGAGAAATTATTGGACGTCGGATTCATATGCCCAATTGATTATCCTGAATGGATCTCCAACTTAGTGCCTGTCAGTAAACCAAATCGCAGCATCAGAATATGTATAGATTTCAGAGACATCAACAAAGCTTGTCCTAAGGATGACTTCTCATTACCAAACATAGATTTGATTGTCGATCTCATAGCAGGTCATGAAATGTTATCATTGATGGATGAATTCTCTGGTTATAATCAAATAAAGATCGAGCTCGAGGATCAACACAAAACATCATTCACTTGTCCTTGGGGAACTTTTTGCTAGAATGTCATGCCCTTCAGGCTAAAAAATGCAGGTGCTACATATCAAAGAGCCATGACTACTATCTTTCATGATCTCATGCATGTAACTATGGAAGATTATGTCGATGAACTCTTGGGCAAATAAATAGATAGAAATACACATTTGGACATACATTCAGTCATCTTTGATTGGTTGGAAAAATACAAAGTAAGATTAAACCCCAAGAAATGTGTTTTTGGAGTAACCTCCGGGAAGCTCCTAGGATTCATTGTATCCAAAAGAGGAATCGAAGCTGATCCAGCAAAAGTCAAGGCCATCTTGGAGATGCAACCACCCAAAAATATCAGTCAACTTTGGTCTTTACAAGGCAGACTCCAGTCCATACAAAGATTCATAGCGCAACTTGCGGATAAGTGTAATCCTTTTCAGCACTTGCTACATAAAAACATCAAATTCAAATGGGATGATAACGGTCAACAGACTTTCCAGACACTCAAAGATTATCTTTTGAATCCACCAGTTTTGATGCCACCAGTTCCAGATTAGCCTCTGTTACTATACATATCAGCTACTCCAACAACACTGGGGGCACTCTTAGCACAACAAATTGTCGAGGGTAAGGAAAAAGTAGTATACTATATTAGTCGCACATTGGTGGGATATGAGCTAAACTAGACACTAATTGAGCGTGCATGTCTCGCCATGGTCTTTGCTTCGCAGAAATTATGACATTACATGCTCACTCATAAGACTAAGTTGGTTGCAAGAATCGATCCATTGAAATACCTTCTCAATAAAGCAACACTTACTGGGCGACTAGCCAAATGGGTAATGATCCTGAGTGAATTCGACATCGAGTATGTGGACAGAAAAGCAATAAAAGGACAAGCCATCGCAGATCAATTAGTAGATGCCCCCATGATAGATGATGTTCCTCTAAGTTCAGAATTTCCAGATGCATCCATTTTAACAATGTCACATTCAAAGCCATGACAACTATACTTCAACAGCTCATACACACAGCATGGGGTAGGAGCTAGCATCCTCTTTATAACTCCTCAAGGGGATTCTATACCAAAGTCATACCGCTTATCATTTCCTTGCACTAACAATATAGTGGAATATGAGGCATTAACAACTGGATTACGGATTGCAGTTCAGTGGAAGATCCAGGAACTTCGTGTTTTTGGGGACTCTCAACTTGTAATCCATCAAGAAACTGATGATTACCAAACAAAAGATGAAAAATTAATGCCTTACAAACAAATGGTGGATGACTTGAAACAACACTTCACAAAGATAGACTTTGAGTAGATGCCAAGAGAATAGAATCGCGCCACAGATGCCATGGCTACAATTGCTTCCCTGATTGATTTACCTTCAAATGAGACCCGCTATGAGTTCTTGGTGGATAACCTTTTGGTTCCTTCATATGAGATCATGCCTACTGAGATGCTATGTGTTGTCGGTCCCGAGTCCCAGTTATATGGTTCCATTTTCACATACCTTCGTGACCGTACCCTACCTCTTGATCTATCAAATAACCAACGTCGCACTTTCATTTGCCAATCCTCTCGATATGTCATTTTAGCTGATATCCTATACCGGCAAGGTCTAGATGGCACTCTTCTTAGATGTTTAGAAAGTGACAAAGCTCAGATTGCGTTACATGAAGTACATGAAGGGATATGTGGTCCACATGCTAGTGGTCCTACCTTAGCCAAGAAACTCATCAGGACTGGATATTACTGGCCCAATATGGAAAAGGACTCGTATCAGTTTGTTAAGAAATGTAAGCAATGTCAAATTCATGGAGACCTCATACATGCGCCAACGCAAGAACTTCAACCAACTGCGTCTCCTTGGCCCTTTTGTCAGTGGGGACTCGATCTCATAGGCAGGATTCACCCTCCTTCTTCCAATGGTCATAAATTCATTATCACTACCACAGAATATTTCACAAAATGGATTGAAGCTGTACCTCTCACACAAGTCACTAGAAAACAGATTGCTACGTTCATCCTCAACTATATCATTTGCCGATATGGTATTCTTGTTTCCATTATCACTGATAATAGACGTCCCTTCAAAAATTAGGATGTTCGTGAACTCTGTGACCGCTTCCATATTTCCCATCATTTCTCCACGCCATATTACCCCCAAGGTAATGGTCAAGCTGAGGCGTCTAATAAGACAATCCTTAAAATCCTCAAAAAGATAGTCGACGACGCTGGCCGTAATTGGCATATCCAACTTAATCCTGCACTTTGGGCATACCGCACAAGTGTTCGCACACCCACAGGAGCTACACCCTATTCACTTGTCTACGACGCTGAAGCCATCTTGCCTATTGAGGTCGAGCTACCCTCTTTACGAGTCTCTTTGCAAAACATTATCAGTGATGAAGACTATAGGGTCTCTCGCTTACAAGAACTTGAACTACTAGATGAACGAAGACAAACTTCTTTTAATCATCTCAAGGCTTACCAACAATGAATGAGTCGCAGCTACAATCACAAGGTCAAGCCTCACACATTTGAGGTAGGGGACTTAGTTCTCAGAGAAAATCCTAAAAATCAGCAAGACAGAGAGAAGAAGGGCAAGTTCGAACCAAACTAGCTTGGTCCTTACATCAGTATAGTAGCATATGGATCTGGGGCATATCAACTCTCAACTACAGAAGGTGAACCTTTGGAGGATCCTATCAATAGCATGCACCTTCGCAGGTTCTACACATAGCTCTTTGGAATATCCTAATTCAAAAAATACAAAAAAATTCAAAAATTTCAAAAATACAAAAAAAATAAAAAATAAAATTCAAAAATACAAAAAAAAAATTATAAAACAAAAAAAATCGTTACTTGGTGGAAACCTGGCAAACAGGTGCCTTATGACACAGAAAACATTGAAAAATTGAAAAAAGTAAAGAGAAATAATTTCGTCCAACGGTGAAAACCACTTCGGTGGCACCCTAGGCAAGTACCATGGTGAAAACTGGGTCACCAGCGCCATGCGTAGAGACATTGCTCCTCCCTCCTTGAGGATTCACTTTCATCCTTTCACTTTGCACACACTCACAACCTATTCGTTCATAATAAACTTACCCATTCCCATGATGGCTTGTTATTGATCTACCCAAGATTGGTTAGCCATTCATAATAAACCTCCCTTTTCACCTCCCTTTCCATCCATAATAAATCAGATCCTATCTGTGGCTAAGGCAAATCCTACGTCTAGTGATGGGTGTGGAACTGAGAACATCACATGTTTCGAGGAGTACAGTTTCTTCCAGCTTCCTTCAGTCTATCCGTGCACAATCCACAATAAAGCAACATTTGCATCACAAATCCACAATAAAGTTTCATCTTCTCCGCAATAAAGTATCAGTTTCATGGATTCAGTCAGTTTCAGATGAGACACAACAGCAACAATGGACTTCAACAAATCAAATCTTTTAACAGACTCAGACAACATATGGTTCCATGCTATCTATCCTTTTTGTGAAAGTAAACATTGTGACCACAATCAAATAAGACTTATACAAGTGACAAGAGACACTAAACTTGAGGACTATAGTGGATGTTGGTGTCGAGTCTTGGTTTTCTTTTGATTTTATCTTTTTGGTGACATGTCTTTTAGCTTTTCCAGGATGTCTCTGACTAGAGATTTTATCTCCAGGATGTCTTTGCCTAGAAAGGCAAGGATGGGGTATCATCACCTATTTGTATTTGTTGTCTGTGGATTGTCTCTTAGTAATGCTATGACTTGTCCAAGGATATGAGGACACTGTGAGTCTAGTATGAACAGGGGCATTCCTTGTTTGTGACTGTCTTATCTCCATGCAAACAGGTACAATGACTTTCTGGGTCGAACATATACCTCGATTGTCATAACCTACTTGCCATAATAAATCTCAATGATGATAATGCACAAGAAGCTCTTTCACTTTCATATCTTCTATCTTTCATCCCCCTTTCTTGATTGACTTCCATCATCCTTCTTGAGTCCGTGTAGCCTGCTATCACATGACTGAGTATAATGACACACCAAAAACATTTGTATTTCATGTAGTTGCACCTGCATTACCACATATAAGCATTTCATACATACATATAGATATCACAACTGCATCACATCCTGCACATGACACTTGTTAGCACAATTTACATTTGCATTACATACATTCACATTTGTATCATGCATACACATATAAAACATAAAAGAACAAAAAAAAATATTGCATTGCATCATATACATATTTGCATCCATATCATAAGCATCACATAAGAACATCTCATCACATAGGTACACATGCATATAGTTGCCGCAAAGATGAATCATCTCACATATATATATATATATATATATATAAAGTGTCATGATACAATGATGTCAAAATAATATGGCTACAATCACCCGCAGGTGTCTACATCATCATACAAAAATGGTACAATACTGATACATAGGGAGCCCTCTACGGCTATGATTAACTCCCTCCCTCAGAGTCGGCTGGCCTCGATGGAGTCTGAGCCCTAGAAGGACCCACCCCAAGATCATCTCTCCTGGCCCCTGTGTCCTTTGCAGCCACCCCTCGTGTCACCCTATCCAGACAAAGGAACCCACTGATCACTCCCCCTAGCACTACTAGCAGCGCTAATCCTATAGCTGTCATGGTGTCCCAAGCCACATGTCCAGCCCTCATCTCTAGTCTCGGATCCTAGAACACTCATCTAAGGGCATCCCTGTCTCCGTCTCGATCGTACGAAATCAGCTCCCCATCAATCGGTATCTGCAGAATCCTGTATACATCCTCTAGGGTGATTGTCATCTCCCCCATCGGCAAATGAAACATACAAGTCTTAGAGTGCCATCTCTCAGCCAGTGCAGTCAGCAATCCCATGTTCGCTCGAAACTCTGGCACATACAGAATATGTCTCAATCCCATAGCCTCAATCGCAGCTCAGTCTTCAGCTGTCAACTCAGGTCACAACCTCTGAGTCGATGGGAATCTCTCCCATGACTCCAGCATAGGCAAATACTCCTGCAGTCACATAAATCAATCATCTCAGTCTTAGTGACACTCACTATTCATCACAAAGTGTTGCTTCTATCCTAGTGGTACTCCCTGTTCATCACAAAGTACTACGTGTTTGGCACTCCCTGTTCATCACAAAGTGCTGCTCACATTTGCACTCACTGTTCATCACAAAGTGTTACTCATATTTTGGTACTCACTATTCATCACAAAGTGCCTTGATCTATCTTATCCTAGGGCCTATGCTTGAGTGAATCCTCTTGAGTAGTTTCCTAATTGGCAACATATGTTCTATCATAGAATTGTCAATCCTAGCCCTATTTGTTATCCTAGTCTTCCCTAGAGGACCTGCTTGAGTGTATCCTCTCAGCAGCTTATCCAATCGACAACGTATATTCATCACAGAACTGCCGATTTGACCTAGAAGACACAAATTCACATTTTTGGACACAAACGCGTTTTCCTGACATAAACACGCATTTATTACATTACCTACTATGCATTAATGACAACAATAAATGCATCAAAGTACAAGGAGGTTTTGTGGTACTTACTGGCTCTCCTGCCTCTGCTGGCCTCTGGAATCGGCGAATGCGGTTGAATCTATGAACCAAAGCCATCACTGCTGACTGCTGCTACTCTTTTCTCTCTCTGCACTCTAATCTCTTGGAGGTGTAGATGAAATGAGGATGTATTTCCCTCGTGGTCTATCTTATAGAATGCCCTAGCCCTCATTTCCCAAGTCAATCTTCATTATCCCGTGACTCTGTCATTTTATCCGGTCAGTCCATTCTATCCCATCTTTCTTATCGAGAGATTGTCTGTGATCTTTTCAGACATTTTCATCCAATCTCTCAAGGGGGCATATCATTCCCATCTTGGGGCAACTCTGTATCAGTTCATCTTATCTTCTTTGAAACAACACGACAAGCCGCATTGTCTCAAAGAGGGGCAAAATGTAGACACCCAAAATTGTCCAGTCTAATTAAATAATTATCTAAGTTTAATTCTTCTATTAATTAAATAAATCTTTATTTATTTAATTAATTCATTTATCCTCTTCTAGCCTTATTTCTCATTTAAATAAATACATTTATTTATTTAAATTATCCTTTTCCTAAATTAAATAAATATCTTATTTATTTAATTGATTCCACTTCTTCTATTAATTAAATAAATATTTATTTATTTAATTAATTCATTAACCTTTTCTACCTATGACACATGTCATTCATCTCTTAATTCATACACTACCTACCCCTTTCATTGTTTTATTATTTCTTTTACCTACCCTCTAATCATAGCTGACCTCCTTTTACACCTCTCAATCTTATCCCTCCATTTCATATAGTGTCTTCTATATAAGGAGATGCTTCCTTCATTATCAAACCCTAACTACTTGATCAATTGGCTACTTGGCATATGCGATCCTACTTGCAACCACATTCCGTTCTTTGTTGAGCTCTTGTGCACATAAAATCTGAGAGCAAATACATCAAACAAGATTAATGGAGATAGGAAGAATGGAGATCCAAACCCTATTGGACATGTGATGGTATAATCTTTGTGAGTTCGTTTGATTTGCATTGTCTTATGTAATCTTCATATGTTATGGTGGATCTTTTTTGTTGTTAGGATAGGGTTTTGTGGTTGAATTCATTTAGCCTTTCAATATCAACATTGTTGTTATCCATTTTCACCATATACAAATTCTATTGGTTATTCTGGATCTGTGAAAGTGTTGAATAATTTTTTTATTGCCAACTAATTCACCCCCATCTTAGTTGCCCGAATATTTAGCAAATTGGTAGAGTGGAAGCTTCCTTTTGGCAAAAGTGGCTTGCTTGTCTATGAACCAGATATTTTGGATCCACCTCTGCAAGTGAAGGTCCCCTTAGAGTCTCCAGAGTTGTAGATGAATCCACAACTTTTTGGATTTGTTCTTAAAGCATTGATAGAAACAATGCTATTATCTCTTCCCTTTGGAGAAATTTCATTTTGATGCAAATAGTTTCCCTCTTAAGTGGCTCTTTCCCCTCTCATCTAGTTAAGTCAACATCATGTAGAGCAATCCATGTGCCACTCTCATGGTGGCTCTCCCCAAAAGTTTTCCCCAACTTCCCTGCAAAATGTACGAGCACACCGCATGGTAGAATGACATGGTTTCTAGCAAGACAATGACCTTTCATTTTCATAGAGGCACACAAATGTGTAATATGTTGGCACTATGTGGTCTTTACAAGGGGATATTGTTTTAGTATTGTCCATGGTAGAATATGTCACATGTTTAAGGCACATGGCTTGTAAACGGAAAGCACACAATCTCGTTGCACAAGAAAAGGATGCAACATGTCAACAAGGTGTAAGCTTGAAGATGTTTTGAACCCAAGGATGAATTATGAGAGTGTTGTTTGTTGTTTTAAAAATGGAAAAGCATCGGAATGCATTGCATGTATGTCAAAACTAAAAGGCATGGATGCAAATAAAATTAGATGTTTGTGAGATCCAAGAGTTTGTTATTCCCAAGCGGTTGCAAAAAAAGTAATGGAAAATATAGGAGGTGTCCATGTTGTTAGTTAGATGATGGGGGGGTGAATCAGATAACCTCAATATGAAATACTCTAATCAGATTCAACCTCAGTAGAACTTACTTGATATGCAGCTATGATTGTAAATCATTCAAACTCATAAACAAATAAACTTAAAACATTAAATCACATTTGACACCAAATTTAACATGGAAACCCTAATAGGGAAAAACCACTGTGGGATTTTGGACCCACAAGAAAATATACTCTTCTAGAGTATGCTCGGTTAAAAGCCAATCCTGTTAAATATTACATAAACACATTGCTAGATGTGACCCGGTCAAGGGATTTCCCTCAGATCTATCAGAATCTTCACTTTGTTAGAAGTGACCTTGTCAAAGGATTTCAAACACTCAATTAGAATGTTACCTTCCTAGAGTATTTACAGACTGTTAGGTCCACTCGGTTAAGAGATTTCCTATCACTTACAAAAATAAATAACAGTAATAAAATATATCTGTAACTTTACATCTAAAATGTTATAGCAGATTCTATGTGCTCATCAAGATAATCTTGTCATAAAACTTATCTTTCTCCTTGCTGGGCTTCTCACTTTGTTCTTCAATCAAATCTTCAATCTTCTGTATTTGGTTATCACTTCTGTAGCATCATTGTGCTTTTATTTGCCCGCATCCTTTGTTCATCAACTTCTCTTTATTTATAAGCAATTCCTAACCGCTTAATCTCCTTAATCACATTTCCCATGATTAATCTTAGCCATCAGATCTTCATAGTTGACTAGGTTCATTGAATCCTTCAATCCAAAAACATTTTATCTTGCCTTGAAACTTGTATTCCTTCCTTGGTACTTGTGCTCGGTTATAACTGTTCAATCTGTGCTATAGATCTAACTCTTGAATTTTCATTGCAGTTGATCCTTAAAAAAATTTTTCATGACATTCCAATATTCTATAAATCTCCATCTCATTGGCATCCTTCATTTAATAATGTATTCACTCATTCAATGCATTCTGTTACTACTCGGTTGATACTTGGTTAATACTGAACTTTACTCGGTAGACATTCTCTTCTCGGTGACTTTTTTCTTTATTAACTGACATCGATAACCTTGGAGTTTACCGACTAGCTCCTTGCTTGGTAAAATAGAATAGTATCAAACCTTTACTCATTCTATTGCATGAAATCTTTTGTCCTTCTTGTTCAATCTTTGAATACACATATATAGGATATCAAAACAATGAAAACATCATAATCTCATCACTATCTAACTCGGTAATAGTTGCCCATTGAATAAATTATTACTCCCCTTCATTTTCACATTCTTTCAGTGTCATTTACCGACATCTTTATACTCATCAAAACATACTTTTTAAGATATGGCAACATCATACTAAATCAGAAAATCAATTGCTTGACATCAATGACAAAATGATAATATTAAGACAACAATCATCCTTTATCAATTATATCATTAATCTCCAACAACCTTCTCAATATCATCAACCAACAAACTTATTGTAATGCCAACACATGCAAAGTGCATAGAAGGAGAGTATTGATATTTGAATCACAGGCTCAAAGTAGTTGCAATGATCTCCATGATGGTAATCTACATGGGACATATATGTAGGAACTTGTTTAGTTACAAACACTACTTCTAGTTAGAAGAGATTACTCTAAATAGCCTATAGACACTTTGTAATAGGGGTTGATTTGTTCACAATTCGGTTTATCACCTTTACAAGAAACACATAGAATCCCAGTGATTAGAATTTCATCCTTAGACCTTAGCATGTCCTTCCACTATAATTAACTGAAAACAAACATTCAAATTATGCCATCAGTTGCCTCTATTGTTTGTTTTATTTTGATCTAAATGCTCTGTGTCATTATTAAATGACTGTAATCACTATGTGATGATTAAAATTTTATTATTTATATCATAGGCTATGGATTATTAGATCATGTCTTGCACTCTTTCATTTTTTATAGTGTTTTATGTTTGGCCATCATACTATGCTTGTTGGTGAACAATAATAAAGAAAAAACACACCTTGCTAGATGATAGAGATAAACTCATTTTCATCAAGCCTATATAGGTGCTTATTGTAGAAATGATCTAAAATTTTTACCATGTGTCTATATGACCTTTCATATCTCATTGTCCTTCCAACTATGAAGGGGTTTTGGTGTGTTGTCCCCAATTTTAGAAAGTTGTTTGTTTCTTATTATCTTTAAAAGGAAGGATTTAAAGTGTTGGAAAAAATTCACATTGCTATATTGCCTTACTATAGCTAGGTATATGTTTAGTTCTCTCTTCTTCTTTTTCATCCCCTCTAAAATTTGAAGATTAAGATTCTAAAATCTTTGAGGTTGTTTCATAGGTCATAGGCATGATCACACTTTTGAAACTTACAAATTTCCCTCTCTCTAAGCACAAGATTTGGAGGTCAATAGGTAGTGGAAATGAGTTTATTAGGTTGGGTAACTATTGGTACAATAGTGGTGGAGGAAAGGCATGTGGTAGTGTGGTAGACCATAAGAGTATTTGACATGACTAGAAGAGTATATTTTGAAGTAGAACCATAAGGTTTGGAGTAAGTAAAAAGTGGAAAGTTACTAAAAGGCGGCACACTAGTGACCATGGTATCATGATGATGAATAATGATAGGAGAAATGGTGGAATTTTGGGAAAATGGTGTCTCAATCTTGCATTTACTTGAGGTTACTATTTATAGAAAGTTTTCACTTGATCACGAAATGGTATAAAATCATCCCCAAAGCTTTTGGCTAGCTAGATAAGCATTGTGGTAAAGTTAGGTCGCAAGATCATAGCTAGTTTTGAAGATATTAAATTTTCCATTTTGGAGGGGTCTAATGAAAGGTTTAAATTTGATTTTGGGGACTTTAGAGGCCCTAAAATGCCCTGAAAAGTTGGTGTAAATGGCATAGCATTTTATGAGGAAATAGAGCACTTCATGAGCTTTCTGAAGCTTCAAATGGTTCATCAATAGGATACACAGTTCTCAAGTTATGGCCTCTGGAAGTTTGCCCTCCTGAAATATGAAATATAAAATACACCAGACACATAAATGAGTTGTAAAAAGGGAGGGAAACATCATAGGGAATCTAGAAAGGAGATAAGGTTAGTTACACCTTATTGGGTGGTTCTAGCCCATGGTTTTGTAATATCATTTGACGGTTTCTTGTATTCTATCTCCTATATATGAGGTGCGTGAGATAGAGGTTGTGTGTGAGAGTCTTATGGCTATTGAGTTACCTCTAAATCTCTAACTAGTGGTACTCTTGTGAAGATATTTCTTTTAAAGTATATAGAATCTATTTTGATTTCTGAATAATATATTGGGTGGCTTTTGGAGTGTGGGGTTTTTCTCCAGAAAGGGTTTTCTCCACGTAAATCACTATGCTACGGTTTGAATGTTATTATATCTATTTTTGTTTTCTATAACTATTGTGATGATCTATAAATGTTTTTGCATTACCCTTCTCTCAAGGTTAGTGTAAGAATTTTTTCCGCTACTTAACTTCCTTACAAGTGGTATCAGACCTTGATCACCTTTGGTTTCAGTTGTGGGTTGGTTTTTTGAACTAATCTAGATTTGAGTGGGAGCTTGTGCAGAAGACATTGTTTGATCTTGTTGCAGGGATTTTCAAATGGCAAGATCTTCAAGGAAAATAGAGGTGGATAAATTTAATGGAACAAATTTTGAGATGTGGAAGCTGAAGATGGAACATCTGCTAATAGATCGAGATATATGGGATGTTGTTGATGCAAATGTCCAAAGACCCTTAGATCCTACTATAATGGGTTAGTATGATGTTATGGACCAAAAATCCAACGGTCTAATTAGACTGTGCCTGGCAGACTTTATTTTGATCAATGTCCACAAATAAAATACTACAAAGA
Source organism: Cryptomeria japonica (assembly GCF_030272615.1). NCBI lineage: Eukaryota > Viridiplantae > Streptophyta > Pinopsida > Cupressales > Cupressaceae > Cryptomeria > Cryptomeria japonica. Next base: position 726,674,936 of record NC_081408.1, read on the forward strand.
AGCTATGGACTAAGCTTGGTGAAATGTATCAAGTGAAATCTTTATTAAATCCAATTTTATTAAGGAATAAATTGTATTCCTTGAAGATGCAAGAGGATGGATGAGTTGCAAACCACTTGGAAGTATTCAATATGTTGGTGGCTCAATTAGTATCTATCAGTGTTAAGATGAATGAAGAGGAGAAATGCCAGATCTTTCTTTGTTCTTTTCCTGATTTGTGGGATTCTCTTGTTATGGCTATCAGTAGTAGTTTTGTTATTTTCAAGTCTGAAGATGTGGTGGGTGCCCTAATTGGTGAAGAGATTCAAAGGAAGGTATCCCATAGTTAGAAGGAAGTTCTAACTATTCGTGGAAGACCTAAGGAGGAAGGCAAGAAGAATTGGAATCACGATAAGTCCAAATCGAGAGGGAGATCAAAATCTCTTGGAAAGTCCAAAGTTATTAGTTGGAATTGCGGTAAACCAAGTCACATTAGTAAAGACTGCAAAGAAGAAAAGAAGAAGAAAAAGAAGAAGATTGATTCTGACGATGAGTCCAAGAAGGAAGATGGTGATGCATTTATTGCAGATTTGGTGACTCATTGAAGTAATGATGCATGGTTAATTGACTCAGGTGCATCTTTTCATGTGACTACCAATAGATATTGGTTTTCTGAATATGAATAATTTAATGGAGGTAAGGTGTACTTGGGTGATGATTCACATTTAGACATTGTTGGTTGAGGTAAAGTTAGAATCAGTTTTCTGATGGTAGAATTAAAAGGATTAGTGGTGTGCTACATATCCTTGGTTTAAAACAAAATATGTTGTCTGCGAGAAAAATGATAGATGTGAGTGTGTAGGTAGTCTTTTCTAAAACATGATGTAAGATGATTAATGGTGCTATGGTAATTGATAGATGTGTCATGTTCAACACTTTATATAAGCTAGACACATACACTGTTGAGTGTAATAACACTTCTGTAAAAAGTAAATCTATAGAAGATTTGAGGGTTTCACCTTCAGCAGATGGAAATGGCTTTTGGGTACCTAGGGGTGCTCTTTCTTTTGAAACAAAGCTACCTGTAGAGAAGACTATGTTATGGCACCGGAGGCTTGGCCACATTGGAGAAAAGGGTCTAAGGACCTTGAAAAATAAAAAACCTTGTTGAAGGTTTGAATGATTGTAATATTGACTTTGATTTTTGTGAGCATTGCATCTATGAAAAATAAAATTGTGTTTAGTTTTACTCAAGTTCTCATAAAACTTGTAGTGTTTTGGATTTTATTCATTCTGATGTGCTTGGTCTTGTAGATGTTCCTTCAATTGGAAAATCCACATATTATGTTTCATTTATTGATGATTTTAGTAGAAGGACTTGGGTATATTTTCTAAAGAGTAAATCTGAAGTTTTCAATTGATTTAAAGAATTTAAAGCAATGGCTGAGTTACAAACCGGAAAGAAAATTAAATGTTTGAGGACTAATAATGGCGGTGAATTTTGCTCTAATCATTTTGATAGATTATGTAAAGACTATGGCATTAACAAATAGAAGACAACTCTATATTCTCCACAACTGAATGGAGTTGCAGAAAGAATGAACATGACACTGATGGAGAAGGCTAGGAGTATGTTGAGTGGTGTTGGTCTAGAAAATGTTTTTTGGGCCGAAGCTATTGTCACTGCTTGCTACCAGATTAATAGGTCTCCTACATCAACTCTTGTTGATAAAACGCCTATGGAAGCATGATCGGGTCACAAGCCTTTAGTAACACATCTTAGAGTTTTTGGTTGTGAGGCATATGCACATGTGCCAAAGGAGAAATGAACAAAGTTGGAGAACAAGGTTGTGAAATGTATCTTCATCAGGTACACTTATCACTTATGGTGTGAAAGGATACAAGATTTGGGACCCTATTGCACAAAAGGTAATTCATAGTAGAAGTGTTATTTTTAGATAAATTAAGTCTCCTTCTTTTACATTGCAGCCAGAATAGACTAAAAAGGAAGATGTGATTCAATTCCCTTCTACACCTGAAAGAGTTGAATCGAGACCCCTAGATAGGTAGGAAGTTGAGGACAGCTCATCTAGCTCCAAATCTTCAGAAGAGGAGGAACAACCTCCAACTCATCTTGTTCAAAGGTCTATAAGACATAGACAACCACCTGAAAGGTATTCAACTGATGATTGGAGATGTATTTTTTCCTTGAATACTAATGTGGATGAACCAAAATCTATAGAAGAGGCATTAGGTATGAATGATGTAGAATCCTTGAAGATTGCTATGGAAGAAGAAATGATAGCATCGAAAAAGAATGATACATGATATCTTGTACCATTGCCTAAAGAATAGAAGCATGTTGGTTGCAAATGGGTGTTGAAGAAAAAGATTGGTTAAGATGGAAGCATTGAGAAGTATAAAACAAGGTTGGTTGCAAAAGGATACTCTCAAGTTGAGGGTGTTGATCATGGCGAGATATTTTCTCTTGTTACCAAAATGACATCCATTAAATTTTTCCTTTATATTGCTGCTACTTATGATTTAGAGGTTGAGAAAATGGATGTGAAAAATACTTTCCTTCATGGTGATTTGGATGAGGATATTTTTATGAAACAGCCAGAGCACTATGTGGTGAAAGGTAAAAGTAATTTGGTCTGTAAATTAAAGAATTCAATGTATAGCCTCAAACAGAGTCTTAGAATGTGGTACATAAATTTGATACATATGTGTTTAGTTTGGGATTTGAGCATTCTAAATCAGATCACTGTGCTTATTATAAAATTGATGGCAATCATTTCCTGTACATTGCACTATATGTTGATGATATGTTATTCATTTGTAAAGGGAAAGGTGTGTTTTTAGAACCAAAGTCTTAGCTTGCTACTAAATTTGAAATGAAATATCTTGGTGCAGTGAAACACATTCTTGGGATGGAAATTAAAAGAGATAGAGTGAATAGAAAGCTATGGCTAGTCCGGATTAAGTATATGAATTCAATGTTGCAGAGGTTCAACATGCATAATTGTAGACCATTGTGTGTTCCTTTTACAGATGGAATGAAATTATTTGCTGTAGATTGTCTTACATCCCCATAAAAGATGGAAAACATGAGTAGAGTGCCTTACCAAAGTGAAGTTGGAAGTTTGATGTTTGCTATGGTCTGTACTAGACTAGAGATTTCCCAAGCAATGGGAGTTTTGTCTAGATATATGTCTTATCCTGGTAGAGTTCATTGGGATGTAGTTAAAAGAGTCTTCAAATATTTCAAAGGTACTTGAGAGTATTCCTTGTGTTATCATGGTAATTAAGTTAGAGACGTGATTTCCCTTGATATTCATGGTTATGTGGATTCAAACTGGGCAGGTGATATTGACAGTAGAAGATCCACCAATGCTTATGTGTTTACTTTATTTGGTGGTACAATTAGTTGGATGAGTAAGTGACAGGTTGTGGTTGCTTTGTCCACTACTGAAGCAGAGTATATGACAACTACTCATGCTTATAAAGAAGCCATTTGGCTTAAGAGACCGTGTTCAGATATTGGAAAAAAACAAGGAGCATTGACGGTATATTGTGACAGTGAAAGTGCAATCTACCTAGCTAAGAACTCGACATTTTTATGGCTGGACCAAGCACATTGATGTTCGGTATCATTTTGTTAGAGATATGGTCGAAGATGGAAAGGTGAAGCTGGTTAAGGTAGAAACTTTGATGAATGTTGTAGATTTTTTAACTAAGGTTGTGAGAACAGAGAAGTTCAGATGGTGTTCGGAGTCTATGGGCCTCAAGGCCCCTAGCAATTGATTCATTGTGTTGATACTCCCTTTGATTTTGCATGGTGTTCGACAAAAGGGAGATTTGTTGGGAAAATGGTGTCTCAACCTTGCATTTACTTGAGGTTACTATTTATAGTAAGTTTTCATTTGAGCACGAAATGGTGCAAAACTCCCCAAAGCTCTTGGTTGGCTAGATAAGCATTCTGGTAAAGTTATGTCGCAAGATCATAGCTAGTTTTGAAGATATTAAATTTTCCGTTTTGGAGGGGTCTAATGAAAGGTTTAAATTTAATTTTGAGGACTTTAGAGGCCCCAAAACACTCTGAAAAGTGGGCATAAACATCTTAGTGGATTACAAGACAATAGAATACTTCGTGAGATTTCTAGTGCTTCAAACGATTCGTCAATAGGACACACGGTTCTCAAGTTATGGCCTCCGAAAGTTTGTACTCCTGAAACAGGAAATATAAAATACATCAGCGACATAAATGAGTTGTAAAAAGGGAGGGACATGTCATAGGGAATATATAAGGGAGATAAGGTCATCTACACCTTATTGGGTGGTTTAAACCCATAGTTTTGTAATATTGTTTGACAATTTCTTGTATTGTATCTCCTATATATGAGGTGCGTGAGATAGAGGTTGTGTGTAAGAGTCTTATGGCTATTGAGTTACCTCTAAATCTCCGATTATTGGTACTTCTGCAAAGAGCTTTCTTTGCAAGTATATTGTAATATATTTTGATGACTAAATAATATATTGGGCAGCTTTTGGAGTGTGGAGTTTTTCTCTCGAAAGGATTTTCCCCATGTAAATCAGTGTTATGGTTTGAATGTTATTATATCTATTTCTATTTTCTACAACTGTTGTGACGATCTGTAAAAGTTTTTGCATTACCCTTCTCTCAAGGTTAGTGTAGTAGGTTACTTAACTTCCTTACATGGAAGAGGTATCTATGGTAGAAGTAGAAGAGGAATAGATGAAGTAGTCACTATAGAAAAAGTAAGAATAGAAAATACTACTTGTAAACTCTTAGATCTATATGATTTATTTATAAGCATGTCAAAAAAAAATATCTACTAGTTGTGTAGGATTATTTGTATTAGAAAAATAGACAATCAATTTAAATTAAATTATTTTATTATCTATATGATCATCATAATTATACTTTGCATTATTCTCATTAGTAGCATGTTAGATTTAAGAAGGCACTTCCTTTAAGTGGTTCATAAAATATATTGAAAATAAAGATCAAGGTTTTGTGTTAGATTAAAAATAATAGATATATCAACTCGAAAAACTAATCCCCATTATTTTAGTTGTGATAGTACATATGATGGGTGAAAAGTACATCATAATAAGAAAGCTAGGATGTGTAGGATTAGATGGATTCACCTAAATGAGAAGTGTGCTAATGTAGTAGATGCAAGAAAACAAGCATAGTTAGCTTGGATTAACTAATTATAGTTGAGGATAATAGATTAGATTTTTTTTGAAAAATTTAACTAGATAGAGAATTATACATAGCTCAATAATTAAGAATGAATAAAAATGAATAAATTTCTAGAATGTGTTGTTAGACCTACAAAATTGTGTCTCTATACTAATATATGTTTATAAATTTACACTAGTCTATACTTTATTAGAGGACGTGTTTGTGTGCCTAGGTTAAATTTGTAGTCATGGATCTATACTTGAACTCTAGATTTGTCCTAGTGATTATTAGTATTTTTTTATGTAAATTCACTTGATATATAATCTTTTACTTTGATATTTCTAAATGTTTAGGATTTGCAAGTACTAAAGATATCTTAAAGAATTGATAATGTGTTCTAAGGAGATTTATCATAGATCAATCTCTAGAAATTGAAACTATAAAAACAATGAGCAAGGTCTTAAGTATGCATGTTCTTTGCTCTTTTATTTTACTAAATCTAGATGTGCTACTATTGATTACACTGATGATATATAGAATTATGTTCTTTTGAATGCTCAAGTCAATGATTAGAATGAATGTTTTTAAATACTAGTATGTAGCACCAAATTTTGTCAAATATGTGCTTAGTTTGTTCAAATTGGAAGGACAAAAGAAATTAGTTAGTCAAATATGAAGTTAAATTTTAAATTGGAAAAAGATAAATTTGTGACCCATAATGTAATCTTTGCAACCACAAATTAAAAATGACATATGCTTAAATAGAGAATAGGTTTAATCAAAATTCTAATTTGTACGTTAATTGAATTGTCCACCCTTTGATTTATGCTTTGTATCTTAGACCAGAGCACAAAGTTTAGTAGGACTGGAAGAAAAGAAGAAGAAAAAAATATAAATACTTCATCACAATAAAATTTCATATGTTTCCCTTTCAACATGCTAAGAAATTAATTCCTTATTAAAGTCGGTATGAATAAAAAAAATTTATGGTAGAAAGTTTTTAAATTTTCTATGTTAAAAATATTGTGATTCAAATTTATCATTAAAACATGCAAGAACAATAGTTATCACAAAGTTTGAATCCATTTTTTTAAAAATTCTAATAATGATAATATAGGTTTTTATTATATATATTTTAAAATTTGATCTCTTTCTCTCTCTTTCTATATATATATAAAACCTTTTTTAATTATGCCTATAGGCATATTACACTCACATAATGGATGCGCAAATATGTGTTAATAAAAACTATAAAACATTTAATTTGACGTACATATGAATGCCACGTAATTAAATTGAATAACTAAAACTAAATTAAATAACTTAAACTTAATGCAATCACTTAAATTAATAAATTAAATTACATTAAATAGTTTAAATTAATTAAAATGAAATTAAATGAAATTAAATAACTAAAAATTAAAATGAAAACTATAACATTATAAAATAAAATAAAATAAAATAACTTAAATTAAATTAAATAACTAAAAATTAAAATTAAAATTACACCATAAAAAAATTTAAGAATTGTTTAAGAATTAGAAAATATAATAGCTTAAATTAAATTAAATAATTTAAACTTTTTCAAAATTAAGTTGATTAAAATTTAAGAATTGTATAAAAAAAATAAAAAATAAAAAATAGCTTAAATAAAATTAAATAACTTAAATAAATTAAATTAAATAAATAAAATTAAATAGGTTCCTTTCTTTAGAAAAAGAAGAAACTAAAGTTAAGTTTCTTTAAACTCAGTGCAATCACTTAAAGTAATAAATTAAATTAAATAATGTAAATTAATTAATATTAACTAACTTAAATTAAATTAAATAGTTTAACATAGTAAAATTTAAGCTAATTAAAATTTAAGAATTGTATAAAAAATTAAAAAATTTAATAAAAGTTAGCCTTGAATTTACCAACAGAACAAGCTTATAAAATCTTCTACATTAATTCAGTTTTGTCAATTTTCATTCTTATTTCTTTTCTAAGTATTACAAGATGGAATTTCTTTGGCTGATTTTTTCTTTTTGATATTGTATTAAGGATTATAGAATCTCGTGACAAGGCCATTTTTTCTCCTTATTACGATGACATGGAGATAAATCCTATTAGCAATCCATACAATTCCTTGGTTGTCGCAAGAAATGAATCTCCTACAAAAATCATTCCTATTGAAACATTAAATCCATGCCAAAACAAATGGACAATCAAGGGAAGAGTCTCTACAAAGAGCCAACTTTGCGATTTTAACAATGCAAGAGGACATAGAAAAGTTTTTCATTTTTGACTTGGTTGATTCTGATGGTAGTAAAATAAGGGTTGTAGACATCTAAAATTGACTAATTAGTTTAATCAAATTTAAATTCCTATTCTTCCAATTAATTAATTTTTAATTAATTAATCTCCCAAATTCCTATTCTTCTAATTAATTAACCTATTTAATTAATCCCCTTTCGCCTTTTGATTAATTATTTTAATTAATCAAATTCCCTTCTTCCAAGGTCTTGTATTAATTAATCCAATTCAAATCCTATTTGAGCACATGGCTCCTACTTTTAACCCCCCATCTAATCTAACCTGTATCCTTACCCTAGGGTCCTAACCAACCCTATCCATCCAAACCTATCCCATCTTAGTCATCCTCCGTAACCAATTCCTAATTTTGGGGAAAATATCCTATTTTGGGTGACCTTTTCCAAAATGGGCATGTGTTTTTAGGGACACATGTCACTCTTCCTATTTTTGGGTGGCTTTGCCCAAAATAGACATGTGTCCATGAGGACACATGTCATTCCTTTTGCATCTAGTTGAGCCACTTGTCCTTTTTTGAAGGACAAGTGTCTCCTCTTCACCTCTCCTCTCCTTCCTTTCATCTCCTACTTAATCTCTCCCATTTTAGAGCAAACTCTCTCTGATCCACTTTCACTCAATTGTATTGTCACTCTACTGATATTATCACTCAACTCACATTTCATCTTTTTATTACTCATCATTCATCAGTTTGCATCAACATCATGGAGCAATATCTGTTGGCATTTTTGATGATTATGTTGTGATTGTCATTGATGGACACACACTAGCTTTGAGATCACTTTTGGTAGGAATGAGTTATGCTCAACCGGTATTTGTTCCTAACCGGTATTATGTAGTAGTCTTGAGACTATCGGTATTATGCAGAAAAGTGTTTACTGATCTCAAGTGGTATGAAGCCCCAAGCAGCACCAAGACCTCAAGCAGTTTGAGGATCTCAAGAAGAATGGAACGAAGGAACTAAAGTGGCAGTTATCATTTTATCAGTCTTCATTTTTGTCAACTGGTAATCTGTTTAATAACTGAACTGGTATTACTTTGAGTTACCAACTAGTAATTGGTAAATGTATGAACCAGTAATAATCTGTGATGAGTTACCAACCGGTATTATTTTTGTGATGAGTTACCATCCACCGACACTTTGGTGGTGATTTTGTGTCATGTTACCAAATGTGTCTAGATACACTGAACCTAGGAACTTGCAATGTAATCCTATTGGACCGACATGAAATCAGATTCCTTTATAAGGACATCATGTCTAGGGTTTTAGTTGTTGTTAGGGTTTAAGGTGATTGTTGAGATTGTTGAGATTTTTGTGTGTGCGATTACAAAAGGAGAATAGGTCTGTATGAAGAAACAAAGTGTGAAGTGTCTGAAGACTGAAGTAATGCTAAAATGCATTAATGATGAGCTATCAAGGATCTAACCAAGCATACTGTGCTAGTATTTAGGTCACTCACTTGTTGAATACTTACATCATCGACAAGTATTGAAACCCTTAATCGAGTAGGCTTGGTAGAGCCTTTGTAAATTCTGTAACAAGGTGGTTCACAACTGTGGATCTGAAATCCTCTCACAAGGTAGTCTTTAATCGGACTTATCTCCTAACAGAGATTGAGATTCCTTAGAGGATCTATTCTAGTAAAGATCATTGTATGACCTTAACCGGTCTAGTTACTACTCTACAGATAGTTACTTGTGAGTTTCATCTCACCGTGGTTTTTCCCATTGGGGTTTCCATGTCAAAATCTCTTGTGTTATGGTGATTGTCCTTCTATGGGTGAATGCCTTATTTGTTGTTTGGTTTGCATTTGTGTTAACTGGTTTGTTTGTAAAACTATTTTACCGGTTTATTGCTAAAATGTTAAAGTGTTTGAGTTCAGTAATTTTTTCTATACTAATTCACCCCCCCCTCTTAGTATTCATCAATTGGTATCAGAGCCAACCTTTCTATAAGTCTAACCACTTGGAATTATATATGGGGGAATACACTATGAGGGAACTTACTCATTGGCTCACTCAGATTGAGAAAGCCTATGATGAACTTAAAGTCAAATATAAGGCCTCTCAGGCAAAAAGAAGAGAGCATGCTGAAAAAATGATAGACCTAACTGAAAATAGTTCTTCTAATGGAGTGGACATGGAAGCCCTAGTTAAAGAAGTGGAAAAATTGAATGAATCCAATACCAACCTAAGAAAGGAGTTGGAAGGACTGACTATCCGAATGTATCAAGAGCTTGAGAATCGGAGGAAAACTGAAGATCTGGTAAAAGACGAAGATCACGAGATCTCCAAGCTGAAGCAAGGAATCAGTGTTCTCACCGCTCATCTCCAAGAGAGTAAAGTGGAAAAAGAAGAAGTGCAAGGTGAACTAAACATGGCTATTTCTGAGAATGCAACCTTGAAGGAATCCAATGCTTCTATTTCCAAAGAACTCACTGAGTCAAAGGAAATACTTGCCAAATTCAATAAAAGAACTATTAAGCTAGAGCAAAAGCTTGAATCAACTAAACTGGTAAAGAATACTAATGGACTTGGTTTCTCTGAATATGAGGAAGGTGAGACCTCTGGAACAAAAGATGGAGCATCAAAGAAGCAACCGGCACCAAAGGATAAAGGTAAGAAAAAGTTCAAACCTGTTTACTTTAATTATCTCAAGGAAGGACACACTACCAATGTATGTAGAAGTAAGGCTTACAGTAATTTTCCTTATTTTCTAAACGATAAGCCTAGACCCAATAGATTCAATGGTAATTGTTATGCATGCAACAAGTTTGGGCATAGAGCATTTGAATGCAGGTCTGTCATGCACAATACTGGAAGGTATCCTCAAAGGAGTTAAGGAGTTTTTCTTGAACTCTCTGGGAATTGGAATCCAAACCAGTTTAATACCTATAATCATCAGTCAGGTAGCGGTGGCTATCAAGCAACAACTGGATGGAGAGAAAACTATTTGATTTTTCATGGTCATGGTCACACTGCTGCAACATGCAAAAGGAAGAATGGAAACATGAATAATGGACCTTGGAGAGCACCTGGAATGGTTTGCTATCACTGCAACAAACTGGGTCATATAGCAAGATTCTACAGAACTAGAAAGAATATACCGAATGATATACCAGTCACTCTAGAAAGAAAGATTGATGTTGAAACTATTCAATCGGACATGAAGACAACTTGGAAGAAGAAATCCGATGAAGTGTTACAAGAGGAACTTGGAAGAAGAAATCCGATGAAGTGTTACCGAACATTCTATGCTAGCAGGATCAACTCTTTCTCTGTTGCAGTGGTAAATGCTGCCTATGGGATGATCAAAGAAGATGCCTCATTTGATTTATGCACCTGTATGCATAGGTAGCTTCTGGTAAATCTGGGATGATCAAAGAAGATGCCTCATTTGATTTATGCACCTGTATGCATAGGTAGCTTCTGGTAAATCTGAAGTCTATTAAATAGGACAATGCCTAGAGATTTAAGTTTGGACAACTATTGGTTGGGTTGTTCTTCTACTTACACGGTTACTTCCCAGGAGTTGGAGATATTCAGTGGTCTGTTGACCAACCGGTTAAAAAGCAAATCAAAGAAAGTCTTCAAGTGGTTGGAACCGGTTATCTAGAATTTCTGAACAAATACTTTGATGAGGGTAGACGCAAAATGAGCCAAAGGGTAAGAATATCCGATGATATTGTCAAGAAGTATGAGGAGGACATCTGCTTCACCATCAAAGTTGATGAGTGCATAATGGAGGCGGTTGGGCCTAGATAGGAAGAAGTGGAACCCATGGGATATGAGGTGATGTATGACATGCTAGATGGGTATGCCTCTACCCTACTCACCTCGCCTCTTGATCCAAAGGAGAAGAGAATCGTCACCTATTTGGAAAGGGTAACACCGGTTGAAGAACCTTCAGTAAAGAAGGGAAAGGAAGTGCCATTTGTATCGACACTAGTTACTTCAGCTAGTCCCAAAGTGACCAAGCGGTCACCGACAAAGAGGAAACCAGAAGTTGCACCCGCCAAGATATTTGAGAGGAAGTGGAAGACAAAAGGCAACACACTAGACTCAGAGGACACTATATCTAATGAACAACCTAAGAAGACTAGGCAAATGAGGAAGAAGACAAAGACAACTAGCAATGAATCGACAACATCTGCACTGGTAAATATTGATATTTCCTCTTATAAACCTTTGTCACATTGTCAAAGGACAATCAAGAATGTTAGAAGAAAATTGCTTAGTGATTTGCAAGAATATTTTTGATGATTTCAATGACAATGAGAAAAAGGAAGTTGAATAGGAAGTCATTCAATATTTATGTGTTAATGATTGGTCGCCATCGTAAATTAGATCTATGACACTGAATTCTTTATATAATTATTTAGATAACAAATGGTGCATTGCCATAGAGAAGGAACAAGAAATAAGAGAGGAAATATTTGCACAATATTTTCTTAATGTGTCAAATTTAGAACTTTATGAAGTTATGGAAAAATACAAAGGCCTCTTCTTCATGAGAAGAAGGAGACTCTTGTTGCTAGAAGGAAAAGTTCCTGAAGTGGTAAAAGATACCCACTCTCATGCCCAAGCCGCTTTAAGGTTGCATCAAGTGGCTGAAGACAATAGAAAAGTTGAGCAAGAACCGGCAACCAATAAACCAGATGAGGTATATGATAGTCAAGGAGAACCGGTCACTGATCAAATGGACCCTATTGATGTTGATGCCTTGAATGGTGAAAATGTCACTTTGGGTACACCATTAGAAGCAATAGGACAGGAAAAATAGGACAAAGAAAAGGTTGCCAAGGAGAAAGATGAGAAAGAGAAGAAGCAACAAGAAGAAGAAAACAAGAAATAGGCAGAAGAAGAGGAAAAAAGAAAAGAGGAAGAAAAGAGAAAAGAGGAGGAGAAAAGGAAATGAGAAGAGGAAAATAAAAGAAAAGAGGAGGAGAAGAAGAAACAAGAGGAAGGGAAGAAGAAGAAGGAAGAAGAAAAGAAAGAAGAAGAGAAACAGAAGGAAGAAGAAAAGAGAAAGGAACAAGAGAAGATGAAGCAGGAAGAGGAGAAGAGAAAGGCAGAAGAGAAGAAGAAGCAGGAAGAGGAGAAGAAGAAGCAAGAAGAGAAGAAGAAGAAGAAGGATGAAGAAGAAAAGAAGCAGAAAAAAGAAGAGAAGAAGAAGGAAGAAGAGAAAAGAAAAGAAGAAGCAGAGAAGAAAAAGAAGGCAGAAGAAGATAAGCTAAGATCCAAAGAGAAGGAGGAAGTGGCACAAAGCACATAGGTAGAGACCCCAAAGGCAACCGGTAGTCAAGCTAAATCGGCTGGCATTACCAGTCCCATTGACCTCCAATATGCAAATGAAACGAAGCTATTACAAAGCATTAAGCTTGCCAAAGAGCGACTGGAAGCGCTAAGGAGGAAAAGGGAAGAAGATGTTATTCAAATTGTGGTGGAAACACTTACCAGTTTGATTCCTGGTACCAATCTCCCAAGTACCGATTCTTCTCTGGCACAACTCAAACTCTTATGCATAGTTGTAGAAGACCAGGTGCAATTCCTGGAAGATGTGGCTGAAGCCAGTGAACAAAAGAAGCATCAGAAGGCTCTGAACACTGCCTTGGTGAAGAAGTTAAATGAGCTCCAGTCCAATCTATAGAAAGCACAAAAAGATATAAGGGATGCTCTAGATGAGGGGAATCTACTGCTCAGTAAGATATGCCAACCCCATCTCTTTTGTGATGATGTACTTGCACAAAAAGAAAAGCTACAATCTGACTTGCAGTCATACATAATCACCTTCAAGACACCATATGAATCCTTCACCACTTATGGGCAAATTGTTCACCAGTTTCAACTCCAGACTACAAGAATATAGTTAGAGATCAACAACCAGACTCAAGATTTGCAGGAACTTCAACTGGTTCTACTTCCACGACTGCAAATTCTCTAGAAATGCTATCTCAATATGGATGCCCTAATAGTCACTCAAGACATGAGTACCTTAGATGCCATGGAAGAACAGGTCTATCATATGCAAACAGAGAGTGAGGTTGCTACCTCATTGCTTGAGTCATGGTCCTTATCCATGAAGCAATTTATGCAGGACTTTAATTCAGTTTTTGACAAGTTTCACTCTTTATTGTCATAAACACTTATTATTTTAATGGAAACAAGGTTTTTTAGTTGTACTTTGTCATTGTTGGCAAAGGGGGAGTAGTATTCTGGTATTTAAAATTTTGATGAATGCTATGTATACTTTCATGTTTATATATGTAAGGGAGTAGTATACTTTGTATTTTCTACAAAGGGATAGTGTATATGCTTAGGGGGAGTAATTTTAATTATGGCATTTTTTTTGTAAAACACTTAGTTGTCAAAATTTTTCCTAAGTGTTGCCATCAATTCCAAAGGGGGAGATTGTTGTCATTTTTGATGATTATGTTGTGATTGTCATTGATGGATACACACTAGCTTTGAGATCGCTTTTGGTAGGAATGAGTTATGCTCAACTAGTATTTGTTCCTAACCTGTATTATGTAGTAGTCTTGAGACTATCAGTGTTATGCAGAAAAGTGTTTACCGATCTCAAGCAGTATGAAGACCCAAGCGGCATCAAGACCTCAAGTAGTTCAAGGATCTCAAGCAGAATGGAATGAAGGAACTAAAGTGGCAGTTATCATTTTCTCAATCTTCATTTTTGTCAACCGGTAATCTTTTTAATAACTAAACCAGTATTACTCTGAGTTACCAACCGGTAATTGGTAAATGTATGAACCATAATACTTTGTGATGAGTTACCAACCAGTATTATTTTTTTGATGAGTTACCATCCACCGACACTTTGGCAGTGATTTTTTTTCGTGTTACCAAATGTGTCTAGATACACTGAACCTAGGAACTTGGAATGTAATCATATTGGACCGACATGAAATAAGATTCCTTTATAAGGACATCATGTCTAGGGTTTTAGTTGTTGTTAGGGTTTAAGGTGATTGTTGAGATTGTTGTATGTGCGATTATAGAAGGAGAATAGGTCTGTATGAAGAAACATAGTGTGAAGTGTCTAAAGATTGAAGTAATGCTAAAATGCATTAATGATGAGCTATCAGGGATCTAACCAAGCATATTGTGCTAGTATTTAGGTCACTCACGTGTTGATTACTTACATCTTCGACAAGTATTGAAACCCTTAATCGGGTAGGCTTGGCAGAGCCTTTGTAAATCCTCTAACAAGGTGATTCACAACTGTAGATCTGAAATCCTCTCACAAGGTAGTCTTTAATCAGACTTATCTCCTAACAAAGATTGAGATTCCTAACAGGATCTATTCTAGTAAAGAACATTGTATGACCTTAACCGGCTTGGTTACTACTCTGCAGATAGTTACTTGTGAGTTTCATCTCACTGTGGTTTTTCCCATTTGGGTTTCCACATCAAAATATCTTGTGTTATGGTGATTGTTCTTCTATGGGTGAATGCCTTATTTGCTGTTTGGTTTGCATTTGTGTTAACCAGTTTGTTTGTAGAACTATTTTACTAGTTTACTCCTAAACTGTTAAAGTGTTTGAGTTCAGTAATTTTTTGCATACTAATTCACCCCCCCCTCTTAGTATTCATCAATATCAAGCATCTGAAGCTACATCATGAGCACACATCCAATCACGAAATAATCAAATTAAAGCGGGAATTATGGTGTGCATTTGTTTTTCATTTTGTTCTCTGTTTTAGTTTTACCATTCTAATCTTGAGGTGTATGATGTATTGTGTTTGCTTGATTAATTAGCTTGTTTTTTAGTCCCTAATATTCTCACACAAATTTTTCATCACACATTTTCTAGCACACTCGGTGGGACCCACTTCATGGGTCATTCTAATGTTTTTTGTTGTTTGAGTGCATTTTTTAATAAATTTTGAGCACTTCTAGGAAAAAAAGTACACGTGGATTTCTGCCATGGAATAAGTCTATTTTATCAATCTCAAGGCTTCACAAAACAACAAGATCATGTCATGAAGCAACGAGAACGCTACCTGAACCAATGGGAATGCTTTATCATTCATGTACGGAAGGTATAAATCTCCATTTCAAGTTTCAGGAATTTGTAAATGTTTTTTGCCATTTTTCTGCACAATAGTGGTAACGCACCCTGAAATAGTGGGAATGTGCCTTGTAATAGCAAGAATGTGCCCTAAAACAGTGGGAACACAAAACAACCAATTTGCACTATGAAATAGCGGGTTCAATCATTATCATTTACATGATTTTCCAGATTGTTATTTTTCTACTAATCAACTAACTTGTATGTTGTTGGATGATTTAAATTTTGCAAGTTTGCACCCTGAAACAGTGGGAACACGACACGAAACAACAAGAATGTGAAACAATGGGTTTGCACTGTGAAATAGCGAGTTCACTCAGTATCATTTACATGATTTTCCACAATGTATTTTTCTACTAATCAACTAACTTGTATGTTGTTGGATGTTTTAAATTTTTGCAGATTTGCACCCTGAAACAACACGAATGCACCTTGAAATAGCAGGAATGCACCCTAAAAAAATGAGAATGTGAAACAACAAGAACGCAACCTGAAATAACAGGTTTGCACTGTGTTGTAGCGGTTTCGCTCATTATCATTTACAAGATTTTCCAGAATGCTATTTTTCAGACTAATCTACTAACTTGTGTGTTTTTGAATGATATTTTGCTAACGTTTGTCCAGCAAATAGAGCGATAAGAAGACCTCATGCTTTGAAAACATTAACAATTGGTTGCAAGACTGCTAAAGAGGGGTTTCGTGAAAACATATTTCCTTTATCGAATTTCAATCTTTGCATCTTGTGTCTTATGGGCAATTAGGCACACTTCAATTTAATTAAAGAAATGGACCTATTGTGTCTTTTGAGTAATTAGGCACACTTCAATTTGATTAAAGGAAATGAATCCCATGTCTTTCATGATTGGCACACTTATGTATGTATACACCTAAAAATGATCTGAATATAATTAAATAAATAAGCAATTATTTAATTAATCTCCCTTCCTAATTTAATTGAATTCATTAGGCAATTTGATTAAATTCTCCCTTTCATCTACTTATTAATAAATCTAAGGATTTATTCACTAAGTTCATTCCATAGTCCCCTTTGATTAATTAATTCAAATTAATTAATCTTCCCCCCTTTTCAATCAATTCTTCTAATCCCCTAATTAATTAAAACAAATCAATTTATGAGTTGTTGAGAATTAATTAGTGTTTTTCCTATTATTTGACTTTTTAAATTCAAATTACCCACATGCCTCCTAACTTCTAACCACCTAAACTAACCATCCCTCTAAACTAACCCATTCCACCTAACCTAGGGTTTGCCTAACCCTATCCTATCTTGCACATTCTAACCTCCTTATCCTAACCTCTTATGGTGTGGATATTCTTTCCTTGAGACACATGGCACTTTGGCCACATGTCTCCTCCCTTGGACACTTGCCCTCTCATGAGAAAGGCTCCTTGACACTTGTCACCACAGAGATGACAAGTGTCCCTTCCTCCAACCTCTTCTCCAACCTCTTCTCCAACCTCCTCAAATTTCACCCTTGATATCTTCAGACTCAATCTGGACCTTTGATTCCTGCCACCTCACCCCTTGCCTTGGAAATCCTATAAATATCAGCTTAATTTGATCACTTTCTAGCATAATTGTTGAATCATGTAGCTTAATCAATCTATTTTCTAGCTTAATTGCATCATCATCATAGCTTAGTCATGCATATCATTAGCTTAATTAGTTTCTTGGATCAATCTAGCTTAATCAATCTCATCTTTGCATATCATTATCATTTCAAATCATCCATCTAGGTGTAGTCAAGTCACTGGGATTGCTTATCAAGATCTGAGAGAAAATACATACATCTCTTAGGAGGCGATAGGTCACTTTGTCATGGTTCATCTTTCATTTGCTTATTATTTTCTAACAATGCTTGTAATGATCTATTGAGTGTTTGTGTTTTAGTTGCAGGTATCACACTTCATAGGCATGACATTTTGGTGCCCACCGTGGGGCCAAAAATCTCATTTTTGGCCTCTTAAAATCATCAAATTTTCAATTTAGCAGGTTTCTGGCTGAGTCTGATTTAGAATTTCATACCAGTTCCCTTTCTATCTCGTACAAATTCCTTTGTGTCCTCGTAGGAGTAGGTGAGAATTATCATATGATCAGGTGAGAATTGTCATATGAAATTTTGTTTCTGTGTTTTCAAAGTAGATTGCCTTTTAGGGTTTTCATGCTTCAATTTAATTATTACTAATGCTAAGCCTAGTCTGTTTGTGAGTTTTTCGGCAGCCTAAATAGTTTTTGCAAGATGATTGTTGAAGATTATGCTTGTCAAAGCTTTATTTCATCAAAACACATCATGACTACTAACATATCTATTTTGTAGGTTGCCTAGGAGGACTCAACCAAACTTTATGTCTTCTTTAAATTTTCTAGGCACACTTGTTTTTGCTAAAGGAAATGAACAAATATGTCTTATGTGTTTTGATGATAGGTGAGTATGCTCTCACCTTTCTTAGGTGATCAAAAAGCCAGACTCATCCTTTTCTTTCAATAGTGCATATCTTTAGCGGGCCTGCCCTCCTAAGAAGCCTATAAGGCCAAATCCATTAAGGTCGGTGAGAGGGGAACGACCCAAGTGGGAACAGCTAACGCCAAGTACTCCAAACCACCATAAAATAAATGTGATTTGATGAAAATCAAGTCAATGATAGTGCTCAGGAATATCTCTCCTCCGTACCTTCGGGTATATCAAACCTTGGTTTTCAAGGCTGGGAGACCTCTTAATTGAGTTTATATCGTGACGCACCAAACATACCCCTTACTAGTTCTGATTAAAATTAGAAGCTACCCGATTCACCTCCAAAAGGGGGGTAATCTTTGTGCAAGAGAGATAGTAACTCTCCCAAAACACTTTCCATATCATGCCCCCATTAGCATTTGGAGTCGGATAATACAGCGTTGAGAATCCATTGCGTGAGACTCAACAACCATATTCTGATTAGCTATTGGGTGTGTACCTAAGTTTTCAAGTAAAGGCTTTCTCTCTACTCCAACTTCCTTAGGCAATGTACTGTGCTTGAGGTCACTTATCATATCACATGTTTGCTGTGTCTTCATCCCTAAAATAGAAAATCAGACATCTAAAAACTGGAAAACAAAAGCAAAACATCAAATTTCATTAATAAAAAATTTGTCAAAACAAAGTTTTTGTCTCTGTTTTGTCCTCTATCGTACGAGTTTGTTAGTTTGTCATACAAGGCATCTAGTTTATCATCCGATCCAGTGATAATTGTTGTGCGAGTCATTTTAGCAACAAATTTTATGTCATCTTTCATCATTTGGTCCAACGGGAATTGTCGTATGAGTCATTTTAGTAGAGAATTTTGTGTTATATTTTGTCGTTAGGTTTTGTGAGAAAGCTCGTAAGAGTTTATGTCTTCTGTCGTGCGAGATTTTTGGTTTTTCATATGAGCCTGTCTAAATTGTTGTTCGGGGTTGTGTAAGGTGTCGTACAAATTTATGTCTCTGTCTATCCAAAACTATCTTCTTGCATGTCTTTTTTAGATCTGTCATATTTGCTTGGTTAGTTTACAGTGAGCATAAACACCCATTATTTGTCATTCTTTGCTTAGATTGTCTCCTTGGTTCACTTGGTCAAATTATCATCTGTCAAATTTGATTCTAGAAATAGACACCTCAAGATTTTCAAGTATTCACCTTCAACAAGTTCAAGATCTAACATCTCAAAGTGCATTATCACCCTCTTTGATAAACTGATCACTCAAAACATAGTTCCTCATCAAGATCTATCATCCTCTATCATGAAACTACAATGTTTAGTTAGGATAACCTTGTCTCACATCGTAGGATATATCATTCCTATTGGACTTGGTTTTTATCAAAATCATCATCATTGCACTCCAAAACCGAAGATCAAAAAACTTGCAAACTTTTTTAAACACTTGAATCATCTTTTCGTGTCATATCATTTTATCACATTTACATTCATAGTTGATCACTTATTGAAACAACTTTTGGACAATTGAATCCTAACACAATATCTAACACACATGTATGCCCATTTTAACCAGGGCTTAGAGACGAAAGATTGCATAAATAGAAATAGAAACATTTGAAATAATTGAAGATTTTATAGAAACATGGAACAGAAAGATGAAATACAAGTTGAAGAGGAAATAATAGAACAACATGTCAGAGACATCAAAAAATATCCTCAATTCGATAAATTTATGCAAAAAATATTGGAGGGAGAAAAAAGAAAAATATTTCCTAATGTTAGCAAAATCTGGTGCTGCACTCCCCCAAGATTTTGATGTGAACAAACTGACACAAAAGAGAAGTGACCCCCCCTTAATAATGA
Organism: Cryptomeria japonica; assembly: GCF_030272615.1. Classification (NCBI taxonomy): domain Eukaryota; kingdom Viridiplantae; phylum Streptophyta; class Pinopsida; order Cupressales; family Cupressaceae; genus Cryptomeria; species Cryptomeria japonica. The sequence continues at coordinate 726,694,867 of NC_081408.1, forward strand.
ACAATATGAGGATATTTTTGGTCTCAAAATTAATGACACGTCAATTCCTTGTAACACCAGAACTAATGAGGAAACTTACATTCCCAAAAGGGATGACGTAGAAATTCTAAATAATTATCAATCCAATGAGGATACAAGAAGGGGTAGAGATGATACAAGAAGAGATCAAGATCCTCCTAGAATTCAAAATCATTGTTATACAAGAACAAATCATGTTGATAATTCTATCAGAACTCTCACACAACAAATACAAACACTGCAAACACAAATTCAAGATATGCAGAGAGGAAATGTTAGAAGATACTCACTTCAAGAAATTTGTCCTTGTCCATTCGACATAAATCTAAAAATGATACCATTTCCTATAGGTTGTGAAACTCCTAGATACAAAAAATATGATGGAAGCACTGACCCTCAAGATTGTATACGAGAATTTTGCACAATGAGTATGGAGTTTGCACATGAGGATACCTACTTGATGAGATTATTTTCAAAAAGCTTAATTGGACTAGCTATGGAATTGGTGGATAAGTTTGTTTCACAATACTCTTACAACATACAACATGAAGTAATAACGCTAGACCTATGTAATGCCAAACAAAAGAGTGGATAACCTTTCATGACATTTTACAAAGATGGAGATGGTTAGCTTCACAATATCCTTTTACAGTGCCAGAGTATGAAAAAATTGACATATTCATCGACAACCTAAATGATCAAATGAGTTATCATCTAAAAATGTAAGGACATCAAAATTTTGGAAAGATGATTGATAATGGAATCGGAATGGAGGAAGGCATGATAAAGAAGGGTGAGTTGAAAATATACAAAGAAGGAGTTTACCCTCCTAACAACACTAACAACAACAACAATGATAAGCCAAAGTTGTGGAATAGAAATCGTAATGTCGTCAATGATGGGATAGTGGATAACAACAATGTGAAACCAAAACAACCAGTTTTTAATTTATCCAATTACTCAGCAGCGACTCAGCAAAACAACAATCACCAAAAAGTTACTATCAAAAATTTCTTTCGAAGGCAAATTATAAACATTGGTGAACCCCTTGGATCAACACTAATGACACTTCTCGAAAACAAATTGATTACTTTTCCAGAAGGAAGGAACCACGAACCTCAAGTAAAACCCCCTTGGTGGAATGATAACCATTATTGCGATTTCCATCGAAACAAGGGACATCACACAGATAATTGTCAGTGATTGAAACATGTCATCCAAGATTTGATTGATAATGGAGTAATAATTGTGGATGGACATACGACAAACGAATCTCATAAATCTTTTAAAATTCTGCTTGCAAACTATGAGAAGGGTGAATCATCAATAACAAATAATGGTAAGGGTAAAGTGAAGGTAAACTATGCTCATACACATGATAATGTGGTAAATGTGATTGTAGTTAAAGAAAAGAAAATAAAAAACTTGCTCATGCTATCACAAGAAGCAAAGCTAAAGTTGTTTTGTCAGGTCCTACCACTAACATGTCATTCACTACAAAATAATATAATCTAGTGGAGCAATTGCAGAAAATTCCCATGCAAATATCCATCTTAGAACTTTTAAATCTTTCATCTGCACACAAATAAATTCTTGAAAGAGCATTAGTAGATACAACACTGTCCAAAGATCTTGATATAGATCAATTCCAAACCATGGTGGCACACCTCACAACCCCTCATTGCTTATCATTCACTGAAGAAGAAGACATGTCCTTGCAACATCCCTAGAATGCTCCTTTGCATATTGAAGTCATCATTCATAAGACGCGAGTTAAATATGTCCTAATAGATGGATGAGCTAGCTTAAACATTTGTTCTTTGAGTCTTGTTCGTACTCTAGGTTATTCAGAAGATGTAGTTGATCCCCAGAAAAAGATCACCATCAAAGCATATGATGAAGAAGCATGTTCCCCTAAACGAATTGTGATATTACCCATCAGAGTGGGACCTTTATAGAAAGACACATCATGCCAAGTTCTAGACTTGGACTTATCATACAACATACTCTTGGGAAGACCCTGGATACATGACATACAAGTTGTTCCATCCACATCTCATCAGTGCCTAAAGTTTCCCTACAATGGGAAGGAAATCACTATCTTAGTAGATTCAAATCCATTTCAATATTGTAGTAATCTCAAACCAGCTCAAGAGGTCATTGTTCCTCATAATAGGGAAGCATCATCTTCAAACACACAAACTAAAGAAAAATCATTTGTCTCAATTTTTTTGAGTATGGAAAAATAAATGCAGCTAAGAGATCAAGGGAACAGAGAATATTCAATATCCCAATTACCACTTTCTCCTAAATCCTATGGAAAACCATCAAACTCTAAACAAAAACCAATTGTGAAACATCTCCCAATATTTGATGGAGCATTTGTTAGTGCTCAGACCTTATCAGAGGAAACAAAAGACAAAGCTGTGCTACAGTGGCTATACAAGGATGAAGAAGTCCAACAAAAGATCAACAATGTCATAATACTCATTGAAAAGTATGGAAAAGGATTTAACATTCTTAAAAAAATGGGATACACTGGAACAGGTCCTATAGGAAAAGGATGAAGCTGTGCTATAGTGGCTATACAAGGATGAAGAAGTCCAACAAAAGATCAACAATGTCATAATACTCATTGAAAAGTATGGAAAAGGATTTAACATTCTTAAAAAAATGGGATACACTGGAACAGGTCCTATAGGAAAAAGAAAGGAAGGTATCTCAAAACCTATCCAACCTCGTACTCAGTAGGCTACATACAAAGCAGGATTAGGGTATGGATAAGTTACTCTACCAGAAGACACATTTTATAACCAACAACAAGAGGAATATGAAAATAGACAAGAACAATTGGCAATTGAAAGGGAAGAAGCAGCTGCCAAGCAAAAAGCACAAACAAATATGAAATGACAAAAGAAGCAATCTCCTAATCAACAAGAGAAACAAACCAATGATACCTCCCAAGCAGTATTTACTCTTAATCAAAACAAGAAAGAAGCTAATACAAGTCAAGGAGAGTTGATAGAAAAGTTGACAAAACTCAATCTCAGTCCAGAAGAAGTTGAATATGAAAGAAGAAAAGATATAGCAAGAAAAGAAGAAGAAACACATCAAAAGCTATATGAATAAATTTGTAGATTACAAGCTGCAAGTGAGACAGATTCTAACAAATGGGAATGAGATTCCTATCACTCTGAAGAACTAACTAAATAAAATTGTTTTGAAGAAGATGTAGGAGTCAATTTAGTTCACATGTATGTAGGGAAAATGTTAGGAACTAGCTCACTTGAATTAGAATCACATTTGGTTGACTTGGACTTAATTGAGGAGGATTAGGAGCTCCTTGTGCGAGGTCATTTTGATGAGAGTACTGTTCTAGACAATGACATACATATCAGAAACTTTGACATATCTATCATGACCATTGATACTCTCAAAACATCTCAACCTGAGGACCCCCTACCTCTAATCCACCTTGAAGTTATTGATTGGGAATATGAAGGACATACTTCCATTGATACCTTTCCTAATGACCATGCCATATCCATATATATTAATGCAATCGAACTTGCAAAAACTCTCACCAAGAATTTCAATAGCGCACCTTCCAGTCAAGTGGGTGCCAAATCTCCTAGTCGCAAAAAGGAAAATAAAGAAAACAATATCAGGTCTAATGCTGAAAACCATTTCTTGGCAACATTAGATTAGGAAAAAGTAAAAAGAAAGGATGCATCTAATGGTGAAAACCTCCTCTAGGCATCGGAAGATGGGAGATTTGACACTTTACCTGAGTAATATCAAGAAAGGTCATCAATTTTGATCAAACAAATAGAGGCAGTTAACATTGGGACAATAGAACAACCAAAGATTCTACATCTAGCAACTTCTCTGTCAGAAGAAGAAATGCAACAATATATGGAATTCTTCAAATGATGAAAAATCAATTTCGCTTGGTCATATGCAGACATGTCATGATTGAATCCAAAGTTTATTATGCATCACTTAAATGTTAGTCCTAGAGCCAAACCAGTTAAACAAAAATTAAGAATGATGCATCCACATATAGTTCTCCTGGTCAAAGAAAAACTAAAGAAATTACTGGATGTAGGATTCATCAGACCTGTAGCATATCCTCAATGGGTATCAAACATTGTTCCTATTTCAAAACCAGATAAAAGTATCAGAATATGCACAGACTTCAGAGATCTTAATAATGCATGTCCAAATGATGCCTAACAATGACATCATTGTAGATTTAACTACTAGACACTCCATTTTTTCTCTAATCGATAGTTTCTCCACATACAATCAGATTAAAATAACACCTGAAGATCAAGAAAAGACAAATTTCACATGTCCGTGGGGTACTTTCTACTGGAACGTCATTCCTTTTGGACTAAAGAACGCAGGTGCCACATATCAGAGAGCTATGACAAGGATATTCCATGACATGATGCATACATTCATGGAAGACTATTTAGATGACATCTTGGCTAAATCATACAATAGAGAAGACCATATAGGAATACTAGAAAATATATTTGACATGTTAGAATAGTATAAGCTATGACTCAATCCCAAGAAATGTGCCTTTGGTGTCACTTCAGGCAAGCTATTGGGATACATTGTTTCAGCTAGAGGTGTCGAAGTAGATCCAGCTAAGGTCAAAGCAATCATGGAAATGGCATCTCCTAAGAATATTAGTCAACTTAGATCAGTCCAAGGAAGACTATAGTCAATCAGAAGATTTGTTGCTCAATTAGCAGATAAATTTTAGCCATTTACTCATCTATTGCACAAAAATGTTCATTTCAAGTGGGACCATCAATGTGAGGACGCATTCAACAAGATTAAGGTATATCTCATGCAACCACTTGTCCTAATGTCGCCAATTCTAGGAAAGCCATTATTACTGTATGTATTGACCACCGAAGTATCATTAGGAGTTCTTCTTGCACAACAAGATAATGAAGAAAAAGAATGAGCCATCTACTACATTAGCAGAACATTAGTAGGATATGAGATCAACTGTTCACCAACAGAAACACATGCTTGGTGGTAGTTTTTGCTTTTGAAAAATTAAGACACTATCTACTTTCTCACTCCATCAAGTTGATATCTAAAATGGATCCATTGAAGTATTTGCTCAGCAAGGCAACATTAACAGGAAGATTAGTGAAATGGATCATGATCCTGAGTGAGTTTGATATTGAGTATGTAGACATAAAAGATATCAAGGGGCAAGTCATTGCAGACCAACTTGCAAAGGTACCACTTCAAGATGATTGTCCTTTACAGATTGAGTTTCCCGATGTTGATATCCTAACGGTCACCACAAAAACATGACAACTATACTTTGATGGTTCATATACACATCATGGATCAGGAGCAGGTATTCTATTCATCACACCACAAGGTCACACAATTCCAAAAGCCTACAAATTAAGCTTTCCATGTACCAACAATACAAAAACATATGAAGCTTTGGTTACAGGTATCAAAATGGCTATAAAATGGATCATTACACAACTTCAAGTCTTTGGAGACTCTTAGCTCGTCATCAATTAAATCAATAAAAATTATCAAACAAAGGATGAAAAGTTAATGCCTTCTAAAAAGATGGTTGATGATATCAACAAATACTTTGTAGAAATAACTTTTCAGCAGATTCCAAGGAATGACAACAAAGCAGCAGATGCCATGGCAACACTTTCTTCTCTCCTTTAGACACAAGAAAATCAACAACATTATGAATTCTTGGTGGAAAAGTTGTTTTACCCTACTCATAATTATCCTGATTCCCAAACTATCTGTCACCTTGTTGGGCATGATTCCTCCCATTATGGACAAACTTACACATACCTAATAGATAACACCCTACATCCTGATTTATCAAAGAACCAAAAGAGAAACTTTATTCACCAATCCTCTCATTATACTCTTGTTGTGGATACCCTTTTTAAACAAGGTTTGGATGATACTCTTTTAAGATGTCTTGAATAATAAGAATCTGAGAAGGCCTTAAATGAAGTCTATAATGACATTTGTGGCACTCATTCAAGTGGTCTTTTCCTTTCAAAAAAACTCATATGCTTGGGCTATTATTGGTCGACTATAGAACGAGATTCTTTTCAGATAGCTAGAACATGCAAATAATGTCAGATCCATGGGAATTTGATTCATGCTCCAACACAAGAACTTCATGCTTTGGCAACATATTGGCCTTTTTGCCAATGGGGTCTTGATCTAGTAGGAAAGATAAATCCTTCTTCATCTAATGGTCACAAATTCATCCTTGTAGCTACAAAATATTTCACAGAATGGATTGAGGCAGTACCTCTCATCAATATCACAGGAAAACAAATTGTTGCATTTATTTTGAACTACATCATCTAATGCTATGGAATAGCCATGACCATTATCATTGATAATGGGCAACCATTCAAGAATCAGGATGTCCAAGAACTATGTGATAAATTCAAGATCCAACACATATTTTTCACACCCTACTATCCACAAGGGAATGGGCAAGAAGAAGTGTCAAACAAAACCATTCTAAAAATCCTCAAAAAGACAATGAATGATGCCGACAAAGATTGGCATATTCAATTAAACCTTTCTCTATGGGCCTACCATGCTAGTATCTGCACACCAACAGGTGCCACACCTTTCTCTCTTATTTATGGATCAGAAGCAATACTACCAATAGAAGTAGAGATACCTTCTCTACAAGTATCATTAAAAGGCCTTATCCCAGATAAAGAACAATGAGTGTCTCAATTGCAGGAGTTAGAATTGATCCATGAATGAATATAAAATTCCTTTGATCATTTAAAGGTATATCAATAGAGAATGTGTTGCATTTATAATCATAAGGTCAAATCGTTGGGGAACTAGTACTCAAAGAAACTCCATGAAACTAGTCAGATCAAGAAAAGAAAGGGAAGTTTGAACCAAACTGGTTAGGTCCATTTGTGGTCATAATAGTATTTGGGTCAGGAGCATATCAACTATCAACACAGGATGGGGATCAGCTCGAGGAACCTATAAATAGCATGCATCTGAAGAAGTTTTATGTCTAAAAAAGTAGAAAATACAAAAAAAAGTGAAAAAGTAGAAAAATCCAAAAACAATGAAAAAGCAGAAAATCCAAAAATAGTGAAAAAGCAAAAAAATCAAAAAATAGTGAAAAAGCAAAAAAATCCAAAAACAATGAAAAAGCAAAAAAATCCAAAAACAGTGAAAAAGCAGAAAAATCCAAAAATAGGGAAAAAACAAAAAATCCAAAAATAGTGAAAAAGCAGAAAAATCCAAAAACGGTGAAAAATCAAAAAAATCCCAAAATAGTGAAAAAGTAGAAAAATCCAAAAATAGTGAAAATGCAAAAAACCCAAAAACAATGAAAAAGAAGAAAATCCAAAAAAAAAATCAAATATGAGAAAAAGTGCAATAAAAATAGATGGTGAAAACCTGTAAAATAGGCGCTATCTGTCTACTAGCTCTTCCATCTATTAGTTCATGCATCCTTCCGCTTACATTCATTTTCCATCAGCACTGTTCATATCCATAATAAAGCCTTTTTACATATGCAGGCATCCCAGGTGGCTTCTCGCCATGGTTTGGATCATTGGGTGGGCAAAATTCTTGCACCTAGCTGGGAGCAAAATTATCGATTTTTTGAGCTTAATCAAACAGGTAGAACAATAGTCAGGAAACTATTATCAAGCGAAAACTGAGACACATCCAACGTTGAACAAGAGATCAAATTGTTAAGCATCAAACTATCGCAAAGTTAGTCTAGGTACATTCACACACGTTTCAATAGATGATATCTTTTGGATAATGATTTTAACATGGTTGTTTAACTTTTCTATCTTGATTTTCGCTATCATGGTTTCTGAGTGACTCCAGGATGTCTTTGACTAGAGGAACAAGGAAGAAACATGATATTTTTCTTCTCTGTTGTCTGTAAATTAATCATTAATATGTGCAAATTTGTCTGAGGACATGATCATCGGAGTATCATCGAAGACATTTCAAATTTTCTTATTGAAATGGTTAATACTACTTGTTTTATGCAAGCAACGCTCAGGCCATCTTAGTTCAATTATACCTCGATGCTTGTGCTAACTTACAATATAAAAAATCTAGGAAAGTAGTGCTCAGGTCATCTTGGTTCAATTATACAATCGATGTTTGCACTCATTTACCACATTTAAAAAAACTCAATGATGACAAAATGCAATAACCTAGTGACTGGTCTGGTCGTAGCTTTGCATTTTCATTTGCATTTAGTTTGCATCTCATTCTTGCATGGGATCCCGCATGCTCATTTTATCCAAGGTTAAATCTGTTGTAGGAATCATCAAGGTATCATCATAAGTGTATACACAATCAGACTAATGACTCATCTCTCTCTAGATATTGCCAACCCAACCCAAATCTTATGTTTCCCTCTCAACCAAACCAACATCAGCATATCTAAATATTCTTGCAACTTGATACCAAAAAATCTATCAGTTCTTTCACAATCAACCTTATCAATTCTATCAATTGATTGCATCTAAATCGATTCTATCATGTCTTATACAGGATGCATCTTTCCTGAAACTAGACGTTCTGATCATGTCTTATACAGGATATATCGTTCTTGAAACGGGACACTTTGATCATCTTTGTCTTATACAGGAGGTGTCATTCCTGAAACCAGACTGAATCTCAATCTTATCAATCTAATCAATCAAGCTTTATCAATAATCAAGAACCACATCACCGTGATCATAGAATGTGCATTTTCATCAACCACAGTTGCAAAATCAGATCATTTCTAATGAGGATATCAATTTTGCAAAAGATTCACACACTCCAAAGGTCAATTATCTCAATTGATCTCCCAAGGGGGCATCATCGTACCACAATTTATCAATCAATGTCTGGGGCATCCTATCGAATTAATATCATCATAAAAATGAGATTATTCTTTAAATCAACGTGTCATCACACCTCGCTTCAAAGAGGGGCAAAATGCATACACCTAAAAATGGTCTAAAGATAATTAATTAAATAAGGAATTATTTAATTAATCCCCTTTCCTAATTTAATTGAATTCATTAGGCAATTTGATTCAATTCTCCCTTTCATCTACTTATGAATAAATCTAAGGATTTATTCATTAAGTTCATTCCATATTCCCCTTTGATTAATTAATTCAAATTAATTAATGTTCCCCCCATTTCAATCAATTCTTCTAATCCCCTAATTAATTAAAACAAATCAATTTATGAGTTGTTGAGAATTAATTAGTCTTTTTCCTATTATTTGAATTTTTAAATTCAAATTACCCACATGCCTCCTAACTTATAACCACCTAACCTAACCATCCCTCTAAACTAACCCATTCCACCTAACCTGGGGTTTGCCTAACCCTATCCTATCTTGCACATTCTAACCTCATTATCCTAACCTCTTATGGTGTGGATATTCTTTCCTTGAGACACATGGCACTTTGGCCACATGTCTCCTCCCTTGGAAACTTGCCCTCTCATGAGAAAGGCTCCTTGACACTTGTCACCATAGAGATGACAAATGTCCCTTCCTCCGACCTCTTCTCCAACCTCCAATTTCACCCTTGATATCTTCAGACTCAATCTTGACCATTGATTCCTGCCACCTCACCCTAGACCTTGGAAATCCTATAAATATCCTCCATTTTGGAGCACAAAGGATCCCATCTCATTATCAATTTAGGAATTTTTACTATAGGCATATCATTTTGAGCATTGTTGTTATAGGAAATTGCATCTTAGATTTAGCTTAATTTGATCACTTTTTAGCATAATTGTTGAATCATGTAGCTTAATCAATCTCTTTTTTATCTTAATTGCATCATCATCATAGCTTAATCATGTATATCATTAGCTTAATTAGTCTCTTGGATCAATCTAGCTTAATCAATCTCATCTTTGCATAATATTATCATTTCAAATCCTCCATCTAGGTGTAGTCAAGTCACTGGGATTGCTTATCGAGATCTGAGAGAAAATCCATACTCGCATCTCTTAGGAGGCAAAAGGTCGCTTTGTCATGGTTCATCTTTCATTTTCTTATTATTTTATAACCATGCTTGTAATGATCTATTGAGTGTTTGTGTTACAGTTGCAGGTATCACACTTCACAAGCACAATAATGTGCATGTAGAGTGGTCCTACTACTAACACACACTATCCTCTCCCTTGGCTCTCATGGTCCTAGGTGCAAGAGTAAAGTGCTAGTGACACTCATTTTTCTTTTTATTAACTAATCACCTCTTGGGTGCCTCATCACCTCAAGGGAGTGTTTTAAAATAGGGGCACGTTGGGGATAACATCTCTCCTAGTGCGACCTAGAGTGGTGTTTTTAGAGCTGCTATATAAAAAACCCGATAAAATGGCTGAAGTGTTGAGTGAATTCGTCATATGTGGAGGCCTTCTTTGCACTGATAAGCATAGTTAAAGTCTTAAGTGGCTTGCTTTGAGAATCCATTGTTGCATTGGACCTGTCAGAAAATTACTACGAATTATGGTTATAGTGGCCCCAATCCTTCTACTAGTTGACTCAGGCATTGCGATATGTGCATGCCGAAGACACCCCTCATGTATCCCCCAATTCAAGATAGAAAATTTCTCAAGATCTTCAGGTCTTTAGAAATTCAAAGCTTGGCATGCCTAAGAAGTATGTGACGAGGGTGGAGCCAGTGCTGCCAAGCTTCTATGTATCCGATTGGATGTGGTATTCTGGGCTAGGGATTCAACAACTATTGTCCTTTGACTATCCGTTGAAGTAAATGATTGTTTTATTGCATTCTATCATTTGTATGTGTTTGTTGTATTTGTGCCACAACGATCTTTTGCCAAAATCAGTATTAGTCATCAAACACATCATATTTCACACAGTCCTAGTTGATGCTGTCCTACAACAAGTTTGCTTCCTTCTATAGCGGGAATGCCTCTGTATTGAGCTAGATTGATATACTTAGCGTAGTCACTATCATTTGAACTCTCACAGGTTTTCTTTGAAAACTTTTTGGATTGCTCTTTATTTTGGTAGGTTTGTTGCAATCTCACCTATCCTTCATGATCTTGTTCTTAGATGTCATTGTGTTGTTGTTATGATGCCCATATTGCCTTAGAAACTACTTGATTCTCCAGCTCTTAGTTATCTTCATGATCTTGTTCTTAGACATCATCATGCTGCTGGAATTTTGTCCATTTAGTGTTAGATTTTCTTGATCTATCAACAATTTACACCTATATTTCATGATCCTATTCTTAGACGTCATTACATTGTCAAAGTGTTGTCCACATCATATTAAATATCTTGATTTTTTAGTAGTCGGTATCTATCCTTGCATATTGTGAGTCTTAGATGTTGTTGTGCTAGCAGAGTGTTATCCTTGGTTCGTTAGTTCACTACGGATTGATATCTTTGGCTCTTTTCTTTTGCATTCCAGTTTGGGTTCTAGATTACATCATTATTATCCTCCACTAGGGTCTCAACTTGCATGGTCACTTTGATCATCTCAATTGGTAGTCATCACCTTAGTTATCATCATCTCGGGTCTTATGTCGTCACTATCATCCATTATCACCTCTCATTTCCCAATTTTCATCATCATTCACTTCTTCCTAGGTTATCAATATGAACACTAGCCATCCAAAATCAAACATCACAATTCATCCTCTTTCCAGCTTCATCAAATGTCAATCCCCATCCTAGTCTGAGTTGGTCATTCATCTTATTCTAAGCTTTATTCTATCATCCAATCTCATCTTTCATATCTCCAACTCATCAAGCAATCGTCATGTTGCAATTTTATTATGATGAGTTTGGTCGTCCTTCATTTTCTTCCACTTCACCCTATGTCTATGATGATGAGGGTATGGTTGATCAACTTGCTGACACAGATGTCCAAGCCATGTCTCAATCCTACTATGATGAATATGGTCATCTCTCATTTTCTTCCACTTCACCCTATGTCAATGATGACAAGGGTATGATTGATTAACCTAATGAGACAGATCTCCAAGTCACATCGTAATCTTATCTCACTTATCCATCCAATTATAATCTTCCATCTATTAGTAGCAATCAAGAAGGAAGACTGAGAGGGGGGGTGAATCAGTCTTCACTAGATAAAAAAAAAATTAAACTCTGAAACATAAACTGATAAACTACAACAATAACATATAAGAAAATTAACAAAACAACACACAACACCAAGATTTTTGATGTGGAAAACTTGGTTAAGGGAAAAACCACACTGGGAACCTACTCATAGTAAGATGATACTCTATAGTAGTATGTGAAAATATTACAATGGGGAATGCACATGCATTCAAGCACACTGCCTACAGCTCACTGTTCAAAAGATATTTGCTCGGAAGGCTACAACCCTTAGGGAAGTCTCACTGACTTACAATTGATTCGGACTACAATCCAAAAGAAATGAACTGCAATGATAACATCTAAAAATGCCCGATTATAGTTTCGGATAGGAACAGTTGTCTGCTCTACAACACCAATCTCACCTCAATACTTCACTAAATTATAAGACTCTTGTTCACACAATCACCTCTTTCTATTAATGTAGAACCAACACTGACACACAAATTACATGAATATCTCACCTATATATACAAATCATCAACCTTGATAACAAGGTCCACTAAACCCTCAACCATCAACTCATAATTATAATATTACATTACATGATATAAAGATAAACCATTGGACCAATATAATTATTTACATTATATAACATGGACCTAATTCAAATTCCCAAATGATCACATCCATCAGAAATCACGCCAAGATCAACCACAACACGCTACACCACAACAAATATCGCATAACATGAAAATCATCACCGATTGATAGAAATCACCAAAACAAATAGGAAACAACTAGGAAACACCATCAAGCACATTAGAATTATCCATATCAGTTGCACCAACACCTCTTTTCAAATCTTCATCGATCAACGTCTAGAAGCTCAAGAAAACAACCAATCAACAATTTTCAGGAAGAAAGATAACTTGCGGAGCACAAAATAATGAACCATATGATATGAAGATACATAAGATCATCCCAAAAAATATCTCAAATCCCCAGCACAATATTTGATCACACCGGAATATATTGGAGGAAATACCGAATTTTGCAAGGCAGTGATTAGCAAAACCAAACTATAAAAATGGATCAGAATATGTTCTTAAACTTACTGAAATAAATCATAGGAATATGTTGAGATCAATGATAACAACATATCATAGAAGAAGAAATGAACAACCATATCCAAGAATCTCCCCCTTTGGCATTGATGGGAACATATGAATGTGAAAAATAGTCAATGCAAAGAAAGAAGATATCACTAGCAAACTCCCCCTAAAATCAAGATAGGTAATGGATTTTTTCACATGATCTCTCTCCCCTTTTGACAATAATGCCAAAGATCTCCAAAATAGAAAATCAGACTCTCCCAAAATAGAAACATTAATTTATCTCCTCTCGGGACACACAACCAAATCAACAGACTACTCGAGCAGAGGAACAACACCAACACAACAATTTGGATTAAAAGAATAAAGATTTGAATTCCACCAGATCTATGCAACTCAATGCATATAGTGATCATTAGGAGGGGTGGATACCCCCAACTTGTCTCTCAAATAGACGAATGTATCTACGGGCAAAGGCTTAGTGAAAATGTCAGCAATTTTTTCCTTTGTAGATAGATATTCCACCTTCACTTCTTTTCATTGGCTTGTTCTCTTAAGTAATTATATTTGATTGATATATGATTGGTCGTTGAATATTGCACTGGATTATTTGACATGTTTATAGCACTAGAATTATCATAGTAAATGACAGTAGGCTCATCATGAAGAAATCTTATATCTTTCAACATTTGCTTCATCCAAACTAATTGAGTGCAATTACTAGCAGCAACAATGTACTTAGCTTTAGCAGTAGATAAATATACTAAGTTTTGTTTCTTGCTAGCCCATGAAACCAACTTCTTACCTAAAAAGAATGCTCCATTGGTAGTACTCTTCCGATCATCAACATCACCACCGCAATCTGCATCGATGTAGGCGCACAACATAAAATCATCATTCTTCAGATACCATAAACCATAATCCACAATTCCCTTTAGATATATGAATATCCTCTTAATAATAGTGACATGACTCTCCTTCAGATCAAATTTATATCTAGCAGCCATACACATAGCATGCATAATGTCAGGCCTAGTCTGAGTAAGATATAGCAGTCCACCAACCATAGATTTATACAAACTCTGATTAGCTTTATGAGATTCATCATTTTTTGACAATTTACAACCACTCACCATAGGAGTTCCAACCGGTTTGGAATCATCTAGTCCAAACTTCTTCAACAGTTCCTTCGCATACTTAGTTTGAGATATAAAGATACCTTTTCCTGTCTGTGCAATTTGCAATCCTAAGAAAAACTTCATCTCACCAATCATAGACATCTCAAATTCTTTTTCCATATCACCAATAAACTTCATACTCATATCATCATCACCACCAAAAATAATGTCATTAGCAAATACATCAACAATTAGGATGTTATTATTTTTAATATTAAAGTGTAGATTACTATCAGTAGCACCTTTAGTAAATCGCAATTTCATTAATTATTTGTCTAATCTAGCATATCAAGCTCTAGGAGCTTATTTTAGTCCATAAAGTGCTTTCTTCAACTTACATACCATGTTTCCATCAGGTTGTTAAATGTAAACTTCTTCCTCTAGATCACCATTCAAAAATGCAAATTTGACATCCATCTAATATACCTTGAAATCTTTATAAGCAACATAAGCAAGTAATAGTCTAATAGCTTCAATTCTAGCAAGAGGAGCAAAATTTTCTTCATAATCATTTCCTTCTTGTTGTGAGTATCCTTTGCAGACCAGTCTAACTTTATTCTTGACTACTTCACCGACTTCATTCAATTTGTTTCTAAAAACCCACTTACTACCAATAACATTTTTATCCTTAGGTCTAGGCACAAGTTCCCAAGTGTTCTTTTCAATCTGAGCTAACTCTTCTTCCATGGCTCTTATTCAGTTATCATCTTTACAAGCTTCAGTAACATCTTTAGTTTCAACTTTAGAAATCAAACATACTTATTCAATAGCTAACCTTCTTCTAGTCATCACACCTTTATTCTTATCACCAATAATCTAATTCTCAGAACGATTCAATCTAACATACCTTAGAGTCTTCTTCTTGTTCTGTTCATCAGGTTTCTGCACATCATCACCAACAACAACAACATCTAGATTAACTGTCTCTACCGGATCATTCTGCTTAGGCTCTTCGGGATGAATAGGAGCTAGGACAACATGTTGACCATCATCATAAGCTTTAATCTCCTTCCCAAGGTTCTCATCCACCTTCACATTTGCACTCTCAACTATCTTTCTCAGTCTCTTATTATAGCAACGATAGGATTTTATCTTTGTAGAATATCTGAAAAAGATACCTTCATCAATTCTGGCATCAAAATTTCCAATATCCTCATCTCTCTTGATATAACATTTTCTTCCAAAAACTTTGAAATATTTCACAGTAGGAACATGACCAAACCAAAGCTCATAAGGGGTCTTACCGGTATCACCTTTTATATGAAATATGTTGAATGTATAGACTACGCTGCTAATAGCTTCTCTCCAGTAGACCTTAAGAATATTACCTTCAGTCAACATAGTTCTTGGAACATCCAAAATAATACGGTTCTTTCTCTCAACAACTCTATTTTGCTATGGAGTTTTAGGAGCAGAAATTTGTCTTCTGATTCCATTATCTCATAGAATGAATTGAATTCACCAGAACATAATTCTCCACCTCTATCAGATTTCAGACACTTCAGCTTCAATCCAAACTTAGTTTCAACTTTATCTTTGAATATCTTGAATTTTTCAAATGCTTTTGATTTTTCCTTCAAAAAGACAACCCACATCATCCTGGAATAATCATCAATTAGCAACATAAAGTATTTATAACCCTGCACACTTCTAACATTTTTAGGTCCACACAGGTCCGTATGCACAAGATTTAGAAATATATCAGATGTATAAAATTTGTTCTTGAAATAAATACTTATTTTCTTACCCAATTGATATTCCTTACATACCAAATTAATAGGTTTAACAATCTTAGGCATATATCTAATAGCTTGTGTAGAGTTGATCTTGATCAATGATTCAAAGTTTACATGACACATCCTTCTATGCCACAACCAACTCTCATCTATCTTGGCAATCAAACAAATTTTCTCACCAACATTCAAATGAAAAATGTTACCTTCAGTCTTAGTCCTAGATGTAATCTATATACCAGAGGCATTTAAGATCTTGCATTTACCATTCTTGAATTGTAGATGATAACCCTTATCAACCATCTGCCCAATACTCAAAATATTATGCTTCAACCCTTCAACATATAAGACATCATCAGTTTTCTGCTTACCATCAAAAGAAATAGAAGCTCTCCCACGGATCAGACAGGCTTTGTCATCTCCAAATCTAACTATTCCACCATCATACCTTTCCATGATTATAACTTTTCTTTTATTACCGGTTATATGATGTAAACAACCATTGTTAATCACCCATTCACCCTTTTCTTCTACCTTTGTAGCCAAATCTTTCTCCTGAACAAAATAACTAGTGGAATCAATAGGCACAGGTATATCTTCTTTAATGGAAATAAACACAACTTCATCTCCTTCTGATTTATTATCTATAACACCTTCATCTGCAGCATGATATTAGTTCTTCTGGTTCCTAAACTTTCTGTTAGACTTATAAGGCTTATCATACTTTTCATGATTCTCATATCTATCATTCCTATCATGCTTATCAAACTTATCATGTTTGTCATACTTAGTCATTCTCTCTGGGCATCGACAAGAAAAATGTCCTATATTATCAAGAAAAACATTTCAAAGGCAACTTTCAATCATACTTACCAGTACCTTTAGGAAATCTCCAGGCAATCAATGCTTCAAGCTCATCAAGATCTCTTTCTTGCTCTGCAAATTCTCTTCTTTCTCTTTCATATCTAGATATCCTGCTGTAGCATAGGAAATCGGAAATCATCACAAGCAATTAAATATTAGTCATAGCTCAATCAAAAAAGCTCAAATGCAATGATCAATCCTAATTACATCCAATAGAGATATGAAAACAAGATATTCAAGATCGAAAACTTAAGCAAACCAAATGCAGACTTGAATGTCTCCTTCATGTGGCTCCATTTTCCTTCTTTCTTCTTCAAATAGCTTTGTTGTGGATCTCACCTACTAGTGCATACACATGAGATGAAAGAAAGTAGACAAGATAGTAGCGCAAGAATACTCGAAGCGTGATTGATTCGACAAAGTGATTCGAAAAAGTGATTAGTTCGATAATGTGATTAGTCTTGATTGAAGAAATTCATCCAATTTATAGATAAATTGGAGAAAAGACAAGATTAGCATGAAATTGATATTAGAGGCAATTGATTTCAAAATGGTAAAATTGAGTTGAAGGAAGAAGGTTATGACACCTTCTATGTCATGAATTATGACATATTGCCAATGCAAAGGTTAGAGGACTAAAAGCCTATGACATCTTGCTATGCCAATAGTATGACGCATGAGAAATTCATACTTCCACCAAAGCACAAAAATAGGGAGAACTAGAGAAAAATTAATTAGGTGGAAATTAAATTTGACAAATTAGAAAATAGGTGGAAATTAGGAATTAGGAAAATTAGAAAATTAGGAAATAAGAAATGATGAAATTAGAAAATTGATGCAAATTAGGTAAATTAATTAATAATTTCTCATTCATTAATTAATTTAAAAAAATAGGAGGAATTAATTAGCCAATTAAATAAACATTTAATTGTGACAAGAAGACTTAGGATAAATAAATAAATTATATAACCTAGAGGGAGAATGGAGAGAAAATGACAAAAAAGGTTAAATGAATAAATCATAAAACCCTAGAAGATAAATTAGAAATGCAAGGATGACAATTAGGTCTTGATATAAAATTGATTTGATGTTGATTCGATCATGATTTTGAATTGATAAATGATTTGATTGATAAATGTGCCAATTTACGAGGAATAATGACAAATTGATCCAAATTGACATGATTGAGAAGGACGATGATCGATGACAAATTGATCGCAAAATGACAAGATTGAAAATGATAACGCAAAACGACAAGATTGAAAATGATAACGATCGATGACAACTCGATCACAAAATGACAAGATTGACAAGAGGAAAAAACCCTAATTAGGATTGATGATGTCCAAAAAGATGACAAATTAGCACGCACATTGATGCGACAAGATAAGATTGACCAAAATCATGACTGAAGATTGTTGTCGACAAGACCAAATTCAAAAGTGAGACAACTGAAGAATGCAGAAGCACTCGATGCTCACAAATGATAAAGACCAAGTGCGTGACATAGGAGAAATGTTAATGCGATGCAAAAACCCTAAAATAAGGCAATGCGCAAATGTTAAAGTATTATTCTTCAAGCGTTGACCATTTTTAGGTGTCTACATTTTGCCCCTCTTTGAGACAATGCAATTTTAAGAGTTGTTTCAAAGAACAATAATGAAAATGCCCCAGACACTGACAATGACATATGCATGCCCCCTCGACGAATTGGTCAGAAACATGCAAAAAAGAGGCCAATTGATCGATAATAATGATAGAACATGATAGGAGCAAATAGACTGACAATCGAAGACCGGATGCACGAAAGACAAGCAATTGAAGACACAAAAGACCGTGACCAACATGAGACGGAGAGAGTGCATGTCCATCTATGCACTGACAAAGATCTATAAATGAGACAAAGAGAGTGAAAATTGCCCATTTGCACTAGCCAAAGAGGAGGATTTGTTGCTCTGGAAAAGGACACTTGTAGAGAGATGGTGAACATTCCAATGATGGATCACCTCGGAGAATGTGTACGCACATTCAGATGACCGGATGATGCGAGAGTAGCGGTATGTATCTCAAAAACCCATATTTTGAATTTGATGAATTTGACTTGCTTGCAGGACATTGTGGGGCCCACAGGGGATGCAGAAAGGGACTCATGCACTTGTGTAGGGAAAATCCTATGCTTGTGTAGGGTCTTCTGCACTTGTGTAGGGGGACACAGGCACAGGTTGTGTTACACAAGCACAGGAGTGAGCACACAAGCACAGAAGTGCATTGGCAACCCTAATTTTGTCAAAATTGGCATGCGAAGGATCCCAAAAGGGAGATAAGAATAGGATAGGTCAAAATAGAGTAAAAACACCCTAATGTGGACATGAAATAAGGAAATTCAGCCCATAGGAGCAAACCCTAAAACTGACAAAATGTGCCCCAATTGTGATGCAGAGTGGACAGTATCCATTGATCACGTGGGAGAACCAACCAGACTGCTTCATGTTACGACATAGACTCAGGAGCACGGATAGAGATACATTAGAAGGACTTGGGATATACTATATCACATTCATGCCCAAGATTAGGGTGAACATAGGACTGCTTACCACATTGGTAGAGCGATGGCATTCAGAGACCTCCTCATTCCGTTTGGCGACTAGAGAGGTGACTGTGACACTAGAGGATGGATGGCGTATCCTCCACATTTTGATTCATGGAGAGATGATAGAGTATGACCCAATGATAGGGAGAGACGCGTTGTACCGATTATTTGAGTGTGACGCAGATGATCTGGATATCATAGAGAGGGAGATTGGTTGGGAGACCATGGCATCAGAGTATGATGGACGATATGTGGTGATTACAGTGGTGATAGCATGCCTACTAGCAGGGGAAAAATGAGGACATGGATTCCCTATTGGATGGGGAAGAGTGCTAGAGTGGATGGTGACAGAGGGTACGGTGTATGCATGGGGACCATGTGTACTTGCTATGCTATATTTTCAGCTGCATCAGATAGCATATCAGGGAGTTCAGACTTTGAGCTGTGGAGTCACACTATTATAGGTATGGGCATTTGAGCACATAGCCATATGTCGACTAATTGCAGAGAGACAAGTATTACCACATTGACCATATGTGTACTGCTATGGTGGAGCACTGAGATAGGGTCCGTTTGGATACATATTGTATTGGCGACACGAGCTAGACAGATTGAGAGAGTTCACATGGAGGCCATATCTTGATTGCCCTGGATGGTCAGATGATAGGGATGAGCTATCGTATTGTATATAGGAGAGATACCTGATTGGGCGACCAGTGAATCACTAGAGAGAGTCAGACGACAGTTTGGAGAGAGGCAGGATGTACCTAGAGGGACTACACACTTTGCCTGATCTCACAGAGAGACGAGTCAGTGGGGGAGTATGATTCAGCCACACAGAGCATATGCTGACTTCACACAACTACAAAAGAGATAGTGGGATTAGATATTAGATGTGGTGGACACCGGGATGACAAAGGAATATGAGAGATGGTTTGCATGACGGCGGCCAGTGCCATCGACAGATCCTGATATTCCAGTACCGAGGAGATAGGACTTCCCTCTCGCAGGAGAGGACGAGGGAGATGATGAGGACGAGGAGGACAAGGGTGGGGATGAGGATGAGGGGGATGAAAAGGATGGAGATGATGAGGGGGATGATGATTATGAGCCAGGCTTAGCCGATCAGGAGCCATTGCAGGATATACCCATAGAGCCAGAGACAGCTAGGATAGAGGAGATGGAGATGTGCAGGGCTACCATAGCGAGTCAGCATGATCATATTGTGACATTAGAGAGATAGAATGCCATCTTGAGGATAGAGTAGGATCAGTTTAGAGCAGAGATAGCCAGACTTATAGCGACTTGAGATATAGCGATAGCCCAGGCACAACGAGAAGAACAGAGAGTCACTGAGTATATTGGGTCGATTAGGGATGCCAGTGCACAAGAGATGGCACAGATGTTGGTAGAGACCAGAGAGGAGATACACCATTGGAGGACACTATATGAGAGTGTAGTTCCACCAGAGTAGAGAGCAGCTTCATATCGGGCACGATCGAGGACAGAGAGCAGGGCACGCTCTCGGAGGTCAGTGAGCAGCATGGGGGTGAGTGGACCTATGAGACCACCATAGCCAGGACCAAGAGGGACATCATCTTTGAGACATGGTAGGGATGAGGAGGACAGAGGGAGCACCCAGTGACAGAGGCACTTGCTCCTTATGACTGACAAATGTACTTTGACATTATGTAGTCAGCCTGCGGGCCATACTTAGGACAGACAGTCCAATTTTGTACTCTGATATTATTGTGACATATGATATGATATGCATCGATATGATGGGATGCAATGTGTGATGACTGATAGTTATTTTCCATGTATGATTGACTTATGCACTGTTTATGTACCATTGTGGAACATATATGGATGTATTTTTTATGTGTTTTTGATGCATTTATAATATGAAATGGATAAAATGCTTGATGTAATGCAAATGTACTAACCAATGAATGTAGGATGTAGCATATGTGTTTGGGGAAATCGGAGCACTAGACCGAACTGACTATCTGAATTGATGGAAGAAATGTTAGTAAGAAGAAAATGAGACAGAGGATAGTTAGAGACGAAGAAAAACTTGCTTTCAG
Source organism: Cryptomeria japonica (assembly GCF_030272615.1). Lineage (NCBI taxonomy): Eukaryota > Viridiplantae > Streptophyta > Pinopsida > Cupressales > Cupressaceae > Cryptomeria > Cryptomeria japonica. Next base: position 726,716,593 of record NC_081408.1, read on the forward strand.
TAATGCACTTTGTAGGTGAGAACCTTTATTTTAATGTAGCAAAACAGATGCGTAGCATCATGGCATTGAAGGCCAGAGATGAAATGCAACCCTTTTTGCAAAAGACAGACACATCATAGACAAACAACAATCACAAAAAAAAACAAAAAAGAAAGGGACCATGAACCATCCAGATCACTCTAAATCATTCAATGACATCATCGAGCAACATAGGAACATGATCGAAGCCAAAGATAAATCAGTAAAAAGATAAGATGCATAAATTCCAACAAGTCAAACAAACATCTTGATCTTCATTGTCAAAAATTGAAAGTGCTAATAGGATGATCATGTTGTCTGGTTTCAGGGAATGCGGTACCTCATCTAAGACAGGAAACAGTCTGGTTTCGAGTATACCACACCCTGTATAAGACCCATGATAGTGTGCCAAGGACGAATGATTTTGAGGTTGATTGATATGACAATTCTGAATGTCTGGTTTGATTGAAAAGTTCATCTGTTTATGCATGATTTCATTAAAGCACAATGTATGATTGTGTGTCGTCGGAGGTATGCTCAGCAATCTGTCTATGCACAAAGGGATCGTTTATTGACAAAATGCAAAATGCCAAAGAAATTGTTTTTGGATTTGGAGTTTCTTCAAGACATTAGTTGATTTTTTTTGGATTTTTTTCAGGACATTATTTGATTTTTTTGGATTATTTCAGGACATTTTTCAATTTTTATGATTATTTCAGGACATTTTTCAATTTTTATTGTTTTTTAAGGACATTTTTTAATTTTTATGATTTTTTCAAGACACTTTTCAATTTTTGATGATTTTTGCCCCCAGTGTCTAGCAAGGCAAGGAATATGACAGGTGAATAAATAGGCTTTCTGAAATGTTGGTGGATAGAGGGAAAACAAAGGTCTTTTATCATGGAGACAATACGGATGCAATTTTTATGGGCTATTGTGTGATGGGACAAGAGACTGGATATGACAATGTAAATCAGTGACATGGCATGAGGGACATGTCAAGAGGCTTTTGAAACTATGTTTTGCATTTCGCGTCCTTATGTTAGATCAAGATCAAGGAATGAAAAAGAGTGTATGGATAGTGATAAGATATGGATAGGATAAGCAAGACCAAGAATGGATAAGGGACATGGACTGAAGGTCGAGATTGGCTAAGGGATAGTGGCAGAAAGTTGCAATAAGATAGGGAATATGGATGAAAAGTTGTAATAAGCAAATGGATAAAGACCAAAAGCTATGATGGGCTAAAAGCTGCAAACAAGATGCATGATGCTCATGAAGATCCTCAGCCTTGTCAAGATCAAAGATGGAAAGAGGAAATGGATATGAGGGATGATAGGACAAGGAAGGGTAATAGGATATCTGGATATCCTACTGTAGCATAGGAAATCAGAAATCATCACAAGCAATTCAATATTAGTCATCGCTCAATCACAAAATCTCAAATGCAATGATCAATCCTAATTACATCCAATAGAGATATGAAAACAAGATATTCAAGATCGAAAACTTAAGCAAACCAAATGCAGACTTGAATGTCTCCTTCATGTGGCTCCATTTTCCTTCTTTCTTCTTCAAATAGCTTTGTTGTGGATCTCACCTACTAGTGCATACACATGAGATGAAAGCAAGTAGACAAGATAGTAGCGCAAGAATACTCGAAGCGTGATTGATTCGACAAAGTGATTCGAAAAAGTGATTAGTTCGATAATGTGATTAGTCTTGATTGAAGAAATTCATCCAATTTATAGATAAATTGGAGAAAAGACAAGATTAGCATGAAATTGATATTAGAGGCAATTGATTTCAAAATGGCAAAATTGAGCTGAAGGAAGAAGGTTATGACACCTTCTATGTCATGAATTATGACATATTGCCAATGCAAAGGTTAGAGGACTAAAAGCCTATGACATCTTGCTATGCCAATAGTATGACACATGAGAAATTCATTCTTCCACCAAAGCACAAAAATAGGGAGAACTAGAGAAAAATTAATTAGGTGGAAATTAAATTTGACAAATTAGAAAATAGGTGGAAATTAGGAATTAGGAAAATTAGAAAATTAGGAAATTAGAAATGATGAAATTAGAAAATTGATGCAATTTAGGTAAATTAATTAATAATTTCTCATTCATTAATTAATTTAAAAAAATAGGAGGAATTAATTAGCCAATTAAATAAACATTTAATTGTGACAAGAAGACTTAGGATAAATAAATAAATTATTTAACCTAGAGGGAGAATGGAGAGAAAATGACAAACAAGGTTAAATGAATAAATCATAAAACCCTAGAAGATAAATTAGAAATGCAAGGACGACAATTAGGTCTTGATATAAAATTGATTTGATGTTGATTCGATCATGATTTTGAATTGATAAATGATTTGATTGATAAATGTGCCAATTTACGAGGAATAATGACAAATTGATCCAAATTGACATGATTGAGAAGGATGATGATCGATGACAAATTGATCGCAAAATGACAAGATTGAAAATGATAACGCAAAACGACAAGATTGAAAATGATAACGATCGATGACAAATCGATCACAAAATGACAAGATTGACAAGAGGACAAAACCCTAATTAGGATTGACGATGTCCAAAATGATGACAAATTAGCATGCACATTGATGCGACAAGATAAGATTGACCAAAATCATGACTGAAGATTGTTGTTGACAAGACCAAATTCGAAAGCGAGACAACTGAAGAATGCAAAAGAAGGACTTGATGCTCACAAATGATAAAGACCAAGTGTGTGACATAGGAGAAATGTTAATGCGATGCAAAAACCCTAAAATAAGGCAATGCGCAAATGTTAATGTATGATTCCACAAGCGTTGACCATTTTTAGGTGTCTACATTTTGCCCCTCTTTGAGACAATGCAATTTTAAGCATTGTTTCTGTTGATCCCAATTGTAAATTTGACAATTATAATTCTTCTTCGTTTCCATGTAATAACGAGTCATTTTAGTGTGAATGGTTCATCATATATTTGGATGTATTCGTTTAAAAAAAAAGGGACTATATGTGAATTCCCAAAGTTCGCCCAAGCTTTAAAAGTTATAATTGTACTTCACATCATGATGGTGAAGGGTCACAAATCTTGTTTTTGAGAAAATCGAGAAACTCTTTGTATTTGTATTTGTAATCCTATGAACGTTTTCAAAGTAAAGGATATGATTCAAAATAACATGTTGACTTCTAAACTCCAGGTTAAATGATCCCTCGAATCGCCAATAAATGAATGATAATATTGCATTGTCTAGGATTGTTATTGGCATTTTCCAAGAGTTTAAAGTAAACAATGATCATCAATGGTCTAAGCTAGCGGTTGACCAAGTGTTAGTGGCAACATGGTAAAATGGTTAATGAACACCAACTTCGAGTTGTGAATGAGAAATCATCATCAAGTTGGTAAAAATCATCAAGTTACCAATATGTTCTTACGCACAACATGAGAAACCTCAAAGTCATGCAACGGTTTCATGCTTTCGGTGAGTTAGCCAACATGAGCAAGATGCCGATACACTTCAACTTCTTAGTTTTTAGTGGTGATATGAAAGTGTTTTGAAAGATATCGCCTTCTCCTTGAATGTCCACCTGGTGGATTAAATACACGACGTGGCTTGCGAAGGATAGAAAAATCAATTTTATAACAACCTTCGCCATTTGTTTTACATGCCGATAGATATGCATGCTATCGTGCTCTCTAAACTCCACTCGCAAGTTCAAGACCACTCACAGGTATTGAATAAGAAGTCTTTAAACACCTTATTTCTGCAAATACCCAGATGGCTCCTTTCACGCGGGTGTAGAGGTATTCATTTCCAAGTGAAGGGAATTGCAAACATAGCGCCAGGCTCTGCAAACATGGAGTAGGTTGTGAACATCCACCAAACCATTGATGGGAGGAAGATTTATATCAGATATCACAGTTACAAATGCTCTGGTCAACCTGCATGCTATCATGCCCCTTAACGCTACTCGCACTTGCAAATTTTAAAGATGAAGTATTGCATTTCGAGGTGTATCCTACAAGTTATCGATGATATACAAGACTGGAGAGTGTATGTTGTGCGTGATTATTTGCATGTTATCTGCAACCAAAACAACTGCGTAAGCATCAATGAACCTCCATCTGCGTCTCATTATCTATTGTGATAGGCATTCTCACAGAAATGAGATGTAATGAGATGACTAATTTAACTCCCTTGGTCATTCACTTTTCAGGGCGGGATAATAGTTCATGCAGAATGCCCGCACTATAGAGTTTCCTGCAGTTTTGAATAGTGAATATAGTTGCGATGGTGCCCACTGGAACGTAGGAAGATCTCGGTGTGAATGCCTAGGGTCTTTAGAAGATAGCACTTCATAGCCACGAGAAAGAATAAGGGTTTGTGTGAGCAATCTAAAGGCAGCAAAGTGTAGTCGTATATGAAGGATAGTGAGGTTACACTGACCCAGAGACACATCAATGTCATAGGCACCATGTGAGAGACAGAAGATAGTTTGGAATAGCCCAATAAACTTGCAAAGACAGTGATAAGAGGCTTAGATAGAAAAAAACCAAGACACAATGGTTTAGTCCAATACAATGAGAAACAAAGTAAATACAGTGCCAAAGATTTCAAATAGAAGCCAACCATAGACCTGTCAAAACAGTGAGTAGCATATCTATAGGAGATATCAGTCTTAGGTTAGTGAACAGAGGTATGCAGTTTTGAATGATGAATAAAGGTAAACCTTAGTCATAAAGAACGATGCTAACAAATCTAAAGATCAGAGACAGTGCATACATTACATCTCAAGTAGTGCAGTCCAAGCTATTGGACAATTGATTCACAATACTGAAGACATTGACAACATGAATGGTTGATAGAAATCATCAATGAGCAGAGAATCTATCAGGCATGGTCACAACTATCACAACAACCCCAATAGATCTAATGCATAGTTCAATAAACAGTGAGAAGATAATGATCTGAGTCTTTGTCATAATCAGCCCCAAAACACCAAAGGAAAAGTCATTTTTCCATTCAAAGAAGTGACAGAGAGGTCAATCACAGACCTCAGTTTCAAGAACGTAACATTGTGTCATTGATTGTCAAGATAATCATGAGCAGATTAATATCAGATGTCAGCTAAGAATCATTATGATGATCACTTAAAGGCCAATAAAGTAATATCAAATTCTATGTGCAGCCTCATCAGCAATGCAAGGAGTTAGCTTAGAATAAGTGCAGAGTTGTATTTTGTATAGTCTTCATTTTTGTTGTGTTACTCGCATCATGTTTTTGTCCGTCTTTGTAAATAACTCTCATGATCGAGTTTCCTTTCTCTCATCTCTATTTCTGTATTGTAATAAAGGATAATCTTGGCTCTTTTCATATGAGGTAGTTATCCTAAGTTCTCATTTTGGGTAGTTATTCTAAGTAGTTATTTCTCCCAAAGTTGAGGAAGTTATTTCAAGTAGTTGAGGAGGTTATAAAGTAGTTATAAAGGTGGTTAGGGTAGTTACCTCAGGTGGTTACCACTTCACCTATATATACCTCATTATTATTCAATGTAAAAGGGGATTCCACTTTTTCACAAGCTTTGTATGAGAGACTTGGATAGTATTATTCAAGGAATTAAGCAATAGAGATCAATTTGGATGTGTGTTCAACTTATTCTCATGGGTTATTGTCAATGTTCTTAAGTTTAATTGATGATTACCTAATGCTTTCCCTTTAACATTGAATGTGAAGAAGATTATTTCAAGTTGTGGTATCTCAAACTTGATTATATGGAATTTATTTTAAACTAGATTCATACCTTGTATGGCATTCAATCTTTCTTTATTGTTCGTGCTTTAAATTTTTGAAAAATCCAAATACCCCCATTATATGAGGGAGCTGCCCCTCTCAAATGCAGAGAAGAATTACCATTCTTTTTTTTTTGTGATTCTTCAACTATTGTGAACGCTTTGTTGCTAATTACAGGGCAAAACAGAGTTTTTCAAGAAAGTTTCTTAAATCAACAAATCTGTTTACCAACAGATTTTTGGCAACTCTGCTGGGGAAATGAAATCGAAACAAGAAGACAGTCGCTTTGATATTGTTTTTGCTTGCCTGTGATGAAACAAGATGGTTCTTCCGCACGAGAACCTTTTCCCTGTGCTACAACCGAATCTTGATTGGATTCATGCAGAGCAAGAAGATATACTTTCACAATTGGATACTTTAGCTTGGAGGAATAGAAGAAGTAGGGCTAAATATCAAAGAGTAAGTGCTATATTGGCAGAAGAAGAAAGACAAGCTCAGAATCCAGTGGTGGTCCTTGAAAGAATAGTGGAAAGATTTCCTCGTGTGTTCTTGATTCCATTAAATCAGCAACCAAATCAAAGACAACCTAGAATATGACAAGTTGATCTAGAATACTAACAAAGTGCATCAAGTGTTGGTGGAAGAAGTTGAATTAGTACTTTCTTAGGAGAGTACATCCTAGACAATAACTTATTGTCATTAAGAGAATTTTTGTGCTTCCTAGGTGAAAAAGACAAAATATTTGATGTATGCAAGACCAGTAGAGGCAAGGTGATTAGCAAGCACCCTGGCAAGCAAAAGGTATACTAGAGGTGATAGAAGCAAGGGTATCATTGACCTTGATTTTGCTGAACTATACAAAGTTGATTTTTCCACACCTTCTACCACTTATAAAAAGAAAGTTAAGTCTACCAGTAGACCTTCTTCGCTAAAGAAAGCAAGTGCTCATTCCTCATTTGTTCAAGCCTTAACTTTACTTCCTCCTCTTGTTATTAACTTTACACAACCAATCATGGCTCATCCACAACCAGTTCCATGGGGTGCTGCCATAGGCCCTCTAGCTTTAGGAAATCAATTGCATGATTTGCCAACAGGTTTGAGGAAGCATCTTCCGAAATTCTCAGGAGATGGAAAAGTCACTGCAGAAGATCATATTAGTGCTTTCTTTACTGCATGCGCAATCCTCGGAGTTCAGTATGAGGATGTTTCTGTACGAATTTTTGTTGAAACTCTAATTGATGCCATAGCTGAATGGTTTAATCAGTTACCATCTGGTTCCATTACTAATTGGGTGACTCTGTTACAAAAATTTGAAGAAAGATTTAAAACTATAGATGATGGTCATTTACTTCTTGCTCAATTAACCCAAATGAAGAAAGAAGTGCATGAACCTATGAGAGAGTTTGTGGCTCGTTTCAACAAAATAGTCAATAAATTAGCAGCTGATAAGAGGCCTATGGAGGAAAATAAAAAATGTTTCTTCATTAATGCACAACCTCCTGACATTAGTTTCCAAATAAGAAGAGGACGAGTAGCTGATCTCGCTGCAGCACAAAGGTTAGCCATTGAAGTTGAAGATGACCTACTGAGTGCTAGAAAGTGGAATAAAGAATTACAGAAAGGAAAAATTCAACAAGCCAATCCTGCAACTACTGATCCAATGATTCAAAAGATAGCTAATGATTTACTTCAATTGAAGAAGCAATTACCACAGAATCCACCACCTATGTATCAAAATATTCCTAGAAGGAATTATATCCCATATCAACAAAACCGGCAACCCAAGCTACCAACTCCAACACCAAGGTTGGCGATTGAGCATCCATCTACAAGTAATCGTCAGACTATTGCAATGTGTGATTTTCATCTCACAACAGACCACGATGGAGCTTCATGTCCCGAGATGACTAGGTTTATGCAGATGAACTAGACCAGTGAAAAGATTGAAGAATATGTTGAAGATGAAACTAATCAACAGTTTGGTCCACCTACAGTCAACTTTTTAGAATATGAGTCTAGCGAGGAAAATGAGAAAGATAGTGTCATAAATAATCATTCGTGTAATGTGTTTACAAAGAATTGGTGCCAGAAGCTCGGGGAGAAAGCTAAGTTAACTACAAAAGATAAAGAGGTGGATGAGATTCCTAAACAAATTCTTTCCAGGAAACAAAGTAAAGAAGAACTAGGATCATCTAGGAAAGTTGAAAAAGAAGTTGAACATGGTGATTCCTCTTTTGAAGATTCTTTTGATTTCATTGAATATTGTAAAAAGACCAAGGTGCAAATTTCTCAATTTGAGTATCTTAAGAAGAATCCACATCAATTGGATAAATTGGTGCATTCTATCAAAAAGGATTACAAGAAACCTCACTCAGACGTACATCAAGAATCAAGTGAGAGTTTTGATGATGATGAGCAAGAGGGGTTTGTTTCAAAGGAATCATCTCTTGTTGCTACTTCCTTTTCTAATAAGCCAGATCCTTTCTATATTTCCTTATACATTGCAGGTTGTAAGTTGAGTAACTGTATTATAGATTCTGGTGCTTCTGATAATGTAATGCCTTCCAAAGTTGCTAATGCACTAGGCCTATCTTTAAATAAACCTACTGGTAAAGTGTTCTCAATGGAATCGAAGCAAGTACCCTTGGTCAGACAAATTAAGGATGCTCAAGTTGTTTTAGCTGCTCACCCTCAAAAGAAGTTGAAACTTAACATCTTGGTTGCCGATATTCCAGCCAGCTATGGTATGCTCTTAAGCCATAGTTTCTGTAAAGATTTGGGTGGAGAGATTCAATTAGATTGGTCACATGCCTTGATACCTCTTGGCAACAAGAAAGTTAGATTGGACCCAGAACCCAAAGCCAAATACACAGTTCTCAAATCTGATGATCCAAGAGCTGAAACATTATATGTTGAGACGGGCCCAGGTACATATATGATGTCATCAAAGAAGGAGAATGTTCCTGAAATTCTAGCTCTTGACATATCTGCAGAACTTTGGGTAATGCAATTTGATGGAAGTTCTTCATCTTCCGGTTCAGGTGCTGGGGTGGTGTTGATATCTCCTCAAGGGGAAAAGTTTCCTAAAGCATACAAACTCGCATTTGATACTACCAATAACACGACAGAGTATGAAGCTCTTCTTCTAGGATTGGAATTTGCCAAAGAAAAAGGAATTAAGAAGTTACAAGTTATGGGAGATGCTGAACTAGTTGTCAACCAGGTGAGAAGTTGATATCAGACTAAAAATAAAAGGCTCAAGTCTTATCGAAACAAAGTATGGGATGAGATCGAAAGTTTTGATGCTTTCTCCATACAAGCCATCCCAAGAGAACAAAATACAAAGGTAGATTCTCTTGCTGTTTCAGCCTCTTTATTACTGCCCCATCCTGAGTTTGAAAAAGATGTGTATATAGTAGAAATGATCTACCGACCTAGTGTGCTAGATAATAATCAAAATTGGCAAGTTTTTGATGATGATAAGCATATCATCTCGTTCTTAGAGGGCACCAGAACCTTCTCAAATTCATCCTTTGATGGTAATCATTCTTTGACAAGCCAACAAAATATAAAAGAAGAAGATAAAGAATCAGAGATTTTGCAACTAAAGGGAAATACTATTCCTAAGGGATTAGTCACTCTTGAGAGTCTCTTTGATAAGAATGATTAGTTTGTAAAGAATGATGAAAAGAAGCCCTCAAGTTCTCCAGATACAAAAAAAGTAAATATTGGTTTTGAAAATGATCCCAAGATTGTTTTAATTGGAAAATGCTTGTCCCACAAAGAAAGAAAAGTCATCATTGAATTGTTGAATAGCTATATTGATGTATTCACATGGTGCTATGATGATCTCAAAGTGTTTATGAATGGTGAATTTAAGCATCATATTCCTCTTAAGCCTGATTCACCCCCATTCAGGCAAAAACAAAGGCAATTTAATCCAAAGATAGCAGATGCAATCTTTGCGGAAGTTGATAAAATGTTAAAGGCTAAAATCAATTATCCAATCCATCATTCTACATGGGTTGCAAACATAGTGCTTGTTAGAAAGAAGAATGGTGAGATAAGAATTTGTGTTGATTTTCGTAATCTCAATCAAGCATCTCTTAAAGACAACTATCCCTTACCAGTAATGGACCATCTCCTTCAAACTGTCTCTGGTTCGGAGATGATGTCGATGCTTGATGGTTTTTCTAGATATAATCAAATCGGTGTAAAACAAGATGATCAACATAAGACAGCTTTCACTACTCCGTGGGGAACATTTGCCTATAACCGTATGCCTTTCGGTTTGATTAATGCTGGTGCCACCTTTCAACATGCAATGGATCTTTCTTTTGGTGACTTGAGAAATAAAATTATTGTTGTATACCTAGATGACTTAACTGTTTTCTCCAAGAAACGTGAAGAACATGCTTATCATTTGGAGTGTGTGCTACAACATTGCAAGCAACAAGGTATTTCATTGAACCCAAAGAAATCCATTTTTGGAGTGACAGAAGGGAAATTATTAGGTCACATTGTTTTGAAAGAGGGTATTCATATTGATCCAGAGCGAGTCAAAGCCATTCAATAGTTACCATTACCTTCCAGTAAGCCTGGTGTTCACTCTTTCTTTGGCCAGATTAATTTTATAAGAAAGTTCATTCCTGATTTCTCAGAAATTACAAAATCCATTGTTGACATGATGAGAGATAATGTCACATTCAAATGGTCAGAGGAAGGAAAAAGGGCTTTCAATCAGATCAAGTCAGCCATTGCGGATGCACCTACATTAGTTTATCCAGATTTCTCCAAAGATTTCAATGTATATTGTTATGCTTCCGACACTACATTATCCGCAATATTGACCCAACATCATAATGAAAACATTGAGGCACCGATTTCTTTTATGAGTATTCCACTGAAAAAGCATGAATTGAAGTATTCTCCAGTTGAAAAGCAAGCTTATGCAGTGGTCAAGGCTATGAAGCAATTTTGCTTTTATGTTCTAAATTCTCATTCTATAGTGTATGTCCCAGATACTGCAGTGAAGACCATACTCACACAACAAGAAATTGGTATGAGCAAGCGAGCCTCTTGGATTGCAAAGGTTCAAGAGTATGATATCGATATCAAACCAACCAAGCTTGTTCGCGGGCGTGGGTTGTGTAAACTAATAGATGAGAATAATTCTAATGGGAATGTTGCTCAAGAGTCTGAACTACCTTTGGTTTTATTTGTTAGCACCACAGATGAGTGGTTTTCCAATATAGCACATTTTCTCACATATGGAGAATGTCCTGCTCATCTAACCCTTAGGGAGAAACGAACTATCAAGTTGAAGGCTGCTAGATATATTATTTGGGGTGATGTTCTTTATAAAAAAGGAATAGATGGCACATTTCTCAGGTGTGTAGACAAAGAACAAAGAAAGAAGCTCCTTCAGTTCTTTCATAATGAAGCCTGTGGAGGGCATTTTTCTTCCTCAGTAACGGCTTTCAAAATATTGAGAAATTGCTATTATTGGCCTGGAATGTTCAAAGATGCGGATGAGTGGGTAAAGAGATGCGATGCATGTCAACAATTCAAGGGAAGAGTACAACTTGCCGCCCTACCTTTGAAACCTATGATTATTGAAGAACCATTTCAGCAGTGGGGACTAGATTTTATCGGTCCGATCCATCCTCATTCCAGTGCGGGTCATACTCACATCTTGGTAGCCACTGATTATTTCACCAAGTGGGTTGAAGCAGCTCCAGTTAGACAAACAACATCAGAAGTAGTTTGTGACTTCATCAAACAAAACATTCTTGTAAGATATGGAGTTCCGCAGAAAATCGTCACCGATAATGCTACCAACTTCTCTTCTTATGAAATATCGGCTTTCTGTTACAAGTATGGAGTTATACTTTCACATGCATCTGACTATTATCCTCAGGGAAATGGTCAAGCTGAAGCGAGCAATAAGAACATCATCACTATTCTCCACAAGTTAGTTGATAAAAACCAGAGAACATGGCATAAATATCTATATGAAGCACTGTGGGCTGATCGTACTACGAAGAAGCGGGCTATCAAGATGTCTCCGTTCGAATTAGTTTTTGGTGTGGAAGCTAGTTTACCTATTCCATTGGAATTAGCTTCTCTTAAGTTGCAAAAAGTAGTCGAAAATTATGAATTTAAAGATGCATTGGAAAAACGGATATTGTACTTAACCAAGATGGAAGAACAGAGAGAAATAGTAGTGGATAGAATCAGAGAACATCAAATGCGAGTGAAAGAACTGTTTGACTAGGAAGCCGGGGAAAGATCTTTTCAAGTTTTCAATTTGGTCCTATTATGGGATAAACAAAGAGAACCAAAGGGACTACATGGTAAATTTGATTCACTTTGGAGAGGACCTTTTCAAATCAGGCAAGTCTATGGTACAAATTCATTCTATCTAGCATACTTAGATGGCACACATTTGCCCCTTCCTTATAATGGGAAACACTTAAAATTATATAATCCATAAGCTTATCTGCCTTTCATCTTGTATATATCTTAGCTAGGAGTTTTGGCTTTGTTCCCTTTTGTTTGTGTGTGTGTTGTTCTTTCTCCTTTTTGGCTTGGTTCTCCCTCCTTGTTCCATGTAAAGTAGTGCACCAATCCTTTTGACTCTGTTGCCCAATGAATACATTGACTGTCATTAACCAAAGATTATGGGTTCCTTCATCATCCCTTACGGTCCTCATCCCCAGTCAGAGCCAGCTATTGATCCTAATTGTAAATTTGACAATTATAATTCTTCTTCATTTCCATGTAATAACGAGTCATTTTAGTGTGAATGGTTCATCATATATTTGGATGTATTCGTTAAAAAAAAAAGGGACTATATGTGAATTCCCAAAGTTCGCCCAAGCTTTAAAAGTTATAATTGTACTTCACATCATGATGGTGAAGGGTCGCAAATCATGTTTTTGAGAAAATCGAGAAACTCTTTGTATTTGTATTTGTAATCCTATGAATGTTTTCAAAGTAAAGGATATGATTCAAAATAACATGTTGACTTCTAAACTCCAAGTTAAATGATCCCTCGAATCGCCAATAAATGAATGATAATATTGCATTGTCTAGGATTGTTATTGGCATTTTCCAAGAGTTTAAAGTAAACAATGATCATCAATGGTCTAAGCTGGTGGTTGACCAAGTGTTAGTGGCAACATGGTAAAATGGTTAATGAACACCAACTTTGAGTTGTGAATGAGAAATCATCATCAAGTTGGTAAAAATCATCAAGTTACCAATATGTTGTTACGCACAACATGAGAAAACTCAAAGTCATGCAATGGTTTCATGCTTTCGGTGAGTTAGCCAACATGAGAAAGATGCCGATACACTTCAACTTCTTAGTTTTCAGCGATGATATGAAAGTGTTTTGAAAGATATCACCTTCTCCTTGAACGTCCACCTGGTGGATTAAATACACGACGTGGCTTGCGAAGGATAGCAAAATCGGTTTTATAACAACCTTCGCCATTTGTTTTGCATGACGATAGATATGCATGCTATTGTGCTCTCTAAACTCCACTCGCAAGTTCAAGACCACTCGTAGGTATTGAATAAGAAGTCTTTAAACGCCTTATTTCTGCAGATACCTAGATGGCTCCTTTCACGCGGGTGTAGAGGTATTCATTTCCAAGTGAATGGAATTGCAAACATAGTGCCAAGCTCTGCAAACATGGAGTAGGTTGTGAACATCCACCAAACCATCGATGGGAGGAAGATTTATATCAGATATCACAGTTACAAATGCTCTGGTCGACCTGCATGCTATCGTGCCCCTTAACGCTACTTGCACTTGCAAATTTTAAAGATGAAGTATTGCATTTTGAGGTGTATCCTGCAAGTTATCAATGATATGCAAGACTGGAGAGTGTATGCTGTGCATGATTATTTACATGTTATCTGTAGCCAAAACAACTGCATAAGCATCAATGAACCTCCATCTGCATCTCATTATCTGTTGTGATAGGCATTCTCACAGAAATGAGACATAATGAGATGACTAATTTAACTCCCTTGGTCATTCACTTTTCGGGGTGGGATAATAGTTCATGCAGAATGTCCGCATATAGAGTTTCCTGCAGTTTTGAATAGTGAATATAGTTGCGATGGTGCCCACCAGAACGTAGGAAGATCTTGGTGTGAATGCCTAGGGTCTTTAGAAGATAGCACTTCATAGCCATGAGAAAGAATAAGGGTTTGTGTGAGCAATCTAAAGGCAGCAAAGTGCAGTCGTATATGAAGGATAGTGAGTTTACACTGACCCAGAGACACATCAATGTCATAGGCACCATGTGAGAGACAGAAGATAGTTTGGAATAGCCCAATAAATTTGCAAAGATAGTGATAAGAGGCTTAGACAGAAAAAAACCAAGACACAATGGTTTAGTCCAATACAATGAGAAACAAAGTAAATACAGTGCCAAAGATATCAAATAGAAGCCAACCATAGACCTGTCAAAATAGTGAGTAGCATATCTATAGGAGATATCAGCCTTAGGTCAGTGAACAAAGGTATGAAGTTTTGACTGATGAATAAAGGTAAACCTTAGTCATAAAGAATGGTGCTAACAAATCTAAAGATCAAAGATAGTGCATACATTACATCTCAAGTAGTGCAGTCCAAGCTGTTGGACAATTGATTCACAATACTGAAGACATTGACAACATGAATGGTTGATAGAAATCATCAATGAGCAGAGAATCTATCAGGCATGGTAACAACTATCACAACAACCCCAATAGATCTAATGCACATTTCAATAAACAGTGAGAAGATAATGATCCGAGTCTTTGTCATAATCAGCCCCAAAACACCAAAGGAAAAGTCATTTTTCCTTTCAAAGAAGTGACAGAGAGGTCAATCACAGACCTCAGTTTCAAGAAGGTAACATTGTGTCATTGATTGTCAAGATAATCATGAGAAAATTAATATCAGATGCCAGCTAAGAATCATTATGATGATCACTTAAAGGCCAATAAAGTAATATCAAATTCTATGAGTAGCCTCATCAGCAATGCAAGGAGTTAGCTTAGAATAAGTGCAGAGTTGCATTTTGTATAGTCTTCATTTTTGTTGTGTTACTCGTATCATGTTTTTGTCCTTCTTTGTAAATAACTCTCATGATCGAGTTTCCTTTCTCTCATCTCTATTTCTGTATTGTAATAAAGGATAATCTTGGCTCTTTTCATATGAGGTAGTTATCCTAAGTTCTCATTTTGGGTAGTTATTCTAAGTAGTTATTTCTCCCAAAGTTGAGGAAGTTATAAAGTAGTTATAAAGGTGGTTAGGGTAGTTACCTTAGGTGGTTACCACTTCACCTATATATACCTCATTATTATTCAATGTAAAAGGGGATTCCACTTTTTCACAAGCTTTGTATGAGAGACTTGGATAGTATTATTCAAGGAATTAAGCAATAGAGATCAATTTGGATGTGTGTTCAACTTATTCTCATGGGTTATTATCAATGTTCTTATGTTTAATTGATGATTACCTAATGCTTTCCCTTTAACATTGAATGTGAAGAAGATTATTTCAAGTTGTGGTATCTCAAACTTGATTATATGGAATTTATTTTAAACTAGATTCATACCTTGTATGGCATTCAATCTTTCTTTATTGTTCGTTGTTTAAATTTTTGAAAAATCCAAATACCCCCATTATATGAGGGAGCTGCCCCTCTCAAACGCAGAGAAGAATTACCATTCTTTTGTTTTTGTGATTCTTCAACTGTTGTGAATGCTTTGTTGCTAATTACATGGCAAAACAAAGTTTTTCAAGAAGGTTTCTTAAAGCAACAAATCTGTTTACCAACAGTTTCAAAGAACAATAATGAAAATGCCCTAGACACTGACAATGACATATGCATGCCCCCTCGAGGAATTGGTCAGAAACATGCAAAAAAGAGGCCAATTGATTGATAATAATGATAGAACATGATAGGAGCAAGCAGACTGACAATCGGAGACCGAATGCATGAAAGACAAGCAATTGAAGACACAAAAGACTGTGACCAACATGAGATGGAGAGAGTGCATGTCCATCTATGGACTAACAAAGATCTATAAATGAGACAAAGAGAGTGAAAATTGCCCATTTGCACTAGCCAAAAAGGAGGATTTGTTGCTCTGGAAAAGGACACTTGCAGAGAGATGGCAAAAATTCCAATGGAAGATCACCTTGGAGAATGTGTACACACATTAAGACAACCGGACGACACGGGAGCAATGATATGTATCTCAAAAACCCATATTTTGAATTTGATGAATTTGACTTGCTTGCAGGACATTGCGGGGCCCACAGGGGATGCAGAAAGGGACTCCTACGCTTGTGTAGGGTGAATCCTGCGCTTGTGTAGGGGGACACAGGCATAGGTTGTGTTACACAGGCGCAGGAGTGAGCACACAGGCGCAGAAGTCCATTGGCAACCCTAATTTGGTCAAAATTGGCATGCGAAGGATCCCAAAAGGGAGATAAGAATAGGATAGGTCAAAATAGAGTGAAAACACCCTGATGTGGACATGAAACAAGGAAATGCAGCCCGTAGGAGCAAACCCTAAAACTGACAAAATGTGCCGCAATTGTGATGCAGAGTCGACAGTATCCATTGATCACGCGGGAGAACCAACCAGACTGCTTCATGTTATGACATAGACTTAGGAGCACAGACAGATATACATTAGCAGGACTTGGGATATACTATATCACATTCATGCCCGAGATTAGGGCAAACACAAGACTGCTTACCTCATTGGCAGAGCGATGGCATTCAGAGACCTCCTCATTCCATCTGGCGATTGGAGAGGTGACTGTGAAACTAGAGGATGTATGGCGTATCCTCCGCATTCCGATTCATGGAGAGATGATAGAGTATAACCCAGTGATAGGGAGAGATGCATTGTGTCAATTATTTGAGTGTGACATAGATGATCTGGATATCGTAGAGAGGGAGATTGGCTGGGAGACCATGGCATCAGAGTATGATCGATGATATGTGCTGATAACAGTGGTGATAGCATGCCTACTAGCAAGGGACAGACGAGGAAATGGATTCCCTATTGGATGGGGAAGAGTACTAGAGCAGATGGCGACAGAGGGTATGGTGTATGCATGGGGACCATGTGTACTTGCTATGCTATATTTTCAGCTGCATCAGATAGCATATCAGGGAGTTCAGACTTTGAGCTGTGGAGTCACACTGTTATAGGTATGGGCATTTGAGCACATAGCCATATGTCAATTGATTGCAGAGAGATAGGTATTACCACATCAACCATATGTGTACTGCTATGGTGGAGCACTAAGATAGGGTCCGTTTGGATACATATTGTATTGGCGACACGAGGTAGACAGATTAAGAGAGTTCACATGGAGGCCATATCTTGATTGCCCTGGATGGTCAGATGATAGGGATGAGCTATCGTATTGTATATAGGAGAGATACCTGGTTGGGCGACCAGTGAATCACCAGAGAGTGATTGAGATGTACCTACCAGAGAGAGTCAGATGACAGTTTGGAGAGAGGCAGGATGTACCTAGAGGGACTGCATACTTTGCTCGATCTCACAGAGAGACGAGTCAGTGGGGGAGTATGATTCAGCCACACAGAGCATATGCTGACTTCACATAGCTACAACAAAGACAGTGGGATTAGAGATTAGATGTGGTGGACACCGGGATGACAAAGGAATATGAGAGATGGTTTTCACGACGGCGGCCAGTGCCATTGACAGATCCTGATATTCCAGTACCGAGGAGATAGGAGGACTTCCCACTCGCAGGAGAGGAGGAGGGAGATGATGAGGATGAGGAGGATGAGGGCGGGGATGAGGATGAGGGGGATGACAAGGATGGAGATGATGAGGGGGATGACAATTATGAGCCAGGCTTAGCCGATCAGGAGCCATTGCAGGATATACCCATAGAGCCGGAGACAGCTAGGATAGAGGAAATGGAGATGTGCAGGGCTACCATAGCAAGTCAGCATGATCATATTGCGCCATTAGAGAGATAGAATGCCATCTTGAGGATAGAGCAGGATAAATTTAGAGCAGAGATAGCTAGACTTACAGCGGCTCGAGATACAGCGATAGCCCATGCACAATGAGAAGAACAGAGAGTCACTGAGTATATTGGGTCGATTAGGGATACCAATGCATGGGAGATGGCATAGATTTTGGTAGAGACCGGAGAGGAGATACACCATTGGAGGACACTATATGAGAGTGCAGTTCCACCAGAGTAGAGAGAAGCTTCATATTGGGCACGATCAAGGACAGAGAATAGGGCACGCTCTCGGAGGTCAGTGAGCAGCATGGGGGTGAGTGGACCTATGAGACCACCACAGCTAGGACTAGGAGGGACATCATGCTTGAGACATGGCAGGGATGAGGAGGACAGAGGGAGAACCTAGTTACAAAGGCACATGCTCCTTATGATGGATAGATGTAGTTTGACAGTATGTAGTCAGCCTGCGGGCCATACTTAGGACAGACAATCCAATTTTGTACTCCGATATTATTGTGACATATGATATGATATGCATCGATATGATGGGATGCAATGTGTGATGACTGATAGTTATTTTCCATGTATGATTTTCTTATGCACTATTTATGTACCATTATGGAACATATATGCATGTATTTTTTATGTGTTTTTGATGCATTTATAATATGAAATGGATAAAATGCTTGATATGGTGCTTGATGTAATGCAAATGTACTAACCAATGAATGTAGGATGCAGCATATGTGTTTGGGGAAATTGGAGCACTAGACTGAATTGACTATCCGAATTGATGGAAGAAATGTTAGTAAGAAGAAAATGAGACAGAGGACAGTTAGAGACGAAGAAAAACTTGCTTTTAGTAATACACTTTGTAGGTGAGAACCTTTATTTTAATGTAGCAAAATGGATGCTTAGCATCAAAGCATTGAAGGCTAGAGCTGAAATGCAACCCTTTTTGCAAAAGACAGACACATCACAAACAAACAACAATCACAACAAAAAACAAAAAAGAAAGGGACCATGAACCATCCCGGTCACTCTAAATCACTCAGTGACATCATCGAGAAACATAGGAACATGATCGAAGCCAAAGATAAATCAGTAAAAAGATAAGATGCACAAATTCCAACAAGTCAAACAAACATCTTGATCTTCATTGTCAAAAATTGAAAGTGCTGATAGGACAATCATGCTGTCTAGTTTCAGGGAATGTGGTACCTTGTCTAAGATAGGACATAGTTTGGTTTCGAGTGTACCACACCGTGTATAAGACCCATGATAGGGTGCCAACAATGAATGATTTTGAGGTTGATTGATATTACAATTCTGAATGTCTGGTTTGATTGAAAAGTTCATCTGTTTATGCATGATTGCGTGTCGTTGGAGGTATGCTCAGTGATCTGTCTATGCACAAAGGGATCATTTATTGACAAAATGCAAAATGCCAAAGAAATTGTTTTTGGATTTGGAGTTTCTTCAAGACATTAGTTGATTTTTTTTTGGATTTTTTTTAGGACATTATTTGATTTTTTTGGATTATTTCAGGACATTTTTCAATTTTTATGATTATTTCAGGACATTTTTCAATTTTTATGGTTTTTTAAGGACATTTTTCAATTTTTATGATTTTTTCAAGACATTTTTCAATTTTTGATGATTTTTGCCCCCAGTGTCTAGCAAGGCAAGGAATATGACAGGTGAATAAATAGGCTTTCTGAAATGTTGGTGGATAGAGGGAAATATCTCAACACCTTAGCAACAATCTCATCTTCCTCAATCTTCCCACTGCCACATATGATACCAAGGATAAGTTCATTCACCTTAGCAATGTATGAATGTATGTTCTCATCATCTCCCATCTTCAATGTCTCATACTTTCCTTATAAAATCTACAACTTAGCTAATTTCACTTGACTATCACCTTCATATAGTATCTCAAGCTTCTCCCAGAGCTCATGTGCAGTCTGAAGTCCCATAATATTTGTCATCTCAAAATCAATTAGGGCACTAAGAGATGCTTCCTTTTCTCTAATATTATATTTTTCTTCCTCAACCTCATCAGGAATAGATGGTCCATTCTAAGGAACAACATAGACAATTTTTGTAATCTTCCAATAATCCTCTCCAAGACGTTTCAAGTGCACCTCCATCTGGCTCTTCCATACAATATAGTTACTTCCATCAAACCTTGGACTTTCTTTCTTGAAAAGAATACCTTGAGTTGCCATCCTAGATCTCCACAAGTAATTAAGCTTATACTGGAGGATCTAGCTCTAATACCAATTGTTAGCAGCAATCAAGAAGGAAGACTAAAAGGGGAGGGGTGAATCAATCTTCACCGGATAAAAAAAAAATTAAACAACAAAACATAAACTGATAAACTGCAGCAATAATAGATAAGAAAATTAACAACATAACACACAACACCAAGATTTTTGATGTGGAAAACCCAATTAAGGGAAAAACCATGGTGGGAACCTACCCACAATAAGATGATACTCTGTAGTAGTATGTAAAAGTATTACAATGGGGAATGCACATGCATTCAGGCACACTGCCTAGAGCTCACTACTCAAAATATATTTTTCTAGAAGGCTACAACCCTCAGGTAAGTCTCATTGATTTACAATATGATTTAGACTACAATCCAGAAGAAATGAACTACAATGATAGAATCTACAAATGCCTGATGACAGTTCTGGTTAGGCACAATTATCTAGTCTGCAACACCAATCTCACCTCAATACTTCACTAAATGATAAGACTCTTGTTCGCACAATCACCTCTTTCTGATAATGCAGACCAAATACCAACACACAAATTACGTGAATATATCACCTATATATACAAATCATCAACCTTGATAACAAGGTTGGCTAAACCCTTAACCCTCAACTTATAATTACAATATTACATTACATGATACAAAGATGGACCACCAAAACAATATAATTATATACATGACATAGCATAGACCTAATTCAAATTTCCAAATGATCACATCCATCGAAAATCATGCCAAGATCAACCGCAACACACTACACCATTGGAAATACCTCATAACACGAAAATCATCACTATTTGATAGAAATCACCAAAACTCGCACAATGATCAATGCGGATCACCAAAAAAAATAGGACATGAGTAGGAAACATTAGAAAGCACATTAGAATCATTTGGAATAGTTGCACCAACACCTCTTTTTAAATCTTCATCGATCAACGTCTAGAAGCTCATGAACACAACCAATCAACAACTATCACAAAGAAAGATAAATTGTGGAGAACCAAATCATGAACCATCTTAAATGAAGATACAAGAGATCATCCCAAACAATATACCAAAGCCTCAACACAAGATCTGTTCACACTGGAATATAGTAGAGGAAATACCAGATTCTGCAAGGCAGTGATCATCAAAACAAGATCAGAAGATCTTCCCAAACTCACCAGAATAAATCATAGGAATATGTTGACATCAATGACAACAACATATCCTAGCAACAACAGTGAGCAACCATATCCAACACCATCCTATCTCAATCCTTCATCTAATCCTAATTTGCCATCATTTGTCACACAAATTGTGACTGGGGGCATGAATTACACAATGCCATTATCATCTATGCCCCACCCGTCCAATCATTGTCACAAGTGGTCAGTGCTCTAAAATATCAATATTAAGTAGGATCACAATCTTCTATTTCAAAACCATGATTCAGTTATCTATAGGTACCACCTTCACACATTTTTGTGATGAACATTCATGAACAAGCACATGGCACTAGTTGAAATCCTTCATCTCACCTCATTCCTCCACCATCTACTTCCTCCTATCTCAATTCACCATCCACCGCATCTTATCTCAATCCATTAACTTCCCTTCCAACTCCCACATCTATCATTCCTCTCCCACTTCCTAACACCATTGAAAACCTTTCATCCATTAAGATCATCCACCCACAATCCCCATCACCTACTCCTACCGTCATTCACACTCAATCCAAAGAACCTCTCATCCTTCTATCCAGGAAACCTACCCTAGCTAAATAATCTCTCTTCCTTCTATCCACTCCATCTCCCCTAGCTAGAGAACCTCTCGTCCTTCCATCCAATCCATCCCTCTCAGTTGATGAATCTCCTATCCTTCCATCCACTTCACCTCTTCCAGTTGATGAATCTCTCATCCTTCTATCCACTCCATCTCTCCCAGTTGATGAATCTCCCATCCTTCGATCCACTCCATCTATCCAAATTGAAGAATCACTCATCCTTCCATCTAGTCCATCCACTGAAGTCATTGAACCCTCTGTCATTCCTTCCATCCAATCTGAAGATTCTATCCATTCACCCCTCATCACACCATCCATACGAGTCCCCTCATTCAAAGATTTTATTCCAGAGCATGCTCAAAAAATTATTAATCTAAATCAAGATCCTACCATTCCATCCCCTTCATCTCAAGATCCCCTATCATCCCCTATTCCAAGTCAAGATCCTCCCATCCCATATACTCCACCTCTTGATCCTTCATTTCCTACTATCCTAACCATCCCACCAACATCACTTTATTGTCTTGGTTTGCTTACATTCATCCATGGTAGTTCACTCGCAGTAGAAGAAAATTTTATATATACCACCCATTCTCCTCCATCTGATAAAGGACTCGCATCTTGTTACCCAAAGA
Organism: Cryptomeria japonica; assembly: GCF_030272615.1. NCBI lineage: Eukaryota > Viridiplantae > Streptophyta > Pinopsida > Cupressales > Cupressaceae > Cryptomeria > Cryptomeria japonica. The sequence continues at coordinate 726,739,153 of NC_081408.1, forward strand.
ACAAGTATCCTACTTTAAATAAAATTCTCAAGAAATGAACTATCAAGGAAAAGGCTTAGGCCTACATGAGAAAGTTACTTTGGAGCCCATCCATGTCAAAGCACATCTAGGATCTCATGGTCTTGGTTACATATCTGAAGCCACTTCATCTAAAAATGTTGGTACAACTAACGCAAAATCCAAGTATGCTTCCAAACACACCATTGCATCTCCCCATCATTCCTCTAAATCATTTATCGCCATTCCCCCTCCCCCATCATATAAAGCTAAAACAACCATCCATCTTCCCCCTTCATCCTCTAAATCCATTTTGGGTCCCTATATCCCAAAATCATCCTTCGTACATTCCCCACATGAAAAAACTATTTTGGGCCATTATATCCCAAAATCCCATCCTCTATATTTTCCTACTCATCCCTCCACACACAAATCCACTATCTCCATCACCCATCATAATATCCTATTCCTTTCATTCCTAGTCAGGATCAACAAAGGCACATATCCCCACATTCCATCAAACATCCTACATCCATGTTCACACACTCCTTCCAAATCTACTAGCAAAAATTTGGATGCAAAATAAAAATGCATAAAGATCCACAACAATATAAAGATGACCATGTCCACTCAAAAAGATAAGTTCCAATAGTGCAAAAGCTAATACAAAAATGAAATGAATCTCATAGGCCACAAAGGCCCACTAAAGAAAAAGCAAAAACAATATGGATCCCAAAGAAAAATGAAACAGTTCATCCAAAATAAAAATATCTAATGGCATCCAAAGTTGCTAGTCCACCAGCTAAACATTCTCCCCCTCCATCTCCTAAATCTATTTTGGGTCCCTATGTCCTAAAGCTACCTATCATAATGCCTCTATCATATTCACATGCTACATCCATCTCTCCTTTACTCATCCCACATCCTTCACAACATGTGCCAATGTTGGTCCTGGCAACATCCCTCGATCACATTCACTTTTCCTCCTTCCACCCAAACACTTGCCACTAGCATATCCCTTACATTTCCCATCAAAACCATCTAATCCTAGCCTTGACATAATCTACTCCTTCTTGATGAAGTTGTACCAACATTCAGTGATCACTTCAAATGGGCTCCTACTACCTTGATATTGAACTTAATGCTTGAGTTCTCCATCCATTTATCCACATCCACATCCATCTCCATCCATATTTTTCCTCCAAAAATCATAATTGAAAAAAAAAAAAGAGAAAGAGAAGAGAAAAAAATCATCTTGTGGTGAAAACTTGGCAAACAGGTGCCTTGGACAAGTACCGTGATGAAAACGTATCAAAAAAGCATCATGCATAATTCCCCTCATCCTTTTTCTCTCTGCACTTAAAGGCCAAGATCTTCTTCCCATCTAGCCATTTCCTCCTCCATCTCCCTTTACCTACTGTAGGTAGGAAAATGGAAAAACATCAAAGAAATATGATATTAGGAAAGCACAAACCTAAATTGCAATGAAAATAGATCCTATCACATTCAATAAAGGAATAAAAACATCACATCAAAAGATAATTGAAACCAAAGTGCAGATGTTGCCTCCATTGACCTCCATTATTTATCCTTTTCCTCCAAATATGTTGTGGATCTCACCCACAAGTGCAAAAGTGAACAAAAATCAAGATAATTGATATCGAAATCAATAGCATGAGGATATTCAAGATGTGGTTGAAAAAGATTGATGAAATACATCCAATTTATAGAGAAATTGGAGATAGGATGAAATTAGCATGAAAGATATGAAAGAGGCATTTTGATTCAAAAATGGGAAAATTACATTAAAAAGAGAAGGTTATGACACCTTCTATGTCATGATTTATGATACATTTCCAATGCAAAGTGAGAGGACTAAATGCCAAGGCAAGTGTTATGACATGTTGCTATGTCAACACTTATGATACATGAGAGAATCATGCTTCCACCTTATGACAAAGGAAGCACAAAAATAGGGTAGACTAGAGAGGGTTGGATTAAGTGAAAATTAGATTTAGAAAAATAGAAAATAGGTGGAAATGACGAAATTAGAGATTAGGAAATTAGTAAATTAGAAAATGAGGAAATTAGTAAATTAGTTGAGATTAATTAATAAGTTTTCATTCATTAATTAATTCACAAAAGGGACATAATTAGCCAATTAAATAAAATATTTGATTATCACAAGGGGGCCTGTTGGCAATTGACACTCATCTAGTGGTTGTTGATGCTTGATTAATGGTTTAAAGTTGTCATTCATGGCAACTCTTCATGAGATTCCTATCCGGTAATCACGGATCTTGATATCTGGAAGCGGATGTCAATCGGTAGCCAGTTAACCAGTATTTCAAGTTGAACAAAGAAGTTTTGGTCTGGAAGCTTCCGAATGATTGTGGTATTATGAATTGAATATGGGATGATTGGGCTGACATAGAGCCATCATTTTATCACCTCTTTGGTGATTTGGTCAAGCCGATGTATGACTACACATTACATTAGCAGGCCGACTTGGTGGATGATCTATTTTGTGGTTGTAGATATATAAGACCGATGCAGAAGATATTTTTGGTGTATGGTATGATTGTATGTGAGCGAGTGGTGATCAAGAATCCATTTTGGTGCAGTTTCACATGCACATTCTTGATCTGGTAGCTGAGTGAGACACAAAACATGGCAAAATAGTAGAGGTGATCCAGTAAGTGTATTTGGCACTTAACCGGAACTCATCCACGCATTGTTAGATACTATTTTTGAGTTCTTTCATTATATTTCATTATTGTAATTGATCTATAAGGTAGCGAGACTTTCAAGGTTGTAGCCCTTATTGTAATTGAGCTATAAGCTCTAGGCAGTGTGCCTGAATGCAAGTGCATTCCCCATATTGTAATATTATTTTGATACTAGCCATAGTAGAATAATATTGTGAGTTCGAAGCCCACCGTGTTTTTTCCCATTTGGGTTTCCACATAAAAATCTTAGTATTATGATTTTTTGTTTCTACATTTCAGTTTCATGCTTATGCTTCTGGTGGTTTAAAGTTAAGTCAGAAAATTTAATAACCGGTAGATCATTGATTCACTCCCCCTCTCAGTGATCCCTGATTTCAACAATTGGTATCAGAGCCTAGTTCCTCTAAGGAATCCTAACTGCTTGAGGAAGGTCCAGGAGATTGAATCAATGGATTCTAATTTTAAGAGACAACCTAGTGTGGCACTTGAGGATCTTGATGCATCAAGAAATGAGATCAGTTTCTTGAAGAGAAACCTAAATGCTGGTGATGACTTCATTAATGAATTGAAGGATCAAGTGAATACTTCAAGAGACAAGAGGAAGGAATTGATGGACAAGCTGAAGGAGAAAGAAGATCAAGAAAATCAGGGTAAAGCTGATGAATGTGACAAATTTGCAAGAGAGAATGCTACCTTGAAGAATGAAATGAAATCCATTGTGATGAGGCTGACTAAGGAGATTGAGGATTAAAAGAAGAATGAAGAAAATTTGATTTAATCATTGAAGGAAAAAGAAGATGAATGCTTCAAGCTTACCTATGATAATGATTAGTTGAAGCTTGAGCTGACACAATCAAGGAATAATGGTCAAGAACTTGAAAGATAGATTGTTATCCTAAGAGATGGACTTGCTACTGCAAATGAATACAAATAAAAATTTAATGTTGTCTCAACAAGGCTTGAGGAGATCATGGAAATTCTGAGACATGGAAAGGACATGCGAGGACTTGGATTTGAGAAAGGACAATCCTTTGGATCTGGACAAAGCAATCAAAAGAAGAACAAGAATCCTCTGGTAAGACAGCCTAATGCTCACAAATTCAATGGTAGATTTTATACTTGTAATAAATTTGGCTATATGATGAATAAATGCAAAAGTAGGGTGAATAATGGAATGAACAATATGAATAATGGTCCCACCCTCTTACCAGTCAGTGTTTCATATGCAATAATTTTAGTCACAAGTCAAACATGTGTAGAGCAGTAATGAATAACTTTCAAAATAAGAGATTCTATGCTTGTGGGATGTTTGGACATATTTGTAACCAGTGCAGGATGAGACCAAATCAAATGAACTTCAGACCTATGCAAAATGTTGTTTGATGTGCATGTAATAAAACAAGTCACATTGTAAAATATTGCAGAAGCAAAAAGAGTGCTCTGGTAGACAAGAACAAATTGGATGAAAAAGGAAAAGAAAAGGTAGAGGAGATCAAAGACAAGCATGAGAAGGTGTGGGTCAAAAAATATGAATCCAAAGCAGACAATGGATCTACACCCGAATCTAGTGCAAGATCTTGATCTGATAACTAGGGCTTTTTGCCTTACTGGGAACTTTTCTTGTAGATTCTAAGAACCCCCTCTTCGGTGATCTGCAATTGATTCTGGAAGGTTATAGAAGGCTTAAATCATATAAGAAGATGTTATCTGAAAGATTTAGTGAATATGTGATGCTCCGACAGGTGACTCCATGAAAATCAAGGTAGCCGGTTGCAACATTTATTCCAATGCAGAATTATGTTTTCTTAGGTTAAAAAGGCATTTTAAAACGTTATTCTTCACAATGCGATCAAGAGATATTGCAGAGTAGAAGAGCGAAGTAATTTGGCTATCTGAACAATGATTACAATGATCCTAAAGAGAATTTATGTCCCCAGTTGTGAATTAAGGATAGGGCCCAACCTGTTTTCAAGAAACATCCTTTCAAAATTTGTTGAGGATGATCCTGAAGGAGCGTTTTCCTCTATACCCTATGAAATTATTCATAATGAGGATATAAGGGAATATATCCATTGTGATCTTGATGAACTTTCCAGCATTGACATATTAAACCTATACAACAAGCATCTAACAGACAACTTGGGAAATCTCAAGCCGAAATATCAGCATTTGCAGGCTAAGGGTTTCTCTCAATTCATACATTTTCTAACATTTGAGGAGAAAGAATGGATCAGATTCATACTCAGTAGAATTCATGATGAATTTATTGTTACTACTTATCAAATTGCCATTAGTTTTATATACAAATTCATTCTATATACTCTAGTTGGTTACCACTACTGAAATATTTAGTCGGTATGAATAGTCTAGTCGGTTACAGAAGGAAAACAGTCACAAAGCCCAGTATACATCGAGCTGTCTACTGAGTGTTATTTCATGTCTACCAAGCAGTAAAGATAATACATTGAGTGAAATGTGTTACTAGATTCATTGAACCTAGACACACATATGAAAACGTGTTACAAGATCGAGGCACATAGAACCATTATTGCATTGGAATTTGCACATATAGATTTTGTATAATTTTGAGGTCATCTAACCAATGAAATATTTTGCATGGTTATTTATTCGAGAAATCATGTTTGTAAGATCAAAGCAATGAATCAGATCACTGACATAAGAAATCTATTTATACAACATGGATTTAGGGTTAGAGACATATGTGAATGAGAGAAATGTGTGTGCATATGTGTATGAAGCAAGACTTATGTGATACATGAGAAATCACAGAGTATTATGATTGTTACAGAGACACAGAGGTCACCGAGAAGGTTTTTAGAGAACAGTCAAAGAACAGAGTAAACCACAAGGGTTTACCAAGTTACTTTATGAGTTACCAAGGTATGCTATAGGCAAGGTAATCTTATTTTGAGCACATAGAATCTGCTACAGCATTTCAGATGTAAAGTTGCAGATATTTGTAAAGTATTATTGTAATATTTTGAAGTTATAAGAGAAACCTTTAACAGGGTAAAAGACTCTAATCAAGTCTATAAATTGTAAAGCCTCTAACCAGGTGCAACATTTATATAAAGTGTTGTAAAATCCTTTAGCAAGGTAGATCTAACAGATCTGGTTACTCCTAACAGGGTAAGCTATCAGAAATAGCTAAATATGTAGCTCTAACCAAGCACTCTTTATTATTGTCGTAGTGAAGTTGTGGGTGTCATCCCCACCACAGTTTTTTTCTCTAACCAAGAGTTTCTGCATAACCAAAATATATGTGTTATGGAGTGAATCATGTATGATTGTTACTTATTTGTTTTAGCTTTATGTTATGTTACAACAGTTTTTGGTTTATGCATAACTGTAAAGATATTGTTGATAAAAGGATTTGAAGTACTGATTCACCCCTCCCCTCTCAGTACATTAGCTTTCCATATTGGGCCTAACAATTGGTATCAGAGCTTGAATCTTGGAAAAGTGTTTAACTGCCTAAAGAGAAAGATCTTATCAATGGAAGGCTCCAAACAATCTTGGAGGATTGTGTATCTGCAAGAAGAATTGGATCATGCTAATCAAGTGATTGCAGACATGCAAAGGCAAATGCAAAAATCTCTGAAAGTGAGAAGAAGATTATCTGATGATTTGCAGGACTCTCAAGAGTTAGTGGAACAAATTGAGATATCATCTGAGAACAGTATGTCTGAAGAGACTGAAGAAATGATTGGACAATTGAAAGAAAAGAATAAAGCACTGGCTGATCAACTAAAAGCAATGAAAAGAGAACATGAACATTTCAGCACACAGATGACTGAAAATCTTGATGCATTGAGGACAACCGAGCACAAAGTAAGAGATCTAGAAAGAGAGAAACAACAACTTGAAGCTTTAGTATCTAATAAGGATGATGAAATCATAAGGTTGACTGGGATTCAACAAAATATGACAGATCAACTAGGTTATGCACATCATGAAGCAAATCTGAAAGATGATGAGAATCAAGCATTGAAACTTGAAGTATCAAGGTTGAGCAATGAACTTAAAATAGAGAAGAAATCCAAGGAAACACTGAAGAAGAGTTATGAAGCATCAAAGATGTTGGATGAGAAACTGAATACAAGATGACCCTACAAAGAAGGAGGACTCGGTTACAAAGGAAAAGACTCTATCAAGAAGGGAATCTGCACTACTAAGAAAGGAGAATCATCAAAACAAGATGGAAAAAGGAATAACATCAAAAGGAAGATGCCTATTTTCTACTACTGTAGAAATCAAGGTCATACTGCCAACATGTGTCAAATCAGAAAAGGTAAGCAACTGAATGCCACTAAGACCAATGGTTATTGTTACAATTGCAATAAATATGGTCACACATCTAATCAAAGTAGGACAAAGTCTGTTAACAATTATAAGAAGGAAAAATTCAAAGGGTTTTGTAAAAACTACAATAGATATGGACATAGTATCGAGAAGTGTTGGTTTAAGCAAAAGAACCACATGTGGTCTACACACCAAGCAAATACTAGAGGTTACCGAACTCACGCAGATCCTTACCGAGAATATTCTGCAGTACCATGGGATTACAATACAAGGATATGGTGTGAATCTTGTGGAAGATATGGACATATAAGTTCCAACTACTTTATAAGGTTTGGAATGAACAACCAAAGATCATGGAGAAATCCTGGTATGGCATGTTTTCATTGTCACAAAGTTGGACACTTAGCTGAAGATTGCAGAGATCAACCTAGAGAAGAAACTGAGGAAATAAAAGAGAAATTAAAGATGATTTAGAGAAAGAAGGAAATTGTATCAAATAAAGAAAGCACCTTACCTACCGAGTTAGGTGCTCCCACTCCAAATTAATCGGTAAAGGTGTGAAGGGATTGCATTCTCACAAGGTTAAATCTTAAACAGTTCCTATTTTAGTATGTACTGAATTCAAAATCTGCATAGTAAGATGTAGTAGTAAGTTTGAAATTCTATCAAAGTCTTTTGGAGGACTTTATAGGAAATCTATCAAGTTGGTGAATTCAAGAAGCCTGTCAAGTCGGTATATGAAGGAAATTTGGTTACTCGGTTAAAGTGCAAAAAAAAGGGAAAGAAAGTTAAGTAGAACCGAGTGCATTTAATGTCTTTGACCTAACTTGCATAGAGCCCGATAAGGTTTATTATGTACTTAAAGCATTCTTCAAGGTCATTTTCATTTCACCAAGTTTTTGAGAAGTAGAGCAGAGTGAATCAAGGCGTTCAAACCATCTTCAAAGTGAAATCTAAGGTATTTACATTGAATCTCATCACATTGCTAAAGATGGTTTACTAAACTCATTAAGTTGTTATTATCTACTGAGTGTGAAGCATTTGCTGTTTGTTAAGTTCTCAAACCCTAAGGTTCCTGTGTCAATTTTTATCTGAAATCAAAATGGCACCTAAGATCCAAGACCCCATTATTGTCAAGAATGTAGAGAAGCCCTCAATAAAATACTCTTTGACTCCCAAAATTGCATCTGAGCCGGATGACAAAGCTTCCTTTTCACTCATCCCGGATCTAGTCTTGTTAGTCGAGGATGTGAGATTCTTTACCAAATGTCGTGTTGAAGAACTCGGTCATGTTGAGATCAAAGATGCATATGATGAATTGTGCATAGATGGTAAAATGGATAGCACGTATGAGCACATCAAAATCAAGGGATTGACTGAAGCCCTAACCTATCCCCGTGTGTTCAAACCCTAGTGGGTCAAGTTTGTACTAAGCTGAGTGCATGATGATTTCATGTGGCTACAAGAGCAACCGTTTAAGATCACTAAAGAAATCATTCATCTGATCACCGGTTATCCTATTTATAATCATTCCCGAGCATAGAAAATGATATCACAGAAGGAATTGATCAGTTTGACTGGAGTAGAATCTGACTGCAGAGGTCTGAAGTTGAACAATGTCACTGATCCTGAACTCAAATTTTCCATTAGAGTAATTGGTTACTATTTCTTCCAATCGGCAAGGGAAAATAGTGTACCCTGTGCAATAGTGGACTTAGCATACAAAATTGTTAAGAAAGGCATGAAAATTGACTTGTGTGAAGTATTGTTGAAGAACTTGTTTGAAAATATGAACACAATTAGGAAGTCGAAGATGAACAACTTGACAAATACTCTAAAATTTGGATCACTACTTGTATGTATGTTTTTCTACTTTGAGAAGTTTTTTCCAACAATCGGTAAAGTTGTTTGGGAACTACACCGACCAATCACCCATCAAATCAATGACTTCATCAAGAAGTTAGGTGATAACTTTAATGATATAATGGATGATTACTTCAGCAAGTTCCAAGAGAAAATGCATAATAGGTCCACAGCTGGTAGAAAAATATAAGGATGATATATGTTTTGAGGTAGACACCGATTATTGTTATATGAATGTTGTTGAACCAAGGAGTCAATCTTTGCCACCAATGGGTTATGAGATTGATTTTGATATCACACAATAGCAAATTGATGCCTATCTATCATTGCCAAGGCATACTACCGAGCTGAGGTATGGAACCTATGAAGAGGTGAAGGAAAAAGTAAAAATGAGCATTGTAGTACCTAAGGCTACAAGAAAAGCTACAAAGATGATTAAGGCATTAATTGATAAATTTAGAGAAGAGTCTTCCTCCACACCTATCAAAGGCATTCTAGCCATCACCAAAGAGGAGACAGAAGCCCAAGAAGCAACCATAACACTTAGCACCAAATTGCCTAAGGGAAAAGTGTTGAAGAGAAAGAAACAAGACACTTCAATGGCCCTACTGACCCCTCCAACAAAGAGACGTAACACAAGGGCATTTGCTGCATCACCGAGTAAGAAACAAAAGATTGTTGTCGTTCCTAAGGTAACTAGAACTTACAAGAAATATACTCGGAGACTCATTTTGCCAAAAGAGTCGAGTGATACCGAATCTAAAGATGCAAATAAATTTCAGATTGTGAAAAGCAAGAAGCTAGATGTACATAGTGTAGAAAATTTTTGTAAAAATCTGAAGGAATATGGTGGATTTGGTGGATTCAGATTTGTCAAATATGAATCCAGATCTACTGATGAAAAGAGGCAAATTGAAGAAGCTGTCATTTGCACACTTCTTAAATTCCGAGTGGTCCCATTAGAAGTATGTAATTATATTCCTAAAGAATTATATGCACATATTGAAACCAGATGGCAATATGCCCTAGACTCAGAGAAACAAATCAGAGAAAGAAGTCTAGTGCATCTCTTTCTTGATATGTTTGTTGATGAAATAAAAGAACATCTGACAAACAACCAAACACAATTTATAGTAAAACAAAATGCCTTAAAATTGATGAATGGCCTGTATATAGAAGTGGAGAAGGAAACAAAAGAACAATGGCAGGACATCTTTCGAAGAAAGAATGCTGGTGAACAATCTACAGTGGAAATAGTCGATGTCACCAACCAAGAGCCTGATGTCACCAAGAAAGACCCTGCTGACACCATTCAAATAGATGAAGATATCATGGATGCAGAGGCACCTGAACAAGAAATGATAGAAGGCAATGCTTATGCAAAACTTGTCTCCAGTGAATCTATTTTGGAACAAGTTTAGCCTTACCCACCGCTCAATCAACCTACTAGAACTGAAGCTCCTCAGGATATAGGTGAAGGCACTAAAGGTCAAAAGTCTATAGCAGAAGGTACTTCACAAGAAAAAACCTCTCCAGCACCTTCTAGCACAGAAAATGTTACAGCTGAGACACCAAGCACCAAGACACCGAAGGACACTACCAAGGCTAAAGAAACCGACCAAAGTTTTGTCTCTACCAAGCAACCTACCAAGGATCCTCAAGCCTCTCAAGCTATTGTAGTGGTTCACCCGGTGAAAGGTAAAGAAAAGAAGTTGAAAAAGCATAGTTTCAAAATTGATTTATCAAAACTGATAGTGTTGCCCAATGTAGACATTTCCAAATTGAAAGGGCAAGCACTCACTGAATTTGGTGAACTATGCAAAGCAAAGGCCAAATAGGAGAAGCAACTGGCCATACAAAAGAAGAATAAAGTACTTCAGAAGGTAAAGACCTTACTATCAGATATGCTACCTTCAACTACAGTATCAACCAATGCAGCCATCCATATTCAATTGGATGAATTCCTAAATCAGATTGAGACATCTGGAGTAGATGCATCCAAATACTTGAGCAAACTAAAAGACAAGGAGCTAACTGCTAAAATGATTGAGGAAGTACAAAAATCCATTGCTGCTAGCAAGGTAAAACTTGTCAAATTTATTGTTGAGTTGTCCCCTCAACTCAAGCACATTCTTTCATTATTTCAGAAACTCTGCACATTTTCTTTATTCATTAAGGACATTAAGAATAAATCATAAGCAATTGAGAAAGAGATCACCAACCTCTCTAATAAGTTGACCCTTCAGCCCAATTCAGTTTAGAATTTTTATACTAAGCTACAACAGCTCATGGCTCAACAATTGGAACTGAGGAACGAAGAACACAAGATCAGGATGGACATAATGACACTTCAAACATTATTCCTTCCTCATCTTTCATCTATTCAAGAACAGCTAAACTGAGCCACTTACCTCTCTACTATACAAGAGGGAAGCACTTTAGATGGCTTAATTTCATTATTGGCTGATATTAATGCACATAATTCTTTAATGGATAGTGTAAAGGATGTACTCTCTGTTGCTCTCACCGAAGCTAAGAAAAAGTACAAATCCATTTTTGGTCAGTTGCCACCTCCTAATGGTAACTAAATTTTGATGTTTGTCAAAAAGGGGGAGTATATCATCAGAGTATATATAGCATCAAAGTACATAGGGGGAGTGTAGTATACAAGGGGAGTATACCGAGTAGAATGAGCAGAATAAGCAGAGTATCCAAGAGCAGTGAACCAAGCAGTGACCAGAGGAAAGAACAATGATTATAGAGTATTGATCACCGAGCACACATAATCAGAGTTTTGTACAACATATTGATAAGGGGAGTATATTTAATTATACTATTTCATTAACTAATGTATATACTATATGTTTAGTCAAATTTTGTAATGTATACAAATTTTTGAGTAATGACTTTGAAAGTAGTTTTGTCAAACATCTCAACTAATGTCAAAAGGGGAGATTGTTACTACTTATCAAATTGCCATTAGTTTTATATACAAAGTCATTCTATATACTCTAGTCAGTTGCCACTACCAAAATATTTAGTCGGTATGAACAGACTAGTCGGTTACAGAAGGAAAACAGTCACAAAGCCCAGTATACACCGAGCTGTCTACCGAGTGTTATTTCATGTCTACCAAGTAGTAAAGATAATAAACTGAGTTGATATACACTGAGTGAAACGTGTTACCATATTCATTGAACCTGGACACAGATATGAAAACATGTTACAAGATCGAGGCACATATTACCGTTATCGCATTGGAAATTGCACATATAGATTTTGTATAATTTTGAGGTCATCTAACCAATAAAATATTTTTGCATGGTTATTTATTCGAGAAATCATGTTTGTAAGATCGAAGCAATGAATCAAATCACCGACACAAGAAATCTATTTATACAACATGAATTTAGGGTTAGAGACATATGTGAATGAGAGAAATGTGTGTGCATATGTGTATGAAGCAAGACTTATGTGATACATGAGAAATCACAGAGTATTATGACTGTTACAGAGACACAAAGGTCATCGAGAAGGTTTTTAGAGAACAGTCAAAGAACAAAGTAAGCAGAAGGGTTTACCGAGTTACTTTATGAGTTACTGAGGTATGCTATAGGCAAGGTAATCTTATTTTGAGCACATAGAATCTGCTACAACATTTTAGATGTAAAGTTGCAGATATTTGTAAAGTCTTATTGTAATATTTTGAAGTTATAAGAGAAACCTTTAACAGGGTAAAAGACTCTAATCAAGTCTATAAATTGTAAAGCCTCTAACCAGGTGCAACATTTATATAAATTGTTGTAAAATCCTTTAGCAAGGTAGATCTAACAGATCTTGTTACTCCTAATAGGGTAAGCTATCAGAAATAGCTAAATATGTAGCTCTAACCAAGCACTCTTTATTATTGCAGTAGTGAAGTTGTGGGTGCCATCCCCACTGCAATTTTTCTCTCTAACCAAGAGTTTCTGCGTAACCAAAATATATGTGTTATGGAGTGAATCATGTATGATTGTTACTTATTTGTTTTAGCTTTATGTTATGTTACAGCAGTTTTTGGTTTATGCATAACAGTAAAGATATTGTTGATAAAAGGATTTGAAGTACTGATTCACCCCTCCCCTCTCAATACATTAGCTTTCCATATTGGGCCTAACATTAATGTGGTTGGATAAGCCTCACAAGATCACTAAGCAAGCAATCTAGGTTGTGACTTGTCTAAGGACATCCAGTGAAGTTCCTAACTTGAGGAAAATATTAAACAACACTGTGATTGCCACCACTAGTTCCCAATTTGAGAGCAGATCAATGATAATAAATGACATTCTGGAGCATGATCTCAAGTTCACATAAATGGTGGTTGAATATAAAGTATACCAGTCAAGTAGACAAAAATATGTTTCTGGTATAGCAATATACTTTGCCTATCTAATGTTGAAGGAAGATAAGAGGTATGACTTATGTACGGTTTTCTTGAATGAGTTACTGAGACATTTGAAGAAAATTAAAAAAGACAAGAAGCACACCTTTAATTTTGGTACCCTTATTATCTATTTGGCTCTATATTTCATAATGAAATCCCCAATGTTCAAGTTAAGGTCCAATGGGACTATGACAAGATGGTTGCTATGCAAATCCAGGAAGGGATTATGGGGATTGGTGATGCCACAATGAGGATATATACTCTGTGGGGTTATTTCAAAACTTTTCAAAACTATTACCCTAGATTCCTAAGCTCAACATATGTTGAGTCATTCAGTTGATGAAAAAGAAGAAAGGTTTGGCACATTTAAGAAGAAAGACCTTCAGTTGCACAAGTAGTTCACAGCCCCTGCAAGGAAGAGGAAAGTATCCGAGATGGTTGAGGATGTAAGGAAGTTAAGTAGCGGAACAAATTCCTACACTAACCTTGAGAGGAGGGTAATGCAAAAACTTTTGTAGATCATCATGATAGTTATTAAAAATAGAAATAGATATAATAACATTCAAACCATAACACGATGATTTACGTGGCAAAAACCCTTTCGGGAGAAAAACCCCACACTCCAAAATCCACCCAATATATTATTCAGTAATAAAAAATAGATTACAATATACTTCTAGAGAAAACTCTTCATAGGAGTACCACTAATTAGAGATTCAGAGGTAACTCAATAGTTAGAAGACTCTTACACACAACCTCTATCTCACACACCTCATATATAGGAGACAAAATACAAGAAACCATCAAACAATATTACAAAACCATGGGCTAAAACCACCCAACAAGGTGTAGCTGACCTTATCTCCCTTCTAGATGTCCTATGATGCCTCCCTCCCTTTTTATAGCTCACTTATGTGTCCAATGTATTTCATATTTCCTATTTCAGGAGTACAAACATTTGGAGGCCATAACTTGAGAACCGTGTGTTTGATTGACGAACTATTTGAAGCACTAGAAAACTCGTGAAGTGCTCTATTACCTCATAAACCACTACACCATTTATGCCCACCTTTCAGGGTGTTTTGGGGCCTCTAAAGTCATCAAAATCAAATTTAAACCTTTCATTGGACCCCTCCAAAATGAAAATTTAACATATTCAAAACTAGCTGTGATCTTGAACGTAACTTTACCAGAATGCTTATCTAGCCAACCAGAAGCTTTGGAGAGAATTTTGCACCATTTTGTGTTCAAATGAAAAGTTATTATAAATAGTAACCTCATGTAAATGCAAGGTTGAGACACCATTTTCCCTACAAATCTCCCACTTGTCAAACACCTTGCAAGAGAAAAGGGAGTATTAATACAATGAATCAATTGCTATGGGCCATGAGGCCCATAGACTCCGAACACCATCTTAACTTCTCTATGCTCATAGCCTTAGTTAAACAATTTGCAACATCCATAAAAGTTTCTAACTTAACTAGCTTAACCCTACCATCTTCTGTTGGCATTTGTACAGAGTATGTTGACATGATGATATTATGTTATCATTGATGTCAATATGTTGAAGAGTGAACTGACAATATGCTAAAAAGTGAACCGGTACAATGTGGTGAACTGGTATATCTGCAAAGAAGTGAACAGGTATATTTAAGCTAAGCAGTTGGAAAAGAGAACCGGTATAGTGGTATAAACTGGTATATGAGAAACAAGTGAAGTGTTATGTTTGTCCAAGAGAACTGGTATGATGGAATGTGAACCGACATATGGAATGTTTTCTATTAAGGCTTAATATGGTATGACTACTGGTTGGTAGTCTTAGCTTAAGGGTTTCCAGTTGAAGTGTTCCAAGCCTATGTGATTCAACTAATGACATCATGTGATGAGTTAACATTGTAATGAAGATCAGATCATGGTGCCACGTCAACCTTGTGTGCGTGAAGGATCTTGCATAAAGGAGATTGATCCTATCTTCCTTGGGAATGTGCAAAGTCCTTGTAAATGGTGGAGAACGCGTGATGAGTTATCAACTCCATGAAGCGGTGAAGAACGAATGATGGAGAATGTGTTGAGATCTATCCAAGACCGTTGTATTCAAATGAAAAGTGTTCAATGGCCAGGATTGAACCGCCTAAATTGCTTAACCTAAATGTTTAGGGTTTAGGGTTTAGGGTTTATGTTGTTGACCTATCTGTTTCCTATAAGGTCGATGTTGTGTTTCATGTTGAGGTTGTTGGCAAATGGTGTGTGTGTATCTAAGTATAGAGATACGTGATTCTTTCCAAACCAGATAATAGGTATGATACCTGCATAGTGTGTGTGTAGAAGGAAGGAACTTAAGTGATTCTGCATTAGGCATTGAGTGCTATTATCAAATCACTGTAATACCTGTTGATCTTTAACCACTTCAATAGTTGGAAAATCCCTTAACCGGGTAGCTTTAACCAACTTGCTATAAATCCTTTAATAGGGTGACTCAAACTCATTGAGTTCTTGAAATCCTCTAACAAGGTAACCTCTAATAGGGTTTAACCCTTAACCGAGTATTTAGCCATCCCTTAACCGGGCGATCCCTAATAGGATTGGTTCCTAGAAGAACCTGTTGTAACAGTCTTTAACTAGACTAGGCTCCTAATAGAGCAGACTTCTAAAGAGTTCAAAAGTAGCTTGTGGGTATTCATTCCCACCGTGGTTTTTCCTAGTTGGGTTTCCACGTGAAAAATCTATGTGTTATGTGTAGTGTTTTTCATGTGATGGTTTAAATGATTTATGTCTGAAGGTAAATCATGCTAAGCTACCTGTTATTATATTTCTGATGATAGACTATCTATTCATGTATAAGGGTGAAATGAAAGTGTAGTATCAAGTTGAGGAGAAAACTAAAGTGATTAACCAATTAATGCTTGTCACATTCAGTTTTAGCTTTACCTGTTGCACTCTGTTTCAGACCGGTGTTACTGTCTATCTGACATTTGTAGTGTTTGCAGTCAAACCGGTTTGGGAAAAGTATTTGTGACTGTACTGATTCATCCCCCCTCTCAGTACCGGTTTGGTACTTATTGTTCATCATTGAGTTATCATCTTTAACCATATCTTTGATAAAATGATAGAAAACATCAATGTTCTTGGTCTGGGCATGAAATGTCAGGTTCTTAGCTAGGCAGATCACACTCTGACTATCACAATATACTATTACTGCTCCTTGTTTTATTCCAATGTCTGAACATAGTCTCTTAAGCCAAATGGATTATTTACAAGCATGAGTAGCTACCATATACTCAGCTTTAGTAGTGGAAAAAGTAACAACAAATTGTTTCTTATTCATCCAACTAACTACACCACCAAATAAAGTAAACACAAGCACTAGTGGATCTTCTACTATAAATATCACATGCCCAGTCTGAATCCACATAACCATGAATATCATAGGAAATCATGTCTCCAACTGAATTACCATGATAACACAAATAATACTCTAAGGTACCCTTCAAATATCTAAAGACTCTTTTGATTGCATTCCAATGAACTCTACAAGGATTAGACATATATCTGGACAAAACTCTGTTGGCATATGTGCAGAACTTGATGACATGATGATATTGTATGTTGTCATTGATGTCAATATGCTAAAGTATGAACCAATATATTGAATTAAGCAAACCATTATATGTGAGAACTAGTATGATATTGTGAACCGGTATATGTGAAAAAGTGAAGCGGTATGTTGAAATGAGAACTGGTATATGGGAAGTTTTGTATCAGGATTTCACTTGGCATGACTACCGGTTGGTAGTCTCAACTTTAGGGTTTCCAGTTGAAGCATTCCAAGCCTATGTGATTTAATTGATGACATTGTGTGATGAGTTAGCATTGTAATAAAGATCAGATAGTGTTGCCATTTCAGCCTTGTGCGTGTGAAGGATTTCCTTGAGGATCTTGCATGGAGATTGATCTTATCTACCTCGGGAATGCGCGAAGTTTCTTTAAATGGTGGAGAATGCGTGATGGGTTATCAACCTCCTAAAGTGGAAAAGAATGAACGTTGGAGAACATCTTGAGAATTATTCAAGATTGTTGTATAAAATGCAATATGATTAACAGTCAGGATTGAACTGATTGAATTATAAAACCTAAATCTTTAGGGTTTTAGGTTTATGCTACCAACCTGTCTGTTTCCTATAAGGTCGATGATGTTTTTCATTTTGAAGTTGTTGGAAAATGTTATGTGTGTATCCCAGTGAGTGATACTTGATTCTTGCTAGACTAGAGAAGTGTGATTGCAAAAGAAAAGGAGCTAAAGTGAATCTCCCTTAGCATTGAGTGTTGTTATCAAATCAGTGTATTACCTGTTGACTTCTAACCATAAAAGCAGTTGGAAAATCACTTAACCAGGTAGCTTTAATAGGCTTCTGTGTAAATCCTTTAACAGGACTCAATTCAATGAGTTCTTCAAATCCTCTTGCGAGGTAACCTTTAACAGGGTTCTAACCTTTAACGAGGTATTTAGCCATCCCTTAATCGGGTGATCCCTAGCAGGATTGATTCCTAGCAGAACCTATTGTAAAAGTCTTTAATCAGACTAGGCTCCTAACAGAGAAGATTTCAAAAGAGTTCAAAGAATATCTTGTGGGTATTCATCCCCACCATGGTTTTTCCTAGTTGGGTTTCCATGTGAAAAATCAGTGTGTCATGTGTGATGCTTTTCATGTGATGCTTTAATATTCTTTGTCAAGTGGTAAAGCATGTTGAACCGACAATCATTATATTTCTGATGATATATTACTTGTTTATGCATATGGGTGAATTGGAAATGAGATATTAGATTGTGTAGAGATCTAAGTGTTTACCAGTTTATGTCTTTCATACTCTCACCATGTTTTACCGATAGTGCCCTGATTTAGACCGGTGTTACTGTTTACCTGTTAAGTATAGTCTTTGCAATCAAACTGGTTTAGGGAAAGTTTTTGTCTGTACTGATTCACCCCCTCCCCTTTCAGTACTGGTTTGGTACTAACTGATTCATCATTATTCATCAATTGGTATCAAAGCATCTTCCAAGTCCTCGATGTTGTAAGCTTAACCACTTGAGGAAAAGATCCTACTCTAATGATGAAGAGGGAAGGTCCAAAGTTCAACAAAGATAACTTTAATATATGGAAGGATAGAATGAAGATCTACATCAGAAGCATGGGTGCTCAACACTGAAGCTATGTTGAGAATGCTTATGTTATTCCTGCTGGTACTCTCACCGATGATCAAAAAAGAGAGATTCAGGAGAATGGGCAAGTCGAGGAAGCCCTAATCAACAGTCTATTTGACATTGAGTTTATTGATGTTCAGTATAAAGATAATCCCAAAAAAGTATGGGATGCTCTGGAGAATATCTATGGCAATGATGAGCATGTGAAACTAGCTAAGGAAGAGAGCCTTAGGGGAAAGTTTGAAGACATGCAGATGGTTGAAGGAGAGACCATTCAACAATATGGAATAAACATCAAAACTGTTGTTGGAGACATCAAGAGTGTGGGAGGTAAAATAGATGATTCTACTATTGTTAGCAAAGTCTTGAGATCCTTATTACTGGTCTATGCAATAAGGGTTGCTGTTATTCTGGAGTTGAGGTCTATAGACAAGATAAAGGTATCCCTAGACTCCATCATTGCTAAGTTGACCGCATATGAGCTAAAAAATTATGATGGCAGTATTCAGAAAACTGAATCAGCCTTTAGAGCATCTGCTACACCATCTAGAAAGGGAAAAGAAGCTAGTACCAGTTGTGAACCAGGACAAAGCAAAGAAATGGATGATGAGGAGATCCTGATGGAATTTGAATCTCTTCTTTCCAAGAGAATTCCTAAGGGAATTGGTAAATATAGAGGTAAGCTCCCTTTTAAATGCTTTTCTTGCAATAGGCTAGGACACATTGACGTAAACTATCCTAATGGTGATAATAAGGACAAATTGGAGAAGTTCAAGAAGTTCAAAGGAGGAAAGAAGAGAAACTATTTTGTAGCAATTGATGAAGATGTCACTGATGAGGAATCAGAAGATGAAGAAAGTGAAGACATTGTGCTTGTAGTTGTTAAGGAAGATGTGTCAGACAAGAAGGCTCTTGTCTCCTACTTTGATAATTCCAATGAGTGGACTATTGATAGTGGTTGTTCTCACCACATGACTGGTGACCAAAGTAAGTTTCTATCTTTGGAAGAGTATGATGGTGGTGTGGTCTAATTTGGTAATGATGCACCATGTATGGTAAAAGGTAGAGGGTCCATCTCTCTAAATGGAAAAAGCACTGTTGATAATGTGTATTGGGTACAAGGTCTCAGGCACAACCTTTTGAGTGTTGCCAAGATAAATGATAATGGACTCACTCTAGAATTCAAAGATGGAGTGTGCAAAATAAAAGGAAAGAGTGGTGAACTGATGGCCACTAGTATGCAGACCAGAGGTAACTTATTTCAGTGGAATGCAAATATTAGTACATGTCTAATGGCTAAGTTTGATGATAGTTGGATATGGCATAGGAGACTCTGCCATGTAAACTTTGATAATATTGTGAAGGCCAGTAAGATCAAGGCAGTTAGAGGATTACCTATCCTAAGAAAACTGGAGAATCCTTTGTGCAAAGAGTGTCAACTGGGGAAAATGTCTTCCTCAACCTTCAAAGGTAAAACTTTCACTACAGACAATTTACTTAATCTTGTGCATACTGATTTGTGTGGTCCTATGAAAACTAGGAGTATGCAGGGAGATAGGTACTTTATGATTCTCATTGATGACTGCTCAAGAATGATGTGGGTCACATTCTTGAAAGATAAGTCTGAAGCTTTTGGAAAGTTCAAAGCTTTCAGAGAACAAGTCGAAAAGGAAAGTGGTAAGAGGATTAAATGCCTAAGAACTGATCAAGGAGGAGAATTCACTTCCAGTGAATTCAACAAGTACTATGAAGAGAACGACATCAAGAGGCAACTGTCTGCCCCCCGAACCCCATAGCAGAATGGCCTAGCAGAGAGGAATAATTGGATGTAGTTGAAGCAGCTAGAATGATGCTAATTCCAAGGAAGGTTGCTCAAACCTTCTAGAGGAAAGCGGTGAGCACTGCAATCTACACTATTAACCGGGTACTCATCAAGAAAGGTAAGGATAAAACAACTTATGAGTATTGGACCGGTAAGACTCCTGTAGTAAGCTAATTTAGAGTGTTTGGTAGCAAATGTTATATCAAGAGGAGTGAACATCAGAGCAAGTTTGATGCAAAATGTGATGAAGGAATATTCCTAGGATATTCCACCAAGAGTAAATCTCTCAAGTGTTTCAACAATAGGACTCAGAGAATTGTTGAAAGTAATAATGTTAGAGTTGATGAAACCTCTAAGAAACTTGAGGAAACTAGAAGTGAGTGAGTGGTAGATGAACCGAATGTAACCTTCTAGGAACTAGTTGCAAAATAGCCTAGTACTAGTAACAATGCTCCTACACCGGTAGATGCTAATGTTGATGAAAATGAGGATGAAGAAGAAAAGCAAGAAGAAACAACTAAGATCATTCCTAAGTATGTAAAGCTAAATCATGATCCAAAGTAGATCATAGGAGACAAGGATGCAGGACTTCTTACAAGAAGAAAGGTCAGAGAAAATTCTTGCATGATCTCTGAATTTGAGCCTAAAACATTTAAAGAGGCACATAACGATGAAGACTAGATCAAGGCAATGGAAGAGGAACTTGACCAGATAGAAAAGAATGGTACATGGTCTTTGGTACCCAAACCTAAGCATAAAAATGTCATTGGCACCAAATGGGTTTTCAGAAATAAGCTGAATGAAGGTGGCTTAGTGGTTAGAAACAAAGCCAGATTGGTGTGTAAAGGGTATGCCCAAGAAGAAGGAGAAGACTATGGAGAAACCATATTGGAAGGAGTTCTTATGCTTCTTGCATATGCAACATTCTTGGGATTCAAAGTATATCAAATGGATGTAAAGTTTGCATTCGTGAATGGAATACCAGAAGAGGTGTATATAGAGCAACCAGATGGGTTTTCCCTATCAAAAGATGGTGACATGGTGTGTAGGCTACATAAGGCCTTGTATGGACTAAAGTAGGCACCTAGAGCATGGTGTGAATGCTTGAACTCCCATCTTGTGAAGATTGGATTTGAGAGAACAAGTGAGGATAGTAATATCTACCTAAAGTCAGAAGGAGATCAGATTCTGATCTATGAGGTATTTGTTGATGACATAATCTTTGGAGGAGATGACAAGATGAGTCATGATTTTGTAGATGAGATGATGAAGGAATTTGAGATGTCACTTATAGGGAGATTAAGTTCTTCATTGGACTATAGATTCAACAAATGAAAGATGGTATCTTTATCACTCAATCCAAGTATGTCAAAGAGGTGTTGAAGATGTTTGGCATGGAAGACAACAAATTGGTTGGTACACTGATGGTAACCGCTTGTAAATTATCAAAAGAGGATGACCCAATGTTGGTGAATGAGAAAGAATACCAATCAATGATTGGTAAGTTGCACTATGTAGTGCGTAGTAGACCAAACATTGCACATGTAGTAGGCATTACTGCACGATTCTAGAAAAGTCCAAGAGAATCCCACTTGGTAGCAGTCAAGCTGATTCTTAGATATCTGAAGGAAACTATTGACTATGGATTATGGTATCCATACAGTAATGATTTCAACCTGAAAGTGTTTACAGATGCTGATTGGGTTGGTAATGTGGACGATCGGAAGAGCACAACCAGTGGTGCATTCTTTCCTGGTGGTAGACTAGTCTCGTGTATGAGTAAGAAGTAGAGTTGTATCTCTCAATCTACAACAAAAGCAGAATATGTTGCAACATTTATGAACTGCACCCAGACAATTTGGATGAAGCATGTATTAAGTGGATTCAAAGTTCCTATGTCTGAACTGGTAAATATATTTTGTGACAATACAAGTGCAATTAATATTTCCAAGAATCCAGTTTTACATGCTAGAACCAAGTACTTTGAGCTCAAGTATCATTTCTTGAGGGAGAAGGTTCAGAACAAAGAAGTTGTATTGGAACATGTTTCCAGTAAGGAGCAGTTAGTAGACATATTCACCAAGCCTCTACCAAAGGCTACATTTACTTGTCTAAGAGGTGAATTAGGGATGTTTCCCCTTCAAGAGGTGAACTAAAAGTGTGTGCTCCACATCAGTCAGGTATTCAATTAATAAATATTTTTCATGATTGGTGTGTAGAAGGATGCTACTCCTTACGGGGAGCAACATAGTGGAACATAGTTGTTTGTGCCTTCACTTTGGCATTGTTGTCAAAGGGGGAGAAGATCTGAAGCAGAGAAGATATCTGGATTATTGGGGAGAAGATGTGAAGCAGAGAGATATCTTTGTATATTGCCATCAATGCCAAAGGGGGAGATTGTTGGCATATGTGTAGAACTTGATGACACGATGATATTGTATGTTGTCATTGATGTCAATATGCTGAAGTATGAACTGGTATATTGAATTAAGAAAACCAGTATATGTGAGAACTGGTATGATATTGTGAACTAGTATATGTGAAAAAGTGAAGTGGTATGTTTAAATGAGAACCGATATATGGGAAGTTTTGTATCAGGGTTTCACTTCGCATGACTACCGGTTGGTAGTCTCAACTTCAAGGTGTTTGGTTGATGAATTCCAAGCCTATGTGATTCAACCAATGACATCATGTGATGAGTTAACATTGTAATAAAGATCAGATAGTGTTGCCACGTCAGCCTTATGCGCATGAAGGATTTCCTTGAGGATTTTGCATGGTGTAGCATCGTAAAATTGCGACACTTGCAATTTTGACTGCATTTGGGTCTTCACGATGGCGGCACAATGTTGAACCTAAATGGAGACCCTGAAACTTGTTTACGACATCAAAAATTGCATCTTTCTGCACCTTGGCCTGATCCTCCTTGTACCCTGCTGTCCCGGGAGGTGGGACCATGGCGCCTAGTGCCCTAGTCCTTTAGGACCATGGCACCTAGCACCCTGGTCCCTCAGGACCATGGCACCCAACACCTTGGTCCCTGGCCCTATTTTGGGCCCGGACTCTTGTTGGGCATCGGGTCTTCAAGTTTGCAATTTGGAAAATAATGTTCCTAGGTCGGCCTAAGGTCAGAAAAATTATTCTCCTAACCCTAATTGATAAGTATATAAACTGCATTTCCCCTCCCATTTGAAGGAGGGGTGAGAAACATATGTGTGCAAGAGGCGGAAGCGATAGACAAACATTCAAGCATTCAAGCATTCCTTCAAGCAATTGAGCATTCTAGGTCTCCATTCAAGGCTAGGTGTTGCATTCAAGACAAGGATTCAACCATTGAAGAGGAGATAACCTACCACATACAACATACAACATAATTACACCTTTGCATGTAAGAATACAAACATTCTTACAACAAGGTATCAATACTTGATTACATTACAAACACCTACATTTACAACATTCTCATTTCTTGGTTAATTCCAAAACCGGGGTTTGACCTAAAGGAAAACCCCTAATCCCTAACCCCCCAATCATCCTCTCTTTTTTGTGAGTAGGTTGCAGGTACACGGCTGTAATTGAAGATCTGGAATCCTTGTGCAAAGACAAATAGATCCCTCTTCGTTTCGCAGATTTTTCGGAGGACCGTGTGCACTCCGGGTGCCATCGTCTCATCAACTTTCACTCAAACTTGTAGGACAACATCATCTCGACATTTTCCTGCTAATTTCAGGTCTGTAGCTTCATCCCGTGTCCCTATCTCTATCTACAAGCGAATCTTTCTTACTTTTACATACACTCCTAGTTCAATCCTTCTATCTACATTCTTTACAAAAGAGGGTATCCTTGCTGTCTCAACCCTTGAAACTCATTTAGAATTCAATCTTGCATTGTGTGGGATTGGATCTTGTGAGTTTCAACCCCTCTTTTGAATGTAAATTCTCTCCTAAGTGAAAACCGTCAACCCTAGTGACCTCCTTTCTCTCTCCTTGGAGTGGGGGAACACCTAGGGTTTGATTTTCCACTTTACATTTTGGTGAACCCAATGTGAACATCCTAATTCTGATTTTTCATGGTTAGATCTAAAAAATTTGCTTCCTTAATTACATTTCCATGTTTGATCTTTTGCAAATTTTAGAGGTTAATTGCATAAAAACCCTAAATTTTCTTTTTAGTAATTGAGCTTGTGAAATGTTTAGTTGTTAATGCTTGTTTCAGATCTACCCTCCTATTGCAAATTGTCAATTCATATTTGTTTTTTAATTCTGAAAATTAAGTGGTTAAGTGTCAAAACCCTAATTTTTTAAAACCCTCTTGATTCAACCTTTGATCGATGATTTCACTGATCAAAACACCTCCAAATTGGCTGTAACTTTGGACTCCGCAACAAAATCATAATATCTCTCATCCCTAAAAATTTTGAAAAAATTTGTGAGGACCGTGTGCACCCCGAGCGCCATCATCCCCGACATTTTTTCTGAAATTTCGGGAGCTAGATCTTACTGTATTTTTCTGCTAGAATCCAGAATCTTGGCTGATTTCATCAATTCTAACACTTTCAAAATTAAAGTCAAAGTTGGTCTAGTGATTGCTTGGATTAAGGCTTCTAATCATTCAAAAATTGTTGAAATTGAAATTTTGTGTTAAAATTGTGTTTCTTACTGTCCTAAATCTGAAAAGTGTGTTGGCATTCATTCGAAGTTTCGGTGCTTTATTCAAATTTTTGCAGTTTGTGACTTTTGAAATTAAGTGTTTAATTGCAACGACTTTGATTTCCGCTTTCAAAATTGAATTTTGCATGAAATTGAGTCAACTTTTAAATTTCAAAGCTTGCATTGCTTTTAGTATTCCCTCCAAAATCATAAAATTCAAAATTTCAATTTCCCTCTCTTTTTCAAAATTCAAATTTTGCATTTTTCAACAATCTTGGTAGGGTTCAATTTTGAGATTGCAACTTTAATTTGGCCTATCTACAGATCGTAAAATCACTCAATTTTTTCAGATTAGCTTTAAAATCATCATAACTTTCATCCCTGAAAATTTTGAAAAAAGTTGCGAGGACCGTGTGCACTCTGTTCGCCATGGTCCCTGACATTTTTTCTGAAATTTTGGGAGATTGTCATGATTGCATTTAACAGCTTAAATCTAGGAGATTGGCTGGTTTTATTGATATTTGCTACCTCTAAATTCGAAAATAAATTCAAAATTCAAGATAACAATTAAAATTAAGTGCTACCCCCTTGGCCCTATTTTTCAATTGTGCCTACCTTTCTTGGAAGTTGTGTTTCCCTCTTCTTTCACAAAGTTCAAATTGGATAATCATTGTCTCATTGTTCAATTTTGCCAACTTTATTTTCAAAATTCAAAATCTTCTCTCCCTCTCTAGTGCATGAGTTTTACAACAATAAGCCCTACTTACACTATTCCCGTTAGACGAAGCCTTAGAATTAAGTCTTTCCAAGGTTTAATTACCGAGGAGATGGAACCTAATTTGAATGGCCTTTTTAATGAGGACATGGGTAATTCCTCTAATCCTCTTAATGATGAAGAAGCTCTCCATGAGGTTTCTGTAGAACAACTTTCAAAATTGGATAATCAATTTGATGATTTTCAGCAATGGATGTCTCAAGAATACCCCGATAGTGAAGCTCTTCCATTAATTGAGGGTCTAAAATGTATGGTTCAAAGTGATAAGAATGGAATTGATATTTTGCGTAGTATTGCAAACATTGTGGATTCGAATGTGATGCCTATGAATAGTTGTGCCAAAACTTTAGGTTATACACAACCTCTTACTCAAGTCAATCATTCTATTCCTTTGACAACTCTATTGCTAGTATACCTACTTTTACATCAAACATAATGACTACTTCAATACAAAACATTTCACCTATGATCACCAGTCACGGGGGCAATCCTTCTTCTTCAATCAACCCTCTTCCTTCATTCAATCCAACTTCTTCATTCATTCCTTCAATGAGTGTCCCTATTACATCTCCACAAATGAACATGATGCAAGGGGGCAATTCATTTAACCATTCCATTCCTCCTTGTAGTGTCCCTTCTTTCCAATCATCTCCTATGACTAACCATCATAGTGTCCCGCCACCTTACTCTCAATCAATACCTTCTTTCAATAATATAATACCTCCATCACGATCTATCATGTCTAATATGAACTCTTCAACTGAAGTGACCATTAAAAATCTTGCACAAACTGTCTCTTCTTTACAGCAACAAATTGCCTCTATGAATCAATCTAAGTTTAGTGTGCCCACATTTGATGTTGCAAGCCCACTTTGTCTTGACATTATTCGAGCTATCCCTCCTAAGCATGTTGAAATCCCACAATTGGAGCTTTATAATGGTAAAGGTGATCCTCTAACACATGTTAAGACCTTTCAAACAATATGTACCGATTTTGCTCATGACCAAAGGTTGCTTGCAAAACTATTTACTAGAACATTAAGAGATAAGGCTCTGCAATGGTATTTCTCATTGCCTTCCTATTCTATTACTTCTTTCCAACAACTTGCAAATGCTTTTATTCAACAATTTCAAAACAATATAGGTCCTAAAGTTACTTTGATTGATTTAATGCATTGTAAACAAGGTGTTAAAGAAAAAGTGACTGATTTCATTGGTAGATATAAGCATTTGTGTGCTCAAATTTCTTTTCCAGTACCTGATAATGATATTCAAAGAATCTTTATTTCTAATTTACAAAAAGATATTAGAGAAAAACTTTTGTTTTCTGAGTTTACTTCTTTCCAACAATTGTGTGCAACTCTTCACAATTATCAACTGACTGTGAGTCAAATGGAACAAGCAAATCCTATGGCTCCGAGTGATAAGGGTGATAGTAGTCAACAACCATTTGGGAAGTTTAAATTGAAAAGAGGGTTCATCAAGTTCAATGAAAACATCACCAACAACAATGTGAATGCAACATCAGATGTGCGTCCTATTTCTAAGTTTTTCAAGAAAGAAAGAGAGTTTACTCCTTTGAATGAATCATTGCATAGTATTATGAATAAGTTATTGGAACGAAATGTGCTTACTCTCCCTCCTATAAAGCAAATAGATCCTGCAAAGATGAATTCACCCTATTTTGATAACAAATCTTTTTGTCAATTTCATTGTCAACTTGGGCATGATACTGAAAAATGTTTTGCTTTAAAGGGTAAAATTCAAGATTTGATTGATAATAATACTATCTCTGTTTTAGGTGTGAATGATAAAGGCAACACATCTATAGCTCTTCCTAACCAAAATCTTAAGATTTTTACTGATCCATTACCTTCTCATACCTCTAATGTGATTGAGACTAACGATTCCTCTTTCTCACCTGATGGTCTTGTGTCTATGACTCTGAATGTGGTTAACTTTGTAGAGCAGCAAAAAATCCCTAAAGAGCCTTCCATCACATTTGATTCTAGTGAAACTATCAGGGCACCTTATGGTCCTTTATATATAGTTGCAAAAGTCAAGAATACACCTTGCCGTGGAGTCCTTATTGATCCTTCTTGCATGGTTAATGTCATTACTGAAGAATTTCTTTTTACTTTGCAATTAAATCAAGTGATCTATGACAAAACAAATGTGGTTGTGAAACTATTTGATGCATTTTCTTCTCCTGCAATTGGTTCTATTACATTACCTATTGAGGTCCATAACAAATCCCTTGATGTGAGCTTTGCTATTATTCCATCATCCGAACAATTTCGTGTGAAGCCAGGCTATCCTTGGCTATCTTCCATGAAAGCTATTGCTTCTCCTATTCACAAGTGTTTGAAATTTCCCCATAATGGTGAAGTTGTTACTGTCAATCATAGTCTCTTTAAACCAGCTGAAAGAACTTCTAGCCTTCCTATTGATTATTTTTGGCCTAAACAATTTCAATCTCTTCCACCGTGAAGTGATCATCTTTTCAAATCTTATCAAAAGTGGAAAAAGATATGATCCTATCTCTAAGTGAACCTAGAACACCCAAACTTGATATTCCTATCATTCTTGAGAAGGAAGTTCTTCCTTTGAAAGATAAAACTAATGTCTTTCCTCAAGAAGATTCCCAACCCATCCCTATGGACGTGACTATGTCCATGTCTAATAAAATTTCTAAAGGTAGACCTATACCTCCTCATCATGATGGACTTGGTCTCCTTCCTAAACCAAATATTCCTCCTTTATATGGAGCAGTTCCTCCTCCTTCCTCTTATAGAGAGAAGAGACCTTCCTCTTCTCCTATCATCCAACCTAAGAGACCACAACCTAAACACCCAAGTGATAAGGATGAGAACATTCCTTCTCCTCAATCTTCTCAACTTCCTACTAAGACTAGACGAAATCGTTCTATGCGTGAACGTTGACGAAAGCGTCGTCTTAGAGCTTGTGTAGCTGCTTCTCAAACTTAGCAATCCCCTAAGACACATTCAACTAGCATTATTCCATTTTCTCCTCAGCTGAAAATTGAATCAAAATCTCCTAAACATAAGATGCATGATGGTTTTGATCTTGTGCGAGTTAAAGATCCTATTTTTATAGATCTTGATGATGATATAGATGAAAATGTTATTCATGATGAAAATGTTACTCCTCTTGCTTCTGATAGTGAATATGAATATGTTGATGTTAATAACCATTTATCTAACGAATTTTCTAAAGCACTTATCCTAGCTCCTAGACAAGAACAATGTGTCTTGGAACATGAACATAGCCCTTGTTTGGATCTTGTGATATCTCCATCTGCTGTGTTGGATGTTCCTCCTCTAGCGTGTTTCTTGCCTTCCCGAAATATTGATCAGCAAGATCGGGGGGTGGATGACGTGCTAGACTAGTTTCATTAGCATAGCAGACTCTCTCCTCCTCTCTTGATCTCTTTTGTTACTTCTTCTATGTGTTATTCCCATTCTTATATTTGTTGTCCTTAGTGTTGTCTACTTGAGGATGGTGCAAAGCATTGAGACCTCTTTTGGTCTCTCTCATGTTGACTCCAAAGACACGTGTTTGCTTCTTCTAGGTGACCTTCCTTGATTGGGGAATGAAGAAAAATTATGCATACATACATATGATATACATGAATTATCATACATCATATTGACCCTAAGGAAAGCGAAGTCACCTCGTGCTTTGTGTTTTGTGTCTATTATCCTTGGGTTTATCTCACACTTGGGGGCTAAATCTTTGTGATAACATGCTCCTTTCCCTTCTCATTTCTTATGTGTATCACTACCTTAAAGAAATCACCCCTGATGAGGCATGTACGATCGCTTTAACATAGGGGGCATACACTCCGTTCATATCTCTTCAAGATTCTTGAAAATTTCTTGGTGAACTTAGCTTTGCCTTGAAAATTTTTGGTATTTTTCTTGCATGACTCATAGTGAGGGAACCTTACTACTGACAGTCATGGTTCTCCCTCATGATCTTCTGTTTTACTTTGTCAATTGAAGTCGTAAGATCCTTAGTCCACTGGGGGCTTGGTGTATCTTGCCTCCTTGACGTGGTGAAAGTCTTTCAATGTTGTTTCCTTGTACTTTACCAAAAGTATGGGTGTACGCTTATACTCCCGCTAAAGTGGGGGCTAAATATAGCATCGTAAAATTGCGACACTTGCAATTTCAACTGCATTTGGGTCTTCATGATGGCGGTGCAACGTTGAACCTAAATGGAGACCCCGAAACCTGTTTACAACATCAAAAACTGCATCTTTCTGCACCTTGGTCTGATCCTCCTTGCACCCTGCTGTCCTGGGAGGTGGGACCATGGTGCCCAGTGCCCTGGTCCTTCAGGACCATGGCACCTAGCGCCCTGGACCCTGGCCCTATTTTGGGACCAGTCTCTTGTTGGGCATCGGGTCTTCAAGTTTGCAATTTGGAAAATAATGTTCCTAGGTCGGCCTAAGGTTGGAAAAATCAGTCTCCTAACCCTAATTGACAAGTATATAAACTACATTTCCCCTCCCATTTGAAGGAGGGGTGAGAAACATATGTGTGCAAGAGGCGAAAGCGATAGACAAACATTCAAGCATTCAAGCATTCCTTCAAGCAATTGAGCATTTTAGGTCTCCATTCAAGGCTAGGTGTTGCATTCAAGACAAGGATTCAACCATTGAAGAGGAGATCACCTACCACATACAACATACAACATAATTACACCTTCGCATGTAAGAATACAAAAATTCTTACAACAAGGTATCAATACTTGATTAGATTACAAACACTTACATTTACAGCATTCTCATTTCTTGGTTAATTCCAAAACCGGGGTTTGACCTGAAGGCAAACCCCTAATCCCTAACCCCCCAATTGTCCTCTCTTTTTTGTGTGTAGGTTGCAGGTATGTGGCTGTAATTGAAGATCTGGAATCCTTGTGCAGAGACGAATAGATCCCTCTTCATTTCACGGATTTTTTGGAGGACCGTGTGCACTCCGGTCACCATCGTCCTGTCAACTTTTGCTCAAACTTGTAGGACAGCATCATCTCAACATTTTACTACTAATTTCAGGTCCACAGCTTCATCCTGTGTCCCTATCTCCATCTACAAGTGAATCTTTCTTACTTTTACATACACTCCTAGTTCAATCCTTCTATCTACATTCTTTACAAAAGAGGGTATCCTTGTTGTCTCAACCCTTGAAACTCATTTAGAATTCAATCTTGCATTGTGTGGGATTGGATCTTGTGAGTTTCAACCCCTCTTTTGAATGTAAAGTCTCTCCTAAGTGAAAACCGTCAACCCTAGTGACCTCCTTTCTCTCTCCTTGGAGTGGGGGAACACCTAGGGTTCGATTTTCCACTTTACACATGGAGATTGATCTTATCTACCTTGGGAATGCACAAAGTCTCTGTAAATGGTGGAGAACGTGTGATGGGTTATCAACCTCCTAAAGCAGCAAAGAATGCATGTTGGAGAATGTCTTGAGATCTATTCAAGTCTGTTGTATTCAATGTAGTATGATTAACGGTCAGGATTGAACCGACTAAATTTTAAAACCTAAATGTTTAGGGTTTAGGGTTTATGGTACCAACCTATCTATTTCCTATAAGGTTGATGATATTTTCATTTTGAAGTTGTTGGAAAATGTTATGTGTGTATCCCAGTGAGTGATACTTGATTCTTGCCAGATCGGAGAGGTGTGGTGATACCTGCAGAGTGTGATTGTAGAAGAAAAGGAGCTAAAGTGGATCTACCTTGGCATTGAGTGTTGTTATTAGATCAATGTATTACCTACTAACTTCTAACCATTTCAGCAGTTGGAAAATCCCTTAATCGGGTAGCTTTAACAGGCTTTTGTGTAAATCCTTTAATAGGGTGACTCAATTCAATGAGTTCTTCAAATCTTCTTGCGAGGTAACCTTTAACAGGGTTCTAACCTTTAACCGGGTGATCCTTAGCAGGATTGGTTCCTAGCAGAACCTATTGTAAAAGTCTTTAACCGGACTAGGCTCCTAACAGAGTGGACCTCAAAAGAGTTCAAAGAATAGCTTATGGGTATTCATCCCCATCGTGGTTTTTCCCAGTTGGGTTTCCACGTGAAAAATCAGTGTGTCATGTGTGATGCTTTTCATGTGATTCTTTAATATTCTGTCAAGTGGTAAAGCATGTTGAACCGATAGTCATTATATTTTTGATGATATATTACTTGTTTATGCATACGAGTGAAGTGGAAATGAGATATTAGATTGTGTAGAGATCTAAGTGTTTACCAGTTTATGTCTTTCATACTCTCACTGTGTTTTACTAGTAGTACCCTGATTTAGACCAGTGTTACTGTTTACCTATTACGTACTATCTTTGCAGTCAAACTGGTTCAGGGAAAGTTTTTGCCTGTACTGATTCACCCCCCCTCTCAGTACCGGTTTGGTACAAACTGATTCATCATTATTCATCAAACTCTCACTGCTTGGGTAATGTCTAGTCTAGTATAGATGATAGCATACATCAAACTTCCAACTGCACTCTAGTAGGGCACTTTGTTCATGTCTTCCATCTCTGATGGGGATGTAGGACAATCTGCAACAGATAATTTCATTCCAACTATAAAAGGAACACACAATGGTCTACAATCCTACATGTTGAACCTTTGTAACACTGAATTCACATACTTTCTCTGGCCTAGCCATGGCTTTCTATTCACTCTATCTCTTTTAATTTTCATCCCAAGAATATGTTTCTCTACACTAAGATGTTTCATTTCAAATTTAGTAGCGAGCTCAGACTTAAGTTCTGAAATCATACCTTTCCCTTTACCAATGAATAACATATCATCAACATAATATGCAATGTACACGAAATGATCACCATCAAATTTATAATAAACATAGTGATCTGATTTAGAATGCTCAAATCCCAAACCCAACACATATGTATCAAATTTCTGGTACCACATCCTAGGACTTTGTTTGAGGCCATATAGGGATTTCTTTAATTTACAGACCAAATTACTTTTACCTTTCACCACATAGTTCTTTGACTATCTCATATAAATATCCTCCTCCAAATCATCATGAAGGAAAGCAATTTTCTATAGTATCATAAAATTGCAACCCCTGCAATTTGCAACCACATTAGGGTCTTTATGTTGGCGATTTGAATCCCCAAGCTTGATTGGAGACCTAGTACTTGCTCATCCCCCAAAACTACACTTTTTTTGCCCTTCGCACTGCCTAAACCTACTTCCTGTCTTGAGACAAGGGCAGGATAGGGGCATGGCACCCCTATCCTGGCACCTTTGTCCCTATCCAATTTTGGGGCCCTCTCTATCCTATCTTTGCATTGGACTTTGCATAAAGGGGGAAAAATTTCCCTATGTCAACCTGTGATGAAAAATCACTCAATTAACCCTAATTAACAAATATATAAGTCGCATTTGTCCTCTCATTTAGATAAGTTCAAGAGGTGATAAGTTGTATAAGTGAAGAGTGGGCATAAGTTCAAGCAATCAAGTAATCAAGCATTTCTTTCCAACATTGAGCATTCTAAAGTCTCCCTTCAAGGCTAGGTGTTGCATTCAAGTCAAGGATTCAACCATTGAAGAGGAGATCCCTTTCAACATTCAATTCCATACAAGCAAATCTACCTACATTCTATCTACAACTTCCCTTGAGGTGAATTACATTTCAGTCTTTCATTTACATTTACCTGTAAGTACTTTATTTCATCATTTGGTTAATTCCAAAACTAGGGTTTGACCTGAAGGAAAACCCCCAATCCCAACCCCTTTTCCTCTTTTTTCTGTGTGTAGGTTGCAGGTGCACAACTCTATTTGCAGATTCGGACTCCATTTGCAGAGGCGAAAAAACCCTTTTTCATTTAGCGGATTTTTTGGAGGACCGTGTGCACTTTTAGCATGGTCTCGACAACTTTTCCTCAAATTCGTAGGGCAAATTTCATCTTGACATATTATAGTCAGATCTAGGTGCACAACTTCATCTCATGCTTCTATTTCAAGTTATAATTAGTTTTTTGCTACTTTTACACTTACTTTCACAACACATAATTCAACCATTTTCAATTCTAAAAGAGGGGTTAGCCTTTCATTCTAACACCATTATCAATTCATTTAGTATTCAATCCCTTCCCTAAGAGATTGGATCTAGTGAATTTCCCCCCTCTTTTAATGTAATGTGGATAAAGTATTTGAAGGGAATCCACAGTGAAACTTTCATCTCTCCTTGGAGGGAAGAAAAGCTTTCCTCTTGATCTCTCCATCATTCACTTTTTCCCACATCACATTTTCGTGAACCCGATGTCTTGCATGCTTTATTCTGAAAATCATTGCATATTTTTCATTTACAATTTTATTTTTTCTCCAAACTTAGTGGTTAACTCATTCAAAACCCTAGTTTTTAAAGTTGAAATTGAACACGTGTTTTGTAAAAATTGCTTGCTAGTCTTAGATCTAAAAATTGCTTTATTTGTCAAATTCAATTTCTTCATTGTCCAAATCAATTTACAAATCAAATTCACAAAATTAAGAGGTTAATTGTCAAAACCTAATTTTCAAAAATCATCTTGAAATTGTGCAAACATTTAATTTCCATTTAATTTTTAGATTTGTGACTGTTTTCAGGCTTATCTTCTGTCCTAAAATTCAAATTTTCAATTTCCCTCCTTTTTCAAAATTAAATTTTTTAAAAATTAAGTGGTTAGGTCCTAAAACCCTAATTTTCAAATTTAATTCGATTTTGTGCAAATTTCAATCAATTTCAATATTCTAAACATTTTTCCAAGGTGTCCCTATCCATTAGGTTTGACCCTTTTCAAAATTGCAATTCAATTCCTCTTTTTTCTCAAACCCTAATAGGGTCCTATTTTTGCATTCAAACCTTCATTTTGCCTATCTAGAGATCGTAAAATCTAACAATTTTTTGGGGTTATCTTTAAAATCATTGTAACTTTCATCCCTGAAAATTTCAAAAAAAAGTTGGTCGGACCGTGTGCACTTTAAACACGGTCCTTGACTTTTTTCTTGAAATTTCCAGAGACTGTTATGACCATATTTAATAGCTTAAATCTAGAAAATTGGCTAATTTTATCAAATTTTTATCCCTCTAAAATCAAAAAATACCTTCAAATTTCAACATTTCAAATTTCAAGAATTTTTTAAAAATTAAGTGGTTAATTATAATCTGGCCTGATTTTAAAAATTCTGATTTTGTCAATTTTAAAATTGAGTGGTATCCCATTGGCCCTAATTTTAAATTCCAATTTCCTTTTATTTATCGTAAAATTATTTTTGGAAATTATGTCTTTTTCTCCTTTCAACAAAGTTTAAATTGTTTAATCATTATTTTCCAAAATTTTGCATTATTCAATTTTTGTACACTTTGTTCCTATTATTCAAAACTCAAACTCAATTTTTTCCTCTAGTACATGAGTTTCACCACTATTAGTCCTACCTAAACTATCCTCGTTAGATGAACCATTAGAATTAAGGCTTCCCAAGGTTTAATTACCGAGGAGATGGAGCATAATTTGGGTGACTTATTTAATGAGGATAATACTAATTCTTCCCATCCTAATCATGTCCCTATCTATCCAATTGATGAATCCCATGATGAACACAATGAAGCTTTGATTAGAGTTCCCATAGATCAACTTTCAAAAGTGGACAATCAATTTGATAACTTTCAACAATGGATGTCCCAAGAGTACCCTATGTTGGCAATATAACAAGGATATTGAGAAGCTTTTTGATGATTATGGACATAACCGATTAAAGATGTTTTACAGTCTTGATATTATTATTTTGTCATTGATGTCAAGAAATTGATTTTCTAATTCAGTATGATGTTGCCATATCTTAGAAATATGACATGAAGATTATAAAGAAGTCGGTAAAGACACAGGAAAGAATATGATGAATAAAGGGATAAGTTATTCAATGGGCAACTCTACCAAGTCAGAAAATGATGAGATCTTGATGTTTTAGATCATTCTAACATCATACATATGTTGTAAAATGTAAAGGGTAATACTATACTATGTTATCAAGAAAAGAACCTAGTCGATAAACCCTAAGGAACCTAGTCGGTAAACCCTAAAGTTATCGCAGTCAGTTAATGAAGACAAAATGTCTACCGAGTAAAGTTTAGTATTCACCGAGTTGTAACTGAGCTATAATAGAATGCATTAAATAAATACATGTGATATTTAATGAAAGATGCTGATTAGCTGGAGCGGATCAATGATTGGCAAGCCGTAGAAAAAGTTTGTTAACGAATCTAAGGCAATGGAAAGTCGGCAAGAAGATCTACAACTCAGATTGAACCGCATTACCCTAACACAAGTTCCAAGATGATTGTGCAAGTTCTGAGGCAGGGTAAAACATTTTTTAGATCATAAGATACAATGAACCTGGATAAGATTGAAGATCTGATGGCTATGATTGATCATGGGAAATGTGATCAAGGAGATTAAGCGGTTAGATGATTGTTTATAAATAAGGAACTGTTGATAAACAATGTATGCGAGCAAGTGTATGCATAGGGATGCTACATAGTAATCATCGAGCACAAAAAATTGAAGACCTGTTAGAATAATAGAGTATTGATGCCCAACAGATAGACATGATTAGTTCTATGTCTAGATTGTATTGAACAAATAAGAATCTGCTTTAGCATTTTAGATGTGAAGTTGCAGATAGATTGTATTATTGTTAGTTTGTGAAAGTGACAGGAAATCTCTTAACCGAGTGGACTTAACAGTCTTATATTTAAATCCTCTAACAAGGTGACATTCTAAATGAGTGTTTGAAATCCTTTGACAAGGTCACTTCTAACAAAGTGAAGATCCTAACAGATCTGAGGGAAATCCCTTAACCGGGTCACATCTAGCAATGTGTTTTGTAATCTTTAACAAGATTGGCTTTTAACCGAGCATACTCTAGAAGAGTATATTTCTTAGTGGGTCCGAAATCCCACAGCGGTTTTTCCCTATTTGGGTTTCCATGTTAAATCTGGTGTTATGAGGTTTATATTGTTCATATGCTTTTGAGTTTGCATGTTTGATAGTTTTATTATATGACTGATATATGTTACCAAGGTTGAATCTGATGTTTTCATTGATGATTAAGTTTGTATGATTCACCCCCCCCTCTCATCTTGTTGGCTATTGGATCTGTACTTATATTAAGTATTAGAACTATCAATTGGTATTAGAGCTTCAGACTCCAAAAGGAAAGTTTAAAGGCACTTGAGTTAAAGATCCAAGATGTATAAGAGGGATGCACCTAAGCTGAATAAGTCAAGTTTTTCTACATGGCAGAAAAGGATGAAGCTACATCTATCAGGAGTTGGAGAATATGCTTTATATTATCTAGAGAATGATTTTGTTACACCAAGCACCTATCCATTGACTATGGAAGAGATAAAGGCAAAGCAAGAACACATTCAAGCAATGATTGAAATAACATCTGCATTGACCGATTCTGAGTTTAATGATCTAGAAGGCTGCAATGATGCAAAGGCAATGTGGACTAATCTCATATCTGTATATGGAGGAGATGAACATGTTCAAAGAGAAAAAGTTGATAGTCTAAGAGGACAACTTGAATCTATGAGGATGAATGAAGGTGAGAACATAACCCAGTACAGTACAAGACTAAAGGAGATTGTAAATCAAATCAAGGGAGCAAGAGGAACTATTGAAGAAAAGGATGTGACAAGTAAGTTGTTAAGAACCCTTCTACCTGCTTATGCAATCCGATTCTTTGCAATCAATGAATCGAGGTCTATACCTAATATGCCAGTTTCCTTGGATACTACTATTGGTAAGCTACATGCATTTGAGTTAAGTAATTTTGATAACAGTGGGTCATCGGTAAATAAAGTTGAATCTGCATTTAGTTCTTTTCATCTGAATGAATCTAATGATTACAATGAAAGAAAGCATAAGTACTCTGAAGGAGATCACAGTGGAGTAAGTGAAAGATTTCGGAAGAACATGGAGGAGGTACATAAACTGTATGAAGAAATCAAAAAGCAAGAAGAATTTGAATCACTATTGGCAAAAAGGTAAGTATAAAGGAAAACTACCCTTGAAATGTTTCAATTGTGATAATATTGGACATATGGCTTCTAACTATCCTGACAAAGATTTCACTGAAAAGAGGGATTACCGAGATGACAAACAGAAATATAATCATTATAGAGGTCACCGAGACTTCAGAAGAAGAGATAGAAAGACCTGCTTAATTGTTGATGAGGAATCCGAAGATGATAAATCAAATGAGACTGATACGGAGGAAGTTGTTTATGTGGCTATCAAGGATGGATCAGATGAATAAAGGTATGAAGAAAAAGCCCTAATATCTCACATAAACACTAATGATTCTTGGATTATAGATAGTGGATGCTCACATCATATGATAGGAGATAAACACAAGTTTGTTATGTTAGAAGATTATGATGGAGGCTATGTTAGATTTGGTAATGATGCACCATGTCTGGTAAGAGGTAAAGGATCCATAACACTTCTTGATAAAGCAAGATGCAATGAAGTTTATTGGGTTGAAGGCTTGAAATACAATTTGTTGAGTGTAGCATAGCTAAACAACATAGGTTACCGAATAGAATTTCATAAAGGAATTGTCAAAGTTCATGACAAAAATGGAAAGTTAGCTACTACTGGGACACAAACAAAAGGTAATACATTTCACCTTGACTCTACTCACAACAAGTGTTTACATGCAAAGATTGATAAAACCTGGTTATGGCATAAAAGGTTTTATCATGTTAATTTTGATAATCTGATCAAGATAAGTAAGAAACACAGAGTAAGAGGTCTACCAAGTCTTGAAAAACCTAAGAATGCTATGTGCCGAGGATGCCAAATGGGTAAGATGACAAGATCTAGCTTTACAAGTAAGTCCTACACTTCTAAGGGAATTTTAGATCTTGTGCACACTGATCTTTGTGGTCCTATGAAAGTTCAAAGTTATTATGGTGATAAGTATTTCATATTATTTGTGGATGATTATTCAAGGATGATGTCAATAATGTTTTTAAAAGAAAAATCAGAAGCTTTTCAAATGTTTAAGTGGTACAAGGCTAGAGTTGAAGATGAAACAGGAAGACAACTGAAATGTCTTAGATTAGATAGAGGAGGAGAGTTCACATCTAATGATTTCAACCTATTATGTAATGATCATGGTATTAAAAGACAAGTCTCTACACCGAGGACTCCACAGCAAAATGGAATAGCTGAAAGAAGAAATAGATCTATTATGGATTATGCTAGAATACTGATGATTGAGAAGAAGGTTCCACAAACATTTTGGAGAGAACCATTAAGCACAGCTATTTACACCTTGAACCGAGTTCAATTGAAGAAAGGTACTTTGAAGACAGCTTATGAAATCTGGTATGGCAAGAAACCTAATGTAAGTTATTTTAAGATCTTTGGAAGCAAATGCTATGTTCATAAAGATGATAGAAATGGCAAGTTTGATCAGAAAAGTGAAGAAGGAACATTTCTAGGATATTCTTCTAGAAGCAAAGCATTTAAATGTCTAATCAAATCATCTAACAAAATATTAGAAAGTGCAAATGTGAAAATTGATGAATTTGCAGAAAGAACTGATGATAGGAATTCCAAAGAACCAGAAGACTATGATGAATTTGTCTATGTGCAACCGAGAAGTCCTACCGAGACAACTGTTGAAGGAAATGACGAAGATATCCAGTTACCGAGTGATGAAGAATATCATACAGAGCCTACCAAGCCTGTATTAGCTAAATATGTTAGAAGACACCATGCTCCAAGTTAGATTATAAGAGATAAGGATGATCCAGTGATGACAAGGAACAAACTAAGACAGAACACATGTTTGATATCTGAATTTGAATTGAGAATAGTGAAAGAGGTATTCAATAGTGAAGATTGGATAAATGCTATGACTGATAGGATTGATCGAATCAAGAAGAATGACACATGGACACTGGTCCCAAGACCGAAGCACAAAAATGTAATTGGTACAAAGTGGATCTTTAGAAACAAGCTAAATGAGAAAGGTGAGGTCATCTAGAACAAAGCAAGATTGGTTTGCAAAGGTTATGCCCAAGAAGAAGAAATTGATTATGGTGAGACTTTTGCACCTATTGCTAGACTTGAAAGAGTTAGAACATTGTTGGCATATGCTGCTTACAAAAACTTCAAGGTATATCAAATGGATGTAAAATCTACATTTCTGAATGGAATATTAGAAGAAGTTTTTATTGAACAGCCTGAAGGATTTGTTGAAGACAATAATAAAGATCAAGTATGTAAATTGAACAAAGCTTTATATGGTCTGAAACAAGCACCTAGAGCATGGTATGAAAGACTGCACTCTTATTTGATTAAGATTGGTTTTATAAGGACAAGTGAGAACAAGAACATGTACATGAAGAATGATGAAAATTGAATACTAATCTCAGCCATATTTGTTGATGATATTATATTTTGTGGAAATGACTCTTTATGCAAGAAGTTTGGTAATGAAATGAGCAAAGAATTTGAGATGTCATTAATCGGCGAGATAAAGTATTTTATAGGCTTATAGATACTGCAAATGAAAAATGAAATTTTCATTACTCAATCCAAATACATAAAGGAAATCTTGAAGAAATTCGGAATGGAGCATTCAAAGCTAGTAAGTACTCCTATGACTACAAACTGCAAACTATCAAAGAATGATTAATCTGCATCTATTGATGAGACACTCTACCGATCCATGATTGGAAAACTACAATATGTTGTTCACAGCAGGCCAGATATAGCACATGCAGTAGGTATTGTTGCAAGATTCTCTGTAGATCCTAAAGAAATACACATGACAGCAATCAAAAGAATTTTCAAATACTTGAAAGGCATTGAAGATTATGGCTGAGTATATCAAAAAGGAAATAATTTTGATTTAAAAGTTTATACTGATGCTGATTGGGTAGGCAACATTGATGACAGAAAAAGCACAAGTGGAGGAGCTTTCTTCCTAAGAGAAAGACTAGTGGGTTGGCTTAGCAAGAAACAAGGATGTGTTTCTCAGTCAACAACCAAAGCTGAATATGTTGTTGCAGTACTGAATTGTACCAACATTTCATGCATCAAACAATTGTTGGAAGGTATAAATGAGAAAGTTACCGAGCCAGTAACTATATTCTGTGACAATACTAGTGCCATTAATATTTCAAAGAACCATGTTATGCACTCTAAAACAAAGCACATATCTATCAAGTATCATTTTCTTAGAGAAGAAGCTCAAGAGAATAAAATGGTGTTGGAATATGTTAACACAAAGGAACAAATAGCTGATATCTTCACCAAGCCACTACCAAAGGACACTTTTGAATATCTTAGTAGTAAGTTAGGTGTCCTGACCCTATCTTTTACTCACTGACTGAGATCGGTGAAAGCATCACTTCGATGAATCTATTGAATATCTTTTAGGGAGCTGATGCTGGAGTGATACACTTTAGAATGTTTTTCTGAAAGTGTACTGGAATAATATTGGGATGATACAGGGAACAAGAATTGTAAACAAATGCTCTGACCAAGACTCAATTGATATACAACAGCATGAAATAACTTCTTACAACAAAGAAATTATGTTTTAGTTCTATTCTTTTTTGGCATTGTTGTCAAAGGGGGAGAAGACCAAGGAGAAGACCAAGAAGGAGAAGACCTACCCAGGGGGAGAACACTGAGAGATGACAACAAATTGAAACCAGAAGAGAAGTTTGATGTATGGGGGAGAGAATTTCAGCATTTCAAAATCAGAGCAATCCGAATTCTTAAGGGTCAAATCAATTGGTTTTGCCATCAATACCAAAGGGGGAGATTGTTGGCAATATAACAAGGATATTGAGAAGGTTGTTGATGATTATGGACATAACTGATTAAAGATATTTTACTGTCTTGATATTATTATTTTGTCATTGATGTCAAGAAATTGATTTTCTAATTCAGTATGATGTTTCCATATCTTAAGAAATATGATATGAAGATTATAAAGAAGTCGGTAAAGACACATGAAAGAATATGATGAATAAAGGGATAAGTTATTCAATGGGAAACTCTACCGAGTCAGATAATGATGAGATCTTGATGTTTTAGATCATTCTAACATCATACATATGTTGTAAAATGTAAAGGGTAATACTATACTATGTTATCAAGAAAAGAACCTAGTCGGTAAACCCTAAGGTTATCGTAGTTGGTTAATGAAGACAGAATGTCTATCGAGTAAAGTTTAGTATTCACCAAGTTGTAACTGAGCTATAATAGAATGCATTAAATAATTACATGTGATATTTAATGAAAGATGCTGATGAGCTGGAGCGGATCAATGATTGGCAAGCTGTAGAAAAAGTTTGTTAACGAATCTAAGGCAATGGAAAGTCAGTAAGAAGATCTATAGCTCATATTGAACCACATTACCCTAACACAAGTTCTAAGATGATTGTGCAAGTTCTGAGGTAGGGTAAAACAATTTTTAGATCGTAAGATACAATGAACCTGGACAAGATTGAAGATCTGATGGCTATGATTGATCATGGGAAATGTGATCAAGGAGATTAAGCGGTTAGATGATTGTTTATAAATAAGGAACTATTGATAAACAATGTATGTGGGCAAGTGTATGCATAGGGATGCTACATAGTAATCACCGAGCACAAAAGCTTGAAGACCTACTAGAATAACAGAGTATTGATGCCCAGCAGATAGACAAGATTAGTTCTATGTCTAGATTGTATTGAACAAATAAGAATCTGCTTTAGCATTTTAGATGTGAAGTTGCAGATAGATTGTATTACTGTTAGTTTGTGAAAGTGAAAGGAAATCTCTTAACCGAGTGGACTTAACAGTTTTATATGTAAATCTTCTAACAAGGTGACATTCTAAATGAGTGTTTGAAATCCTTTGACAAGGCCACTTCTAACAAAGTGAAGATCCTAACAGATCTGAGGGAAATCCCTTAACCGGGTCACATCTAGCAATGTGTTTTGTAATCTTTAACAAGATTGGCTTTTAACCGAGCATACTCTAGAAGAGTATATTTCTTAGTGGGTATGAAATCCCATAGTGGTTTTTCCCTATTTGGGTTTCCACGTTAAATCTGGTGTTATGAGGTTTATATTGTTCATCTGCTTTTGAGTTTGCATGTTTGACAGTTTTATTATATGACTGATTTATGTTACCAAGGTTGAATCTGATGTTTTCATTGATGATTAAGTTTGTATGATTCACCACCCCCTCTCATCTTGTTGGCTATTGGATCTGTACTTATATTAAGTATCAGAACTATCACCCTAATAATGAAGCTCTTCCATCAATTGAAGGCCTTAAATGCATGATTCAAAGTGATAAGAATGGAATTGATATATTGCGTGGTATTTCTCATATTGTTGATTCTAATGTCATGCCTATAAAGAGTTGTACTAAGAACTTAGGCTATTCACAACCTTTGAATCAAATCAAATATTATATTCCTTTGTCTACTCCTATGACTAGTGTTCCTACTTTTACCTCAAACATTATGGCTACATCAACTCAATCATCACCTATGCCTACTTATCATATTGTCGCACCACCTTATTCTCAATCCATGCCTTCCTTCAATAGCATCACACCACCTTCTCAATCAACCATGTCTAACATCAATTCTTCTACCGAAGTGACCATTAACAATCTTGCCCAAACAGTGTCTTCCTTACAACAACAAATTGCTTTCATGAGTCAATCCAAGTTTAGCGTGCCCACATTTGATGTTTTGAGCCCACTTTCCCTTAATATTGTTCAATTCGTCCAACCTAAGCATGTTGAGGTTGATGAATAATGATGAACAGTAAATAACCAATAGATACTGAGAGGGGGGGGTGAATACGTATAGACAAAAACTTCCCCAACAACCTTAAACTACAAAGTCTGCACTAATTGGTAAACAATATCATCGATCTAAATCAAGACAATATCAATGACAGTATAACTGTGAAAGACATAAACCGGTAACATCTAGATCATCTCAAAACTTAATATATTATCTCAACTTCACCCATATGCTTAAGCAAGTAAAACATCAAAAATACAATGACAATTGGATCAGCTTGCATTACCGCTTAACAGATAACACTAAAACATCACATGAAAAAGCATCACACATAACACACTGATTTTTCACGTGGAAACCCAATTGGGAAAAACCACAATGGGGATGAATACCCACAAGTTGTTCTTGAACTCTTCTAAAGTCCGCTCTGTTAGGAGCCTAGTCCGTTTAAAGACTTTACAATAGGTTCTGCTTGGAACCGATCCTGCTAGGGATCACCTGGTTAAGGGATGGCTAAATACTCGATTAGAGGTTAAAACCCTATTAAAGGTTACCATGTAAGATGATTTGAAGAAATCAATGATTTTGAGTCACCCTGTTAAAGGATTTACAAAAAGCCTATTAAAGCTACTCGATAAAGGGATTTTACAACTGCTAAAATGGTTAGAAGTTAACAGGTAATACATTGATCTGATAACAACACTCAATGCCAAGGTAGATCCACTTTAGTTCCTTTACTTCTGCAATCACACTCTACAGATTTCTACTCACTTTTCTGGTCTTGCAAGAATCACTTCACATACATCCATTTGCCAACAACTTTAAGTGAAAATCATCATCGACCTTATAGACAACAATTAGGTCGGTGGCAAAAACCTAAAACCCTAAGCATCTAGGTTAACAATACAGTCAGTCCAATCCTGGCCATTTAAACACATTACATAGGGTAAAACAATCTTGAAGAAATCTCAAGACGTTCTCCATTGTCTATTCTTCACCGCTTTTGGAAGCTGATAACCCATCACACGCTCTCCATCGTTTACTAAGATTTTGCACATTCCCAAGGTAGATAGAATCAATCTTCTTCATGCAAGATCCTTAAGTAAATTCTTCACGTGCACAAGGCTAACGTGGCAACACAATCTGATCTTCATTTCAATGCTAACTCATCATAGGTTGTTGTTGGTCAAATCAAACAAACTTGGAATGCATCATCCGGAAACCCTGAAGCTAAGACTACCAATAGGTAGTCATATCAAATGAAACCCCGATACAAACTTTGCATATACCGGTTCACACTCCAACATACCGGTTCACTTTTTGCAT
The DNA here is from genome assembly GCF_030272615.1 of Cryptomeria japonica. Lineage (NCBI taxonomy): Eukaryota > Viridiplantae > Streptophyta > Pinopsida > Cupressales > Cupressaceae > Cryptomeria > Cryptomeria japonica. Next base: position 726,784,145 of record NC_081408.1, read on the forward strand.
ATACCGGTTCACTTCATACCATCATACCGGTTCACTTTCCAGTTTGCTTACTTCAATATACCGATTCATACTTCAACATATTGACATCAATGACAACATACAATATCATCATGTCATCAAACTCTGCACATATGACAACAATCTCCCACTTTGGCATTGATGGCAATATACAAAGATATCTCAACATCTTCTTCCATATAATATTTCTTCAATACTGCATATATCTTCTCTGCTTCACATCTTCTCCCCCTTTGACAACAATGCCAAAGTGGAGGCACAAACATCCATGATCTACTATGTTGCTCCCCCTAAGGAGTAGCATCCTTCATCATATCAATCCTAAAAATATTTGAGAATGCAATACGTGACTGATGTGGAGCACATACCTTTAGTTCACCTCTTGAAGGGGCAACACCCCTAATTCACCTCTTAAATAGGTAAATGTAGCCTTTGTTAGAGGCTTGGTGACTATATCTGCTAACTGCTCCTTACTAGAAACATGTTCTAGTAAAACCTCTTTTTTTTGAACTTTCTCCCTCAAGAAATGATACTTGAGCTCGAAGTGCTTGGTTCTAGCATGCAATACCGGATTCTTGGAAATATTAATTGCACTTGTGTTATCACAAAATATACTCACCGGTTCAGATACAAGGACTTTGAAACCACTTAATACATGCTTCATTCAAATTTTCTGAGTACAGTTCATAAATGGTGCTACATGTTCTGCTTCTATTGTAGACTGAGAGATACAACTCTGCTTCTTGCTCATCCATGAGACTAGTCTACCATTAAGAAAGAATGCACCACCGATTGTGCTCTTCTGGTCATCCACATTACTAGCCCAATCAGCATCTGTAAACACTTTGAGATTGAAATCATTACACTATGGATACCACAATCCATAATCTATAGTTCCCTTTAGATATCTAAGAATCCGCTTGACTGCTACCACGTGGGATTCTCTTGGAATTTTCTAGAAATGTGCAGCAATGCCCAATGCATGTGCAATGTCTGGTTTGTTGTGTACTACATAGTGCAACTTACCAATCATTGACCAGTATTCCTTCACATTCACCAAGGCTGAGTCATCTTGTTTTGACAATTTACAACTGATCATCAAAGTATTCCATTCAGGAATGTAGATTTTACATCCATCTTATACACTTTGAATCCCTTGAAGGCTGCATATGCAAGTAGCATTTGAACTCCTTCCAATATAGCTACTGGAGAAAAGGTTTCTTCATAGTCTTTTCCTTCTTCTTGAGCACATCCCTTACATACCAATCTTACTTTGTTTCTTACCACTATGCCATCTTCATTCAACTTGTTTCTAAAAACCCATTTGGCGGCAATAACATTTTTGTGCTCAGGTCTATGTACCAAAGACCATGTGCCATTATTTTCTATCTGGTCAAGTTCCTCTTCCGTAGCCTTAATCCAGTCTTCATCTTTGTGTGCCTCTTTAAATGTTTTGGGCTCAAATTCAAAAATCATGCAAGAATTCTCTTTGACCTTTCTTCTTGTAAGTATTCCTGCATCCTTATCCCCTATGATCTGCTTTAGATCATGATGCAACTTTACATACCTAGGAATTTTCTTAACTGATTCCTCTTGTTTTTCCTCTTCGTCCTCATCTTCATCAACATCTATAGGTGTAGGAGCACTGTTACTTGTACTTGGTTGTTTTGATACCGGTTCCCAGAAGGTTATATCCAGTTCATCTACCACTCCCTCGTTGCTAGTTTCCTCAGGTTTCTTAGAGGTTTCATCAAATTTAACATTGATACTTTCAACAATTCTCTAATTCCTATTGTTAAAACACTTGAGAGCTTTCCTCTTGGTGGAATACCCTAGGAATATTCCCTCATCATATTTTGCATCAAACTTGGTCCGGTATTCACTTCTCTTGATATAACACTTGCTACCAAACACTCTAAAGTAGCTTACTACTAGAGTCTTACCAGTCCAATACTCATAAGGAGTTTTATCTTTACCTTTCTTGATGAGTACCCGATTCATAGTGTAGACTGCAGTGCTCACCGCTTCTCTCCAAAAAGTGTGAGAAACCTTCCCTTGAATCAACATCATTCTAGCTGCTTCAACTATAGTCTGGTTGTCCCTTTCTGCTAGGCCATTCTATTGTGGAGTCTGGGGGGTATACAGTTGCCTCTTGATGTCATTCTCTTTACAGTACTTATTGAATTCTCTAGAAGTGAACTCATCTCCTTGGTCAGTTCTAAGGCATTTGATCCTCTTACCACTTTCCTTTTCAATTAGTGCTCTGAAGGCTTAAAACTCTCCAAAAGCTTCAGACTTGTCTTTCAAGAATGTGACCCACATAATTCTTGAGCAATCATTAATAAGAATCATAAAGTACCTATCTCCCTGAACACTCCTAGTTTTCATAGGACCACACAAATCAGTATGCACAAGATCAAGTAAATTATCTATTATGAAAGATTTACCTTTGAAGGTTGAGGAAGACATTTTCCCTAGTTGACATTCTCTGCATAAAGGGTTCTCCAGTTTGTTCATAATGGGCAATCCTCTAACTGCCTTGATCTTATTGGCCTTCACAATATTATCAAAATTTACATGGCAAAGTCTCATATGCCATATCCAACTGTCATCAAACTTAGCCATTAGACATTGACTGATATTTGTATTTTACTGAAATAAGTTACCTTAGGTCTACATACTAGTGGCCATCAATTCACCACTCTTTCATTTTATTTTGTACACTCCATCTTTGAATTCCAGAGTGATTCCTTTATCATTCAGTTGGGTAACACTCAAAAGGTTAAGCCTGAGACCTTCTACCCAATACACATTATCAGCACTGCTTTTTCCATTTAGAGAGATGGACCCTTTGCCTTTTACTATACACGGTGCATCATTACCAAATCAGACTACACCTCCATCATACTCTTCCAGAGATAGAAACTTCTTCTGGTCACCAGTCATGTGGTGAGAACATCCACTATCAATAAGCCACTCATTAGAATTATCAAAGAGGGAGACAAGAGCCTTCTTGTATGACACATCTTCCTTAACGGCTACAAAAACTATGTCTTCTCTTTCTTCATCTTCTGATTCATCATCAGTGACACCTTCATCAACTGCAACAAGACAGTTTCTCCTATTTCCTCCTTTGAACTTTTTAAACTTCTTCGGTTTATCCTTATTATCACTGTTGGGATAGTTGACAGCAATGTGTCCTATCCTATTGCAAGAAAAACATTTCAAAGGGAGCTTACCTCTATATTTTCTAGTTCCTTTAGGAAGTCTCTTGGCAAGAAGAGCTTCAAATTCCATCAGGATCTCCTCATCATCCATATCTCTTCTTTGTCTAGGTTCACAGCTAGTACTAGCTTCTTTTCCCTTTCTAGATAGTACAACAGATGCTCTAAAGGCTGGTTCAATCTTCTGAACACTGCCATCATAATTGTTTATCTCATATGCGGTCAACTTAGAAATGATTGAATCAAGGGATACCTTTGTCTTGTCAATAGATCTCAACTCCTGAATAGTTGCAACCCTCATTGCATAGATTGGTAATAAGGATCTCAAAACTTTGCTAACAATGGTGGAATCATCCATTGTTCAATAGATGTCTCCTACAACAGTTTTAATTCTTATCCCATATTGTTGAATGATCCCTCCTTCAACCATCTACATGTCTTCAAATTTACATCTAAGGCTTTCTTCCTTATCTTGCTTCACATGCTCATCACCACCATAGATAGACTCCAGAGTATCCCATACATATTGGGGATTGTCTTTATCCTAAACATTTATAAACACAATATCAGATAGACTGTTGATAAGAGCTTCCATGACTTGCCCATTCTCCTAAATTTATCTTCTTTGATCATCAGTGAGAGGACCAGTAGGGACAACATAAGTATTCTCAACATAGTTCTAGTGTTGAATACCCATGCTTTTAATGTAGATCTTCATTTTGTCCTTCCATATCTTAAAGTTATCTCTGTTGAACATAGGACCTTCCCTCTTCATCATTAGAATAGGATCTTTTCCTCAAGTGGTTAATCTTATAACACAGAGGACCTGGATGATGCTCTGATACCAATTGATGAATAATGATGAACAATAAATAACCAACAGATATTGAGAGGGGGGTGAATCAGTATAGACAAAAATTTCTCCAACAACCTTAAACTGCAAAGACTGCACTAACTGGTAAACAATATCACCGATCTAAATCAAGACAATACCGATGACATAGTATGATTGTGAAAGACATAAACTGGTAACATCTAGATCATCTCAAAACCTAATATCTTATCTCAACTTCACCCATATGCTTAGGAAAGTAAAACATTAGAAATACAATGACCATTGGATCAGCTTGCATTACCGCTTAATAGAAAACACTAAAACATCACATGAAAAAGCATCACACATAACACACTGATTTTTCACGTGGAAACCCAATTGGGAAAAACCACGATGGGGATGAATACCCACAAATTGATCTTGAAATCTTCTAAAGTCCGCTCTATTAGGAGCCTAGTCCGGTTAAAGACTTTACAAAAGGTTCTGCTAGGAACCGATCCTGCTAGGGATCACCTGGTTAAGGGATGGCTAAATACCCAGTTAGAGGTTAAAACCCTGTTAAAGGTTACCTTGTAAGAGGATTTAAAGAACTCAATGATTTTGAGTCACCCTATTAAAGGATTTACAAAATGCTTGTTAAAGCTACCCGGTAAAGGGATTTTCCAACTACTGAAATGGTTAGAAGTCAATAGGTAATACACTAATCTGATAACAACACTCAATGCCAAGGCAGATCCACTTCAATTCCTTTACTTTTGCAATCACACTCTATAGATTTCTACTCACTTCTTCGGTCTGGTAAGAATCACTTCACATACCTCCATTTGCCAACAACTTCAAATGAAAATCATCATTGACCTTATAGACAACAATTAGGTCGGTGGCAAAAACCTAAAACCCTAAGCATCTAGGTTAACAATACAATTGATCCAGTCCTGGCCGTTTAAACACATTACATAGGGTAAAAGAAGCTTGAACAAATCTCAAGACGTTCTCCATCATTCGTTCTTCACCATTTCTAGAAGTTGATAACCCATCACGCGCTCTCCATCGTTTACTAAGATTTTGCACATTCTCGAGGTAGATAGAATCAATCTTCTTCATGCAAGGTCCTTAAGGAAATTCTTCATGCACACAAGGCTGACATGGCAACACGATCTAATCTTCATTTCAATGCTAACTCATCAAAGGATGTCGTCAGTCGAATCACACAAACTTGGAATGCATCAACCAGAAACCCTGAAGTGAAGACTACCAACTGGTAGTCATATCAAATGAAACCCCGATGCAAACTTTTCATATATCGATTCACACTCCAACATACCAGTTCACTTTTTGCATATACTAGTTCATACCATCATACCGGTTCACTTGCTAGTTTGCTTACTTCAATATACCGGTTCATACGTCAGCATATTGACATCAATGACAACATACAATATCATCATCTCATCAAACTCTACACATATGCCAATAGAGGTCCCTCAATTGGAACTCTGATTTCATGTCGATCCAATAGGATTACAATACAATTTCCTAGGTTCAATGCATCTAGACGTATCTGGTAACATGACACAAAAAGCACCGTTAAAGTGTCGGCACCGTCAAACAATTGGTGGATGGTAACTCATCACAAAATGTTGGTTGGTAACTCATCATAGAGTATTACCGGTTCATACAAAATACTGGCTGGTAACTCATCACATTGTATTACCGGTTCATACAAAATACCGATTCAAGAAAAATGTTAGTTGCCCGTTTGACAAAATGAAGACTGGGAAATATGTGTTCTGTCGCTTTGATCCTTCGTACCACTTGAAATCATCGAACCACTTGGGGTCTTGATACCGCTTTAGACCAGTAAGCACATTCTGCAAAACATTAATAGTCTAAAGACAAGATATAATATACTAGTTGCAACAAATTTTGGTTGAGCTTTAACACATTCATATAAAAATGAACTCAATGCAAGTGTGTGTCCATCAATGACAATCACAGCATAATCATCAAAAATGCTAACAATCTCCCCCTTTGGCATTGATGGCAACACTTAGAAAAATTTTGACATCTAAGTGTTTTACAACAAAAACATGCCATAAGCAAAATTGCTCCCCCTAAGCATATACACTACCCCTTTAGTTATCAATATAATGCATGACTATTTGCATACAGAGATAGACAGTAAGATATTCAGAGCATATATCAAAATTTTAAATACCAGAATACTTCTCCCCCTTTGCCAACAATGACAAAGTATAGCTAAACAACCCCTGTTTTCATTTGGTATAAATATAATAAGAGTTTATGACAATAACCAATAAAACTTGTCAAAAATAGATTTAAAGTCCTGCAAAAATTGTTTCATAGATAAAGACCAAGACTCAAGTAGGGAGGTGGCTACTTCTTTCTCTGTCTGCATCTAGGAGACTTGCTCTTCCATGGCGTCTGATGTGCTCATCTCTTGAGTCACCGTTAAGGCATGCAGATTTAGATAGCACTTCTGAAGTATTTGTAGGCGTGGGAGTAGAACCAGTTGTAGCTCCTACAAATCTCGTGACTGGTTACTAATCTCAAGCTCTATTCTTGTAGACTCAATATGAAACCGTTGAATTGTTTTTCCATAAGCTATGAAAGAGTCATATGGCAGCTTGAAGGTGCTCATGTATGACTGCAAGTCTATTTGTATCTTTTGCTTCTGAACAAGCACATCATCATAGAAGATATGGGGTTGGCAAATCTTACTGAGTAGTAGATTCCCCTCATCCAGAGCATTCCTTATATCCATCTGTGCTTTTTGCAGTTTAGAGCAGAGCTCATTAATCTTCTTCACTAGGGCAATGTTGAGAGCCTTTTGATGTTCTTTCTTGGCATTTGCCTTTGCTACCTCCTCTAAGATCTACACTTGATCATCCACTACGGTGCACAGGAGCTTCAATTGGGCCAATGATGAGTCAGTGCTGGGGAGGTTTGTACCGGGTAACAAACCGGTAATAGTGTCCACCACAGCTTGGATCATATCTTGCTCCTTTTTCCTCTATATCACTTCAAGGCGTTCTTTTGAAACCTTGATGCTCTATAGAAGCTCCATTTTTCTTGCAGATTGGAGATCAATAGGACTAGTGAGTTCAACCAGTTTGGCTTGACTACCGGTTGCCTTTGGAGTCTCCATCTACATGCTCTTTGCTGCTTTTACTTCCTTATCCTCCACCGCTTTCTTCTTCTCTGCTTCCTTCTTCTTCTCCTTCTCCTCTTCCTTCTTCTTCTCCTCTTCCTTTTCTTCTTCCTTTCTCCTCTCCTCTTGCTTATCCTCTTCTTCTTTCTTCTTCTTGGCTTCTTCTTGTTTCCTTTTCTCTTCTTCCTCTTTTCTCTTGTCCTCATCATCTTTTTCTTTTCCTCCTCTTTCCTTTCTGCTTCCTTCTTCTTCTTATCTTCCTCTTGTCTCTTCCTCTCCTCTTTTGCTCTCTTCTCTTCCTCTTTTCTTTTCTCCTCCTCTTTTCTCTTTTCCTCTTCATCCTTCTTCTTCTTCTCCTCTTCCTTCTTCTTCTTCTCCTCTTCTTTCTTTGCTTCCTCCTTTTTGTCCTCAGTTTCCTTTTGCTTTACATCCTATTTTGCCTGCTTCTCCTGTCCTGTTGCTTCTGATGGTGTGTCCTAAGCAACATCCTCTTCCTCCAGGGCATCAACATCAATAGCTTCTATAGGTTCACCAACCAGATTGCCTTCATCATCAAATACTTCATCTGGTTTAGATATAGTCGGTTCTTGCTCAACCTTCCTATTGGCTAGTCGCACTTTGTGCGTGTGAACCGCTGTTGTCATAAGTAGATGAGTGTCTTTTTCAACATCATCAATTCTTCCTTCCAATAACTAGAGTCTTCTTCTTCTGGTGAAGAAGATTCCTTTATTTTTATTGATGACATCAAACAACTCTAAACTGGACAGGTCAGGAAAATGATGAGAAAAAAATTTCTCCTTAATTTCCTGCTCCTTCTCTATGGTAATGCACCATTTATTGTCTAAGGATTGATACAAAGAATCCAGTGTCTTGAATCTAATTTCTAAAGGCAACCGGTCATTAGCACATAAATACCTTATAACTTCTTTCTCTACTTCTTCTTGTTCTTCATTATTAAAATCATCAAAATAATCTACCAAATCATTTAACAATTTTCTCCTAATATTCTTAATTGTTCTTTGACAATGTGTCAAAGGTTTGGAGGAAGAAATGTCAATATTTACCAGTGCAGATGATGTTGGTCCATTCTTTGTCTTTTTCCTTGCTTGCCTAGTCTTCTTAGGCTTTTCCTCAGACATAGTTTCTTCTGAGTCAGGTGAATTGTTCTTATTCTTCCTCTTCCTCTTGAAGACTTTTGCAGGTGCCACTTCCGATTTCTTCTTAGCAGGTGATCGCTTGGTCACTTTAGGACTAGATGGAGTAACCGGTGTCGATGCTGAAGGTAGTGCCTTTCCTTTCTTTGCTGAGGGTTCTTCGACCAATGTTACCCTTTCCAAGTAGGTGTCGATTCTCTTTGTCTTAGGATCAAGAGGCGAGGCAAGTAGGGTAGAAGCATACCCATCCAACATATCGTACATTACCTCAAAGCCCATAGGCTCCACTTCCTCTTGTCTGGGCTCGACTGCCTCCATTATGCACACATCAATTTCGATGGTGAAGCATATGTCCTCCTGATACTTCTTGACTATGTCATCGGATATCCTTATCCTTTGGCTCATCTTATGCCTAAACTCATCAAACTACTTGTTCAGAACATTAGGGTAGCTGGTTCCGACTGCTTGTAGACTTTCTTTGATTTGCTTGGTAACCGGTTGGTCCGCAGACCACTAAATTTCTCCCACTCCTGGGAAGTATCCTTGGAAATAAAAGAATAACCCGACCAGTAGCTGACCAAACTTGGACTTTAATGCATTATCTCGTTTGATTGATTTTAGATTCAATAGGAGTTTCCTTTGCATACTGGTGCAGAGGTCAAATGATGCATCTTCCTTGATCATTCGATAAGTGACATTTACCACTGCAGCAGATACAGAGTTGATTATGCTGGCAAAGAATGTCTGGTATCCAATCACCATAAATGCATATTTCACGAGGTCATCCTTGATGGAATTAACAGTCATTCCTTGTGAGTTGCTCACTGAACCAGTGAGCTTGGACATTTTCGTCTTGCTGACCTTCCTTAGGGCTGGCACTTCCCCTATATTGCAAAAACTGGTGATGGCATGAATAGCTTGTGGAGTGATATCATGCATTCTCTCTAGGTACATCTTGTCACCATGAACTCTGCTCAGAATGATTCTAATGTGATCATCTGTGAAATCCTCCAAGAAGTAAACTGCATTGTGAAGTTTCTTCTTCTCCAAAATGCTATACTCTGATTTGATCTTTTTATCCTTCCCACAGAATAGACCTAGCTATGAATGGATCACAAGAGACCCTAGGTCTTCAATTTTGCAGTCTATATAATCTGAAATCCCCTCTTCTACTATAACCCCAACCAATACTTGAGATAAGTCATTATATTTCGATTTACGTTGTATGAAATTCATAGACTCAACAGTTGCACTGGAACTATCATGAGATGCGGATGCCATTATAAATGAGGAATTATGAAAAATACCTTCATAAATTGAAATTTAGGGCTTCACAATTTGAACTTCAGTTTACACTTCTTTGGTTTCTCAATCACCACTTTGCATTCTTCTCCTGACCGTTTGCAATTAGCTCCTGAATCTCCTTCAAGATTTCAAAAATTCTCTGAATCACAGCACAAATCACTTTTTCTTCACTCTACACTCGATAAACTTCTTCGCTTGAAAAATGATAAGTGAGAAATGATTTCAAAAATTCCTTTTAAACAGGTTCCTCACCTATTGCAATTAATGCTCCACTATTAGGGCGTAAACCCTAATTTGCCTTTCACCATTTTCGATCTTCTGCCATAAGATAGGTATCACACACCGGTTAAGGTCTTTTACCAGTGTAAACCAGGGGTACGAAATATTTTAACGTTTGCTCCCCCTAAGCTTTTCTGAAGCTTAGTTTGCCGGTTCTGTGATTTCCACACTAGGTGCAGAAATAGGTTCTTCTTGCAACATTGCTGGTTTCTTTTTCCAGGTTTTGTTCATATCCACTTGGACAGTTTCAACATCAATCTTTCCTTCCTAAGTGACCGGTATATCATCCGATATACTCTTTCTACTTGTGCAGAATCTTGCTAAATGACCTGGTTTATTGCAGTGATAGAAAACCATTCCAGGTGCTCTCCAAGGTCCATTGTTCATGTTTCCATTCTTCCTTCTGCATGTTGCCGTAGTGTGACCATAACCATGACAAATCCAATAGTTTTCTCTCCATTCGGTTGCCGCTTGATAACCACTACTTCTTGACTGATGATTGAAGGCATTAAACCGGTTGTGATTCCGGTTCACAAAAGGTTCAGGACCCACTCCTTGAGTCCTCTGAGGATATCTACCAATGTTGTTCATAACTGACCTACATTCAGATGCTCTATGCCCATACTTGTTGCATGCATAACAATTACCATTGAACTTATTGGATCTAGGTACATTGTTTATAAAGTAAGGAAAATTATTATAGGCTTTACTCCTACATACATTGCCAGTATGTCCTTCTTTAAGACAGTTAAAGCAAATAGGTTTAAACTTTTTCTTACCTTTAACCTTTGATGTCAGTTGTTTCTTTGATGCTCCAACACTTGTACCAGAGGTCTCACCTTCCTCATGACCGGAATAACCAATTCCATCAGTATTCTTGACAGGTTTGGTAGATTCAAGCTTTTGCTCTAGCTTGACAGTACTCTTGTTGAACTTAGCAAGTATTTCCTTTGACTCAGAGAGTTCTTTGGAAATAGCAGCATTTGTTTCCATCAGGTTTTCATTCTCAGAGATGGTAATGTTCAGTTTTCCTTGTATGTCTTCCTTTTCCACTTTGCTCGCATGGAGTTGAGTAGTTAGGGCACTGATCTCTTGCTTCAGCTTGGAGATCTCATGATCTTTGTCTTTCACTAGATCTTCAGTTTTCCTCCAGTTCTCAAGCTCTTGACACATTCGAATAGTCATTCCTTCCAGCTCCTTTCTTAGGTCAGAGTTTGATTCATTCAGCTTTTCTACTTCTTGAATCAAGGCTTCCATATCCGCTTCATCAAAAGAACTATTTTCAGATAGCTCCATCAACTTTTCAGCATGTTTTCTCCTCTTTGCTTGAGATGCCTTATATTTGACCATAAGATCATCATAGGCTTGCTCAGACTGACTAAGTCAATGAGTAAGCTCCCTCAATGTGTAATCCCCCATATCTCTTTCCAAATGGTTAAACTTATAGAAAGGTAGGCTTTGATACCAATTGATGAATACTAAGAGTGGGGGGGGGGGGGTGAATTAGTATGCCAGTAATCTTTGTCTTTAAACACTTTGCAAGACTAACAGTAAGCCGATAAAATAGTTTAGTAGACAAACCAATTAACACACATGCAAACCAAATAGAAAATAATGCATTCACCCATAGAAGCACAAACACCATAACACAAGATATTTTGACATGGAAACCCGAATGGGAAAAACCATGGTGAGATGGAACTCACAAGTAACTATCTGCAGAATAGAAAGTAGACCGGTTAAGGTCTTACAATGTTCTTTACCAGAACAGATCCTGTTAGGAATCTCAATCTTTGTTAGGAGATAAGTCTGATTAAAGACTACCTTGCTAGAGTATTTTAGATCCACAGATGTGAACCACCTTGTTAGAGGATTTAAAAGAGGCTTTTGGGCCTACCTGGTTAAGGGCTACAGACTTGTCGAAGATGTGAGTAATCAACAAGTGAGTGATCTAGCAAATAGCACAGATTGCTTGGTTAGATCCTTGATAGCTCGTTCCTAATGCATTCCAGCATTACTTTAGTCTTCTACACATTCATACTCTCTCTAACTCCTCAACCACCTTAAACCCTAGACATGATGTCCTTATAAAGGAATTTGATTTCATGTCGGTCCAATAGGATTACAATATAATTTCCTAGGTTCAATGCATCTAGACGTATATGGTAACACGACACAAAAAACACCATTAAAGTACTGGCATCGTCAAACAATTAGTGGATGGTAACTCATCACAAAATGCCAGTTGGTAACTCATCACGGAGTATTACCAGTTCATACAAAATACCGGTTCAAGCAAAATGTCAGTTGCCGATTTGACAAAATGAAGACTGGGAAATATGTGTTCTACCACTTTGATCCTTCATACAACTTGAAATCCTTGAACCACTTGGGGTCTTGATACCACTTCAGACCAGTAAGCACATTCTGCAAAACATTAATAGTCTAAAGACAAGATATAATATACCGGTTGCAACAAATTCTAGTTGAGCTTTAACTCATTCATATAAAAGTAATCTCAATGCAAGTGTGTGTCCATGAATGACAATCACAACATAATCATCAAAAATGCTAAGATTTTATACATAGTTTTGAAGGTTAAGGACATACCTTGCCGTGGTGCTCTTGTTGATCCCTCTTGCATGGTTAATGTCATCACTGAGGAGTATCTTTTCACCTTACAATTGCATAAACTGATATATGATGATACTAATGTGGTTGTGAAGTTATTTGATGGATTCTCTTTTCCTACCATTGGTTCTATCACCCTTCCTATTGAAGTTCACAATAAATCTATGGATGTCAACTTTGTTATCATTCCTTCTTCCGAGCAATTTAGTGTGAAGTTGGGCTACCCTTGGCTATCTTCCATTAAGGCAATAGCTTCTCCAAATCATGTGTTTGTAATTATCACTATTAACCACAACTTATTTTGACCATTCGAAAGAAGCCCAGGTGTTCCTATTGATCTCTCTTGGAGAAATTTCAATCTCGAGTGATGCTCTTTTCCAATCTTATAAAAAATGGAAGAAATATATGATCTATCCTTATGTCAACCTAGATCCCCAATAATTGATATCCCCATCCTTCTTGAAGATGAAATCCTTCTCCTAACAGATAGGACTAATATTCCTCCTAATGAAGATCCTCAACCTATTCCTATGGATGTGACTATGCCTTCTCCTAAGAAGAACAACAATATTCCTTCTAATTTTAGACCTATACCACCTCCCCATGATGGACCTAGTCTCCTTCCTACACCTAATATTCCTCCTTTATATGGTGCAATTCCACCTCCATTCTCTTATAAAGAGAAGAGACCTGCCTCTCCTCTTGTCCAACCTAAAATACCTCAACCTAAACCTTAAACTATCAAAGAGGAGATTATTCCTCCTTCAACAAAGGTTCCTCCTTTCATAAACATTCCTCCTCCTTCACAGTCATTCATTAAGACTTGATGAAATTGTTGTGCGAGAGAGCGCAGATGAAGGCATCGTGCTTGAGCTTGGGAAGATGTTCCTCAAACTATTCAATCTCCCAAGACTCCAACGGTGGATATGATTCCCTTTTCTCCTAAGAAATATGTTGAACCTACATCTCCAAATCATAAGTTATAAAAAACATGTGATGGTTTTACTCCTACTCATGTTCATTCTCCTCTTTCTATAAATCTTGATGAATAAATGAGTGAAAATGTTATTCATGATGACAATACAACTCCTAATGATTCTCATAGTGACTATGAATATATTGATGTGGAGAAGCATTTATCAACTGAATTTTCAAAAACCCTAATCCTAGCTCCTAGAATCAAACAAAGTGAATTAGCCCATGAGCATAGTCCTTGTTTGGATCTTGTGTTAGCTCCATTTGTTGTGCTCGATGTCGCTCCTCTAGCGTGTTTCTCGCCTTCCCAAAATAGTGATGAGTGATGAATACTAAGAAGGGGGGGGGGGTGAATTAGTATAACAAAAACTACTAAACTTAAACACCTAAACAGTTTAGTAGTAAACCGGTATAACAGTTTTACTAACTGTAGACACCTAAAAATGGTCAACGCTTGCGGAGTCATACTTTAACATTGGTGCATTGCCTTATTTTAGGTTTTTGCGTCGCATTAACATTTCTTCTATGTTGCGTACTTGGTCTTTATTATTTGCGAGCATCGAGTCCTCCTTCTGCATTCCTCATTTTTATCGCTTTTGAATTAGGGTTTTGTCCTCTTATCAATCTTATCGTTTTGAGATCAATTTGTCATCGATCCTCATCCTTGTCAATCTCGTCGTTTTATGATTGATTCATCATCGATCCTTGTCCTCTTCAATCATGTCAATTGGCGCATTTATCAATCAAATCATTTATCAATTCAAAATCATGATCGAATCAACATCAAATCAATTTTATATCAAGACCTAATTGTCGTCCTTGCATTTCTAATTTAACCTTGTTTGTCATTTTCTCTCCATTCTCTCTCTAGGTTAAATAATTTATTTATTTATTATCCTAAGTCTTCTTGTCACAATTAAATGTTTATTTAATTGGCTAATTAATTCCTCCTATTTTTGTAAATTAATTAATGAATGAGAAATTATTAATTAATTTACCTAATTTGCATCAATTTCCTAATTTCCACCTATTTTCTAATTTGTCAAATTTAATTTCCACCTAATTAATTTCTCTCTAGTTCTCCCTATTTTTGTGCTTTGGTGGAAGCATGAATTTCTCATGCATCATACTTTTGGCATAGCAAGATGTCATAAGCTTCTAGTCCTCTAACCTTTGCATTGGCAATATGTCATAATTCATGACATAGAAGGTGTCATAACCTTCTTATTTCCACTCAATTGTGCCATTTTTGAAATCAATTGCCTCTAATATCAATGTCATGCTAATCTTGTCTTTTCTCCAATTTATCTATAAATTGGATGAATTTCTTCAATCAAGGCCCCTGATCCTCAACTAATCACATTATCGAATGAATCAACTCCCGAATCAATCACGCTTCGAGTATTCTTGAGCAATCATCTTGTCTACTTGCTTTTATATCATGATCATGCACTTGTAGGTGAGATCCACAAACAAAATCTATTTGAAGAAGAAAGAAGGACAATGGAGCCACATGAAGGAGATATTCAGATCTGCATTTGGTTTGCTTACCTTTTAATCTTGAATGTTTTTCTTTCAATGTCTTTATTGAGTGTGTTTAGGATTGATCATTGCATTTGAGCTTTCATGATTGAGCTAGATTAGTATTTTGATTTGCTTGTGATGATTTCCAGATTTCCTATGCTACACTAACAAACCGGTTAACACAACTGCAAACCAAACAACAAATAAGGCATTCACCCATATAAGCACAATCACCATAACACAAGAGATTTTGACATGGAAACCCAAATGGGAAAAACCATGGTGAGATGAAACTCACAAGTAACTATCTGTAGAATAGTTACTAGACTGGTTAAGGTCACACAATGTTCTTCACCAGAATAGATCCTGTTAGGAATCTCAATCTCTATTAGGAGATATGTTTGATTAAAGACTACCCTATGAGAGGATTTTAGATCCACAGTTGTGAACCTTGTTAGAGGAAATACAAAGGCTTTTCCAAGCCTACCCGGTTAAGGGTTACAGACTTCTCAAAGATGTAAGTAATCAACAAGTGAGTGATCTAAATACTAGCACAATATGCTTGATTAGATCCTTGATAGCTCATTATTAATGCATTTCAGCATTACTTCAGTCTTCAATCTCTTCACACTTTCTTTCTTCACATAGACCTAATCTTCTTCTATGATCGCACATGCAAAAACTTCATCAACCACACAAAACTCTCACTCTCTCTAAAACCCTAGACATGATGTCCTTATAAAGGAATCTGATTTCATGTCAATCCAATAGGATTACATTGCAAGTTCCTAGGTTCATTGCATCTAGACATATTTGGTAACACAACAAAAAATCACCGTCAAACTGTCAGTGGATGGTAACTCATCATTAAAATAATACCAGTTGGTAACTCATCACAGAGTATTACCAGTTCATGCAATTTTACCAATTACCGGTTGGTAACTCATCACAGAGTAATAGCGGTTCAAATATTAAACCGATTACCAGTTGATAAAATGAAGACTGGGCAAATGATAACTTTCGCTTTAGTTCCTTCATTCTGCTTGAGATCCTTGTACTGATTAAGGTCTTCATACCACTTGGCTTTTTATTCCTCTTGAGATCGGTAAACACTTTCTGTGAAACACCGATAGTCTAAAGACTAAAATACATAATATCAGTTTGGAACAAATACCGATTGAGCATAACTCATACATACAAAAAGTGATCTCAAAACAAGTGTGTGTCCATCAATGAAAATCACAACATAATCATCAAAAATGCCAACAATCTCCCCCTTTGGCATTCATGGCAACACTTAGGAAAAAAATTGACATCTAAGTGTTTTACAACAAAATTATGCCATAATCAAAAGTACTCCCCCTAAGCATATACACTCCCTTTTGCAGAAAATACAATATATACTACTTCCTTACATAGATAAACATGAAAATATACATAGCATGCATCAAAATTTTAAATACATAATACTACTCGCCCTTTACCAACAATGACAAAGTACAGCTGAATAACCCATGTTCCATTAGCATTAAAATAATAAGTGTTTATGAAAATAAAGAGTGAAACTTGTCAAAAACTGATTTAAAGTCCTGCATAAATGTCTTCATGGATAAAGACCATGATTTGAGCAATGAGGTAGCAACCTCAGTTTTTGTTTCCATTTGGGATACCTATTCTTCCATGGCATCCAAGGTACTCATCTCTTGAGTGACCATTAAGGCATCCAGATTGAGATAGCACTTCTGAAGTATTTGCAGTCGTAATACTATAACCAGTTGAAGTTCTTGCAAATCTCTGGTGTGGTTGCTGATCTCTAACTCTATTCTTGCAGTCTGGAGTTGAAACCAGTGAACGGTTTGCCCATAAGCAGTGAAGGAATCATAGGGCGTCTTGAAGGTGCTTATGTATGTCTACAAATCAGTTTGCAGTTTGTCTTTCTAAGCAAGCACATCATCATAGAATAGATGGGGTTGGCATATCTTTGTTGAGCAGTAGATTCCCCTCATCCAGAGCATCTCTTATGTCCTTCTATGCTTTCTATAGTTCAAACCAGAGCTCATTTAACTTCTTCACCAAGGCAGTGTTCAAAGCCTTTTGATGCTTTTTTTGAGAATTGGCTTTAGCAACATCTTCCAGGCATTGCACCTGGTCCTCTACAACTATGCATAAGAGTTTTAGTTGAGCTAGAGAGGAATTGGTACTTGGGAGATTGGTACCGAGAATCAAACTGGTAAGAGTTTCCACCATAGTTTGAATAACATCTTTCTCCTTCTTCCTCCTTAGTGCTTCCAGTTGCTCTTGAGAAACATTAATGCTTTGTAGCAGCTCCGATTCATTTGTGGATTGGAGGTCAATGGGACTGGTAATGTCAGCCGGTTTGGCTTGACCACCAATTTCCTTTGGGGTCTCCACTTGTATGCTCTTTGCCACATCCTCCTTGGTTTTTTGCTTATCTTCTTCTGCCTTCTTTTGCTCCTCAGCCTCTTTCTTTCTTTTCTCTTCTTCCTTCTTCCTTTCTTCTTCTTTCTGCTTCTCTTCTTCTTTCTTCTCCTCTTCCTCTTTTCTCTTTTTCTCCTCTTCTGTTTGTTTCCTCTTCTCTTCCTGTTTTCTCTTTTCCTCATCTTGTTTCTTTTTCTCATTTTCTACTTGCTCTCTGTCAACCTTTTCTTTGGCCTATTTCTCCTTGTCCACTTTCTCTTTGTAAGCTTTGTCCTTTGCTGTAGCCAAGATGACATTTTCACCATCCAAGGCATCAACATCAATAGGGTCCATTTGTTTAGTGACCTGTTCTCCTTCACCGTTATACACCTCATCCAGTTTTCTAGTTTCCAGTTCTTGTTCAGCCTTCTTGTTGGCTTTGGACACTTGGTTCAACTTCAGAGTAGCTTGGGCATGAGAGTGGGTATCTTTTACTACTTCAGGGACTTTTCCTTCTAGCAACAAGAGTCTCCTTCTTCTCATGAAGAAGAGGCCTTTATATTTTTCCATAACTTCATAAAGTTCTGAATTAGATACATCAGAAAAATATTGTTCAAATATTTCCTCTCTTATTTCTTGTTCCTTTTCTATGGCAATGCACCATTTGTTGTCTAAAGAATTTAATAAAGAATCCAGTGTCATAGATTTAATTTCTGATGGTGACTGGTCATTAATACATAAATATTGAATGACTTCCTATTCTACTTCCTCCTTCTCATTGTCATTGAAATCATTGAAATGATCTACTAAGTCATTCAACACTTTCCTCCTAATGTTCTTAATAGTTATTTGACAATGTGTCAAAGGTTTGTAAGAGGAGATATCAATATTTACCAGTGCTGATGATGTCGGTTCATTGCTGGTTGTCTTTGTCTTCTTCCTTGTTTTCCTAATCTTTTTAGGCTGTTCTTCAAATTTTGTATCCTCTGAGTCTGGTGTGTTGCCTTTAGTCTTCTGCTTCCTCTCAAATACTTTGGCAGGTGCAACTTCCAGTTTCTTCTTTGTCGGTGACTGCTTGGTCACTTTAGGACTTGCTCAAGTAATCGGTGCCGATACAGATGGCACTACCTTTCCCTTCTTTACTGAAGGCTCTTCAACCAGTGTAACCTTTTCCAGATAGGTGTCTATTCTCTTTTTCTTAGGATCAAGTGGTGAGGCAAGTAGGGTAGAAGCATACTCGTCTAGCATATCATACACTACCTCATATCCCATAGGTTTCACCTCTTCTTTTCTAGGCTCAACCACCTCCATTATGTACTCATCTACTCTGATGGTGAAGCATATGTCCTATTCATACTTCTTGACAATATCACCAGATATTCTCACCCTTTGGAACATCTTGCGTCTGAATTCATCAAAATATTTGTTCAGAACTTCGGGATAACTAGTTCCAACTGCTTGAAGACTTTCCCTGATTTGCTTGGTAACTGGTTGGTTAGTAGACCACTGAATATCCCCAACTCCTGGGAAATAGCCTTGGAAGTAGAAGAACAATCTGACCAATAGCTGTCCAAATTTTAACTTCAAGGCATTGTCCTATTTAATTAACTTCAGGTTCACCAAAAGATGCCTTTGCATACAAGTGCATAAATCAAACGCGGCATCTTCCATGATCATCCTATAGGTGACATTTACCACTGTAGTAGAGACAGAGTTGATTTTGCTAGCATAGAATGTCTAGTAACCTATCACCATGTAGACATATTTGACCAAGTCATCCTTGATGGTATTTACTATCATTCCTCATTGTTCGCTCACAAAACCGGTGATCTTGGTCATTTCGGTCTTGATAACCTTCCTCAGGGCTGGCACTTCTCCAACATTACAGAAACCAATGATGACATGAATCACTTCCAGTGTGATGTTATGTGTCCGTTCTAAATACATTTTGTCACCGTGCACTCTTCTTAGATTGATGCAAATGTGATCATTTGTAAATTCTTCAAGGAAATAGACCGCATTGTGAAGCTTCTTATTTTCCAAGATGTTGTATTCTGGTTTGATCTTCTTATCCTTCCTCCAGAATAAGCTTAACTAAGAATGGATCACTAGAGATCCTAGGTCTTTAATTTTACAGTCAATATAATTTGAAATACCTTCCTCAACTATAACACCAGCGAGTATTTGGGATAGGGCATTATATTTTACCTTCTATTGGATGAAATCTACTGAATCAATGGGTGCACTAGAACTAGAGTGTGATGCAGAAGCCATGATAAATGGAGAAACTTGAAAAATACCTTCGCAAGTTGAAATTTAGGGCTTGCAAATTCTGCTTCGCCACACACTACTTCAGTTATTGGATTACCGCTTTGAGTTCTACACTTGTTTGATTGATATTATCTTCTGATTCTTCTTCAAGGTTTTGAAATCTCTCTGAATCGCAAGACAAATTGCCTTTTGTCGCTTTGCACTTGAAAACTTCTTCGCTTGCAAACTGATAAGTGAAAATGACTTGAAAATCCCTTTTAAATGAATTCTTCACCTACCATAATAAATGCTCCACCATTAGGGTGTAAACCCTAATTTTCCTTTTACCATATCCGGTCTTTTGCCAATTGACAGGTATCACATATCAGTTGAGGTCTTTTACCAATGCAAACCAGGGGTTCAAAACATTTCACCGATTTGTTTCCCCCTAAGCTTTTCTATAGCTTAGTTTGCCGGTGCAGAGATTTCCACACCAAGTGCAGAAACTGGTTCTTCTTGAGACACTTCTTCTGGCTTCTTTTTCCAGGTTTTCTTCATATCCGCTTGAACAATTTCAACATCAATCTTTCCTTCTGGAGTGACTGGTATATCATCCGATATATTCTTTCTCATTCTACAAAATCTTGTTGTATGACCCGGTTTGTTGCAAGGATAACAAACCATTCCAAGTGCTCTCCAAGGTCCTTTATTCATAATTCCATTCTTCCTTCTGCATGTTGTAGCAGTGTGACCATTATCATGATAGATCAAATAGGTTTCTCTCCATCTGGTTGCCACTTGATAGCCACTGCTTCCTGACAGATGATTATAGGTATTAAACCGGTTTGGATTCCAGTTCCCAGAGGGTTTAGGAAAAACTCCTTGACTCCTTTGAGGATACCTTTCGGTGTTGTGCATGACAAGCCTACATTCAAATGCTCTATGCCCAAATTTGTTGCATGCATTACAATTTTCATTGAATCTATTGGATCTAGGCTTATTGTTTAGAAAATAAGGAAAGTTATTGTAAGCCTTGTTTCTTCATATATTAGTAGTATGTCCTTCCTTGAGACAATTAAAACAAACAGGTTTGAACTTTTTCTTACCTTTATCCTTTGATGTCGGTTACTTCTTTGATGCTACATCTTTTGCTCTAGAGGTCTCACCTTCCTCATATATAGAGAAACCAAGTCCATTAGTATTCTTTACCAATTTAGCTGATTCAAGCTTTTGCTCTAGCTTAACAATGCTCTTATTGAATTTGGCAAGTATTTCCTTTGACTCAGTGAGTTCTTTGGAAATAGTAGCATTGGATTCCTTCAAAGTTGCATTCTCATAAATATCCATGTTTAGTTCACCTTGCATTTCTTCTTTTTTCACTTTACTCTCTTGGAGATGAGTGGTAAGTGCATTGATTTCTTGCTTCAGCTTGGAGATCTCATGGTCTTTGTCTTTTACCAGATCTTCATTGTTTCTCCAGTTCTCAAGCTCTAGACACATCCTAATAGTCAATCCTTCCAATTCCCTTCTTAGGTTGGCATTAGACTCATTTAGTTTTTCAACTTCTTCAACTAGGGCTTCCATGTCTGCTTCATCAGAGGAACTGTTTTCAATAAGCTCCATCAGTTTCTCAGCATGCTCTCTTCTTTTTGCCAAAGAGGCCTTATACTTGACTTTGTGTTCATCATAGGCTTTCTCAGTCTAAGTGAGATGATGAGTAAGTTCCCTCATAGTGTATTTGTCCATATCTCTTTCCAAGTGGTTAAACTAATAGAAAGGTTGGCTCTGATACCAATTGGTGAATACTAAGAGGGGGGAGTGAATTAGTATACCAAAAATTACTGAACTCAAACACCTAAATAGTTTAGCAGTAAACTGGTATAACAATTTTACTAACAAACTGGTTAACACAAATGCAAACCAAACAACAAATAAGGCATTCACCCATATAAGCACAATCACCATAACACAAGAGATTTTTACATGGAAACCCAAATGGGAAAAACCACGGTGAGATGAAACTCACAAGTAACTATCTACAGAATAGTAACTAGACCGGTTAAAGTTAGACTGGTTAAGGTCATACAATGTTCTTCACCAGAACAGATCTTGTTAGGAATCTCAATCTCTATTAGGAGATAAGTCCGATTAAAGACTACCCTATGAGAGGATTTCAGATCCACAGTTGTGAACCACCTTGTTAGAGGATTTACAAAGGCTTTGCCAGGCCTACCCGATTAAGATTTACAGACTTGTCGAAGATGTAAGTAATCAACAAGTGAGTGATCTAAATACTAGAACAGTATACTTGATTAGATCCTTGATAGCTCATTGTTAATGCATTTCAGCATTACTTCAGTCTTCAATCTCTTCACACTCTGTTTCTTCACACAGACCTAATCTTCTTCTGTGATCGCACATGCAAAAAATTCATCAACCACACAAAACCCTCACTCTCTCTAAAACCCTAGACATGATGTCCTTATAAAGGAATCTGATTTCATGTCGGTCCAATAGGATTACATTGCAAGTTCCTAGGTTCATTGCATCTACACATATTTGGTAACACGACACAAAATCATTGTCAAAGTGTCAGTGGATGGTAACTCATCACAGAGTATTACCGGTTCATACAATTTTACTGATTACCGGTTGGTAAGTCATCACAGAGTAATACCGATTCAAATATTAAACCAATTACTTGTTGATAAAATGAAGACTGGGAAAATGATAACTATTTCTCTAGTTCATTCGTTCCGCTTGAGATCCTCGTACTACTTGAGGTCTTCATACCGCTTGGCTTTTTATTCCTCAAGATCAGTAAACACTTTCTGCGAAACACCGATAGTCTAAAGACTAAAATACATAATAACAGTTTGGAACAAATACTGGTTGAGCATAACTCATACATACAAAAAGTGATCTCAAAGCAAATGTGTGTCCATCAATGACAATCACAACATAATCATCAAAAATTCCAACAATGAGCAATATCAAGAGGTGGATGTCATGCTAGATTAGCAATATTAGCACTGAAGATCTTCTCCTTCTCTCCTCTCTTTCTCTTTTTGTCACTATTCTTCTATGTATACTTTGATTCTTCTATTTTTTCCCTTAATGTCTACTTGAGGATGATGCAAAACATTGAGATCTCTTTTGTTCTCTTTCATGTTGACTCGAAAGACATCCTATATTCCCTTTCTTCCAAGGTAGTGTAATTTCTTTGGGGAATGACAATTATTATATGCACATATACATATATGATATACATAAGTTATCATACAACATATTGACCCTGAGGAAAGCGAAACTACCTCGTGTTTTGTGTTCATTATCCTTGGGTTTATTCCTTGATTGGGGCTAAATCCTTGAAATAATGTGCTCCCTCTCTCTCTCTCTTTTTCAATTGGGTGTATCATGTACCTTAAAGCAATCACTCACGATAAGGAGCATGTGATCGTTTTAACGTGGGGGCATACACTCCACTCATATTTTCCTTCTTGATACTTAGAGTTATTTTGTGAACTCAGTTTTGCTTTATAATTTTTGGTATCTTTTTTGTGACTCATAGTGGGGGGAAACTTTATACTTGGAGCCATTGTTTTCCCTTCTTTATCTTCCCTTTTACTTTTTCAATCAATGTCGTAAGATCCTTAGTCCACTGGGGGCTTGGTGCATCTTGCCTCCTTGACATGGTAGAAGTCTTTCAATCTTGTTTTCTTGTACTTTACTAGCATTATTGGCATACGCTTATACTCTCACTAACGTGGGGGCTAAATGTAGTGTCATAAAATTGTGACCCCTGCAATTTGCAACCACATTAGGGTCTCCACATTGGCGATTTGAATCCCCAAGCCTAATCAGAGACCCGAGACTTTCTCATCCTTGGAAACTGCACTTTTTCTACCCTACACATTGCCTAAACCTACTTCCTATCCTAAGACAAGGGCAGGATAGGGCGTGGCTCCCCTATCCCCCCTAGGATAGGGGTGTGGCACCCCTTTCCTCCTAAGACAAGGGAGTCGCACCCTTGTCCCTACCCTATTTCGGGGGCCCCTCTCTCCTATCTTTGCATTGGACTTTGCATAAAGTGTGAAAACTTTCCCTGTGTCGACCTATGATAAAAAATCAGTCAATTAACCCTAATTGATGAATATATAAGTCACATTTGTGCTCTTATTTGGATAAGTTAAAGAGGCAATAATTTGGATAAGCGAAGAGTAGTGATGCAGAGAGTCTTGGAGCTAACCCTAATCACCTTCTTGGTTTACTTGTCTACTCAACCCTCTAACTCCTTAAGCCAATCCAATGGGACTTGGTAGGGGTTTTTCTATCTAGACCTCCAAGGTCTGATCTATTTTGGCTTGCCTCCAAGTTATAGCCACTGATCTTTGACAATCTAACTACCTTTTGAGGATTCCACCTCAATCTCTAACACCACTCCTAAGGCTCCAATAACGTCTGCAAAGGATCTCAACTCACTAATTGGTTCTTTGTGTTCAAATTATATTTACATTATGTCTTTTATGTCTTGAAATGGTTTGGGCATCTTCAAACCCATCCCTAAGGTTTCCTAAACTCTCTTTGTCTCCACCAAGCTCAAATAGGCCTAATACAATTAGCCCTCCATTGGCGTTTTCAGGGCTTAGTTTGAAATCTCCCTAAACAAGGCCACAAATAAATTCTAGATTCATGCACCCTTTTCAGAGTTGCATATAATATTGAATAATTGCATATGGGTTTTCCATACACAGGTGGGAACCAAAACTGTCCTATTTTCAAGGGTTTAGGCCTATTCGGGCGACTCACAAATTTGTGCTTGAAAAGGTTCACCATTCAAAACATCTACCAAAAATAATCATGGATTTTTCAAGGGAACTTAGAGGTATTTCCAACCATGGGTCCATTTCTCTTCTACCAATCCACACATGCTCAAAATTTGCACATCTTATGTTGTCCTAACTCACTAACTCCTAGCAGTGAGCCTAGGGTTTCATTGTAGCTCCTCCACCAAGGCCTACAAAACAACAAAACCTACTCTCAACTTATGTACAGACCCTAACCTAGCATTCCTCTTGATTTCAATAGGTGCCATCAATGGATGCTCAAGTTAGAGCCATTTTGCTTTTAAACCCTACTTTGCAAGGGTTTTACATCTAGTTAAAGAGAATGAATGAGATCTATACAACCAAACACACTCATACCTCCTAATCAACCTTATTGGAAGAAATATTCAATAATATTTCATCACCTGTAAGTAATTTCCTCTATCAAGGCCATATTGGGCCGTACAATGCAATAAAAACAAACAACAATAGTCAAAATGGTGTAAACTCAAGATTTCCTTCAGCTCCAAAAATTGGTTTTGCATTCCCCAAATCTCCAACCCATAAAATGAAGTATATTTTGGCTTATATCCTCATGATTTAGTTGGTTGAACCAACTTTTCAACGACAATCATAAAAAAATGCAACTTTTGCAAAATGTTGAAAAATGTTGCTCAACAACTTTTACATCTTTTTGACACCTTGGTTACAAATTTGCACTCAAGTTCATTCCAAGGCTCCCAAAGGCCCTAAAGTATCCTAGAATACCTAAACACAATACAATAGACCCCTATTACATGATGACAATGATCTAGAGTACTACTCTTATGATCAACATTAGCATTACAACTTCCTAGGTTGATAGCATCCTGAACACAAATGACACAACCAAAAGGTTGGACAACTCAACCATGGCTCTACTGAGTCCCAAATGGCTGGTCCATTATTACATCATGAAGCACAACACAAAAACTTAGGAAAAACCAAAATTGCATGCTTGGAGTGTTAGGTGCCTTGCACTAAGTGGGCATAAGTTCAAGCAATCAAGCATTTCTTTCCAGCATTGAGCATTCTCAAGTCTCCCTTAAAGGCTAGGTGTTGCATTCAAGTCAAGGATTCAACCATTGAAGAGGAGATCCCTTTCAACATTCAATTCCATACAAGAAAATGTACCTACATTCTATCTACAACCTCCCTTGAGGTGAATTACATTTCAATCTTTCATTTGCATTTACTTGCAAGTACTTTCTTTCATCGTTTGGTTAATTCCAAAACTAGGGTTTGACATGAAGTTAAACCCCCAATCCCAACCCCTTTTCCTCTCTTTTCTATGTGTAGGTTGTAGGTGTGTAGTTGTATTTGCAGATTCGAACAACATTTGTAGAGGCAGAAAAACCCTTTTCATTTCGTGGATTTTTTGGAGGACAGTGTGCGCTTTCAACATAGTCTTGACAACTTTTCCTCAAATTCGCAAGGCATCTTCGTCTTGACATATTATAGTCAGATCCATGTGCAAAACTTCATCTCACGCTTCTATTTCAAGTTATAATCAGTTCTTTGCTACTTTTACACTTAGTCTCACAACACATAATTCAACCATTTTCCATTCTAAAAGAGGGGTTAGCTTGTCATTATAACACCATTATCGATTCATTTAGTATTAAATCCATTCCCTAAGAGATTGGATCTAGTGAATTTCCCCCCTCATTTAATGTAATGTGGATAAAGTGTTTGAAGGGAAATCCACAGTGAAACTTTCATCTCTCCTAGGGGGAAAGAAAAGCTTTCCTCTTGATCTCTCAATCATTCACTTTTCCCCACATCATATTTTCACATCCATTTGCTCAACCTATAAATCATAAGCAACAACAATAGAAAGAAAAAATCTAATGGATTTCATTTTGGCAACAGGAGAAAACATCTCACCATAATCAACACCATCAACCTGAGAGTATCCTTTTGCAACCAACCTTGCTTTATATTTCTCAATGCTTCCATCTGAACCAATCTTTTTCTTGAACACGCATTTGCAACCAACAAGATTTCAGCCTTTAGGAAATGGTACAAGATCCCATGTATCATTCTTCTTCAAAGATGTCATTTCTTCTTCCATAGAAATCTTTGAGGATCTTGCATCATTCATATCTAATGCCTCTTCTACAGATTTTGATTGATCCACATTAATATTCAAAGAAAAAATATATCTCCAATCATCACGTGAATACCTTTTCAGGTGGTTGTCTATGTCTTGTAGACCTTCGAACAAGATAAGCTGGAGGTTCTTCCTCCTCTTTTGAAGATTCAGAGCTAGACGAGCTCTCCTCAACTTCTTACCTATCTAGGGGTCTCTATTCAACTCTTTCAGGAATAGAAGGGAATTGAATCGCATCTTCCTTTTTATTTTGTTCTTGTTGCAATATAACAACAGGAGACTTAACTTCTTTAAAAATAACACTTCTACTATGAATTACCTTTTGTGCAATAGGGTCCCAAAGCTTGTATCCTTTCACACCATAACTATACCCAACAAAGATACATTTCACAACCTTGTTCTCCAACTTTGTCTGCTTCTCCTTCGGCACATGTGCATATTCCTTGCAACCAAAAACTCTAAGATGTCTCAATGAAGGCTTGTGACTCGACCATGCTTCCATAATAATTTTATCAACAAGAGCTGATGTAGGAGACTTGTTAATTAGGTAGCAAGCAGTGGCAACAACTTCAGCCCAAAACTTTTGTTCTAGACTAGCACCACTCGACATAGTTTTAGCCTTCTCCATCAGTGTCATGTTCATTCTTTCTGCAACTCCATTCCATTGTGGAGAATACAAAGTTGTCTTCTCTCTATTAATGCCACAATATTTATAGAATCTATCAAAATCATTAGAGTAAAATTCAACACCATTATCAGTCCTCAAACATTTAATTTTCTTTCCAGTCTACAACTCAACCATTGCTTTAAATTCTTTAAATCAAGTAAAAAATTCAGATTTACTCTTTAGAAAATATACCCATGTCCTTCTACTAAAATCATCAATAAATGAAACATAATACATGGATTTTCCAATCGAAGGAACATCTATAGGACCAAACACATAAGAATGAATAAGATCCAAATCACCACAAGTTTTATGAGAACTTGAGTAAAACTAAACGTGGTTTTGTTTTCCATAAATGCAATGCTCACATAAATCAAATTCAAGATTACATTAATTGAAACCTTCAACAAGGTTTTTATTTTTCAAGGTCCTTAAACCCTTTTCAAAGGTGTGGCAAAGCCTCTGGTGCCATAACATAGTCTTCTTTGTAGGTAAATTTGCTTCAAAAGAAAGAGAACCCTTAGGTACCCAAAATCCATTTCCATCCCCTGAAGTTCAAATCCTCAAATCTTTCACAAATTTACTTTTTACAGAAGTGCTATTACACTGAACAGTGTATGTGTCTACCTTTTACAAAGTGTCGAACCTGAAACCTCTACCAATTACCATAGCACTCTTAATCACCTTACATCCTGCTTCAGAAAAGACTATCTGCACACCCGCATCTATCGGTTTGCTCATAGATAACATATTTTGTTTTAAACCAAGTATATGCAGCACACCATTAATCATTTTTATTCTATCATCAGAAAACTTGATTCTAACTTTACCTCGACCAACAATGTCTAAATGTGAATCATTACCCAAGTTCACCTTACCTCCATTAAATTCTTCATATTCAAAAAACCAATCTCTATTGGCAGTCATATGAAAAGATTCCCTTGAGTCAATTAACTAGGCATAATTACCTACATGAGTCACCAAAATTAGAATAAATGCATCACCATCTTCCTTTTTGGACTCAAAATCAGAATCTATCTTCTTCTTTTCTTCTTTGTAGTCCTTATAGATGTGACCTAGTTTACCGCAATTCCAACAAATGACTTTGGACTTTCCAGGAGATTTTGATCTTCCTCTCGATTTGGACTTATCGCGCTTCCCATTCTTCTTTCCTATCTCCTTAGGCCTTCCATGAATAGTTAGGGATTCCTATGAACTGTGGGATACATTCCTTCACATCTCTTCACCAAGTAGGGAACCCACCACATCTTCATACTTCAAAACAATAAAAGTACTAGCAATAGCCATAACAAGAGAATCCCACGAATCAAGCAAAGAACAAAGAAAGATATGGCATTTCTTCTCTTCATTCATCTTAACACCAACATATACTAATTGAGACACCAACATATTGAATGCTTTCAGGTGGTCTGCAACTCATCCACCCTCTTCCATCTTCAAGGAATACAATTTCTTCCTCAAGAAAATATAATTTAATAAATATTTCACTTGAGACATTTCACCAAGCTTAGTCCATAACTTCTTTGCAGTGTTTTCTTCGCAAACATTGATCATAACAGAGTCTATCAGGCATAGTCTGATTAGACCCTTGGCTTCTCAGTCCATAACATAATACTAAGCCACCATAATAGAATCTGAGGGCCTTTGGACATTCTCATAAACAACATCCCTTAGATCTCGATCTATTAGTACATCTTCCATCTTATGCCTCCACATCTCAAAATTTGTTCCATTAAATTTATCCACCTTTATTTTCCTTGACGGACTTGCCATCTGAAAATTCCTGCAACAAAATAAAAAAGTGTCTTCTACACAAACTCCCACTCAAATCTAGATTAGTTCAAAAAAACCAACAACCCACAACTGAAACCAAAGGTGATCAAGCTCTGATACCACTTGTAAGGAAGTTAAGTAGTGAAACAACTTCCTAAACTAACCTTGAGAGGAGGGTAATGCAAAAACTTTTATAGATCATTACAACAGTTACAGAAAATAGAAATAGATATAATAGCATTCAAACCATAACACAGTGATTTACTTGGGGTAAACCCTTTCGAGAGAAAAACCCCACACTCCAAAAGCTGCCCAATATATTATTCAACAATAAAAAATAGATTACAATATACTTATAGAGAAAACTCTTCGCAGGAGTACCACTAATCAGAGATTTAGAGTTATCTCAATAGTTATAAGACTCTTACACACAACCTCTATCTCACGCACCTCATATATAGGAGATACAATACAAGAAACCATCAAACAATATTACAAGACCAAGGGCTAAAACAACCCAATAATGTGTAGCCGACCTTATCTCCCTTCTAGATGCCCTATGACATGTCCCTCCCTTTTTATAGCTCATTTATGTGTCTGATGTATTTTATATTTCCTATTTTAGGAGTACAAACTACTAGAGGCCATAACTTGAGAACTTTGTGTCTGATTGACGAACCATTTGAAGCACTAGAAAGCTTGCAAATTGATCTATTACCTCATGAACCGCTATTTTGTTTTATGCCCACTTTTCAGGAAATTTTGGGGCCTCTAAAGTCCTCAAAATTAAATTTAAACCTTTCATTGAACCCCTCCAAAATGAAAAATTTAATATCTTCCAAACTAGTTGTGTTCTTGCGGCGTAACTTTACCGGAATGCTTATCTACCCAACCAGAAGCTTCGGGGAGAATTTCATACCATTTCATGCTCAAATGAAAAATTACTATAAATAGTAACCTCATGTAAATGCAAGGTTGAAACACCATTTTCCCAACAGAGGAAGTGGTAGTGCAGATGGGATTCACCGAGGAAGCAGTGAAGTTGTTTGCAATTGACACTTATTTGATTGGTTTCATATGTTGTCATTGATGACAACATGTTTTGGCTTCATTCTTTGGTTTGGTACTTCATCGACACTGATAGGTATCTTCACTAGTAGGAAGGGTTCTATGGGTACCAGCATTGAAGGTTGACATGACTTACAAACAATACCGGTATAGGAAGCTGACATAATTGGGAGATTCGGTAATCAGCAATTCATTTTGATATTTATGTATATATGTAATGAGCCGATATGTATAATCATTTTGTAATTATCTATGTATTTCGACATGAGTCATGAAGGATTGTAAGGGTATTCAGTTGATTAGATTATTTTGTGATATCATGGTAATGATTGTAATTGAGGATGTTGTGTGATTAGATCATTAATGTGAAGGTTATTTTAGTAAGGGTTTAGGGTTTTAAGAACCAAAATAGTTAAATCTTGAACTGGAACTCAATCAAGCATAGCAGATGCATTAAATGAGTTCAGTCTTATGTTTTATTATTCAAGTGACTGTAGTCAGTGAGACTCCTTTGTATTGAGTAGTGTGCTCTAGGATGTAAGCCTTCTTGCATGTGCAGTTCCCCATATTATGTAATATCTTTTCATATGGCCAGTGGATTGATATTGTTGGTCATAAATTCCACCATGGTTTTTCCTCTTTGAGGTTTTCCATGTATGATTGGTTCATTGATTTCTTTAATTCTTTCAATTATATATGTACCATATTACCGGCTGGTGAATGCATATTATAATAAGGTTAAAATTGAATTTACTGGCAGAATACTGATTCATCCACACCCCCCTTCTCATTGTTCTTGGATTCCAACAATTGGTACCAGATCCTTGTGCCTCAAAGGAAGTCTACTAGCTTGAGGGAGATCCTAAATCTAGAATCCATGGATATGAGTATGGAGAAGCAACTTGAGGTATCACTTGAAGATTATGATGTTGAAAGGATAAACAACCTAAAGTTACAAGATGAATTGAATTCTGCAAAGGAATTCATTCTTATCCTATAGGAGAGGTTGTCATTTATTCAAGCTAGGAGGAATGAACATCTACAAAATCAGGATAATGAAGAGAAAGATGCCCTTAATGAAAAATGTCAGAAGCTGAGTCAGGAAAATATGGTCATGAAGAATGAAATGCAAGCCCTAACTATGAAGATGTTAAAGGAGATTGAAGACTGGAAGATGAATGAAGAAAACCTTGAGAGATCTCTGAAAGATAGATCTGAAGAATGCATCTGGTTAGCTCATGAAAATGATATGTTGAGAACACAATTAGTGCAATCCCAAAATAATGAACAAGAAATTGAAAGACAAATGATAATTCTAGGAGATAATCTGGCTATTACAAATGAGTACAAGGATAAATTCAAGGTAAGTTCAGCACAACTTGATGAATTATTGAAAAGCCATAGACAAAATGGAGATTCTAGTGGATTTGGATTTGAACAAGGTCAAAGCTATAGTACTGCAAATGAAGATCAAAACTAGAAGACACTAGTAAGGCATCTTAATGCTTATAAATTTGATCACACAGCTAAGCAATATAGAAATAGAATAAATCAAAACTATAATTCTACTCTCGGTCAATGTTCTAAATGCAATAAGTATGGTCATAAGACGAAAGATTGTAGAATGAATGTTAAATGTCATGTATGTGGAAAATTTGGATATATGTCTAATCAGTGCAGGTCAAGCAATTATATTGGTTATAGAAAAGCAATTCAAAAGAATAATGTTACATGTTATGCATGCAACCAGATTGGACACATAGCTAAGTTTTGTAGAAGAAAAAATCCACCAGTTAGCAATGATGGATCAAATAATATAGGGAAAGAAAAGATCAATGAAATCTAGAAAGATAATATCAAGAAATGGGCCAGGAAGTCAGATGATCAATCAGGAGATGGGGATGCTCTAGTTACTCAACCGGTAGAGGAGGTTTCTCCTGCACTGGAAGGAATCTCATCTAGTAACTGAGGAAGATGCCTTAGGGGTAGACAAAATTCATGGAAATATTGCATAAGCCCCAGGAAGAGGATCTGGAAGATATTCCAGACATTGGAAAAGGTTTATCCCGTATGGAGATGTTCAACCGAGATCTGGTATGTTCCAATGGAAATTATTCATATCAATGACGGATTAGGATTTCTTGAAGGATAAAAGGTTGAATCCACTTCATTTTTTATCACCTTGCATTCAAAGCAAGTCTAAGGTGATTCAGTGTGATTAGATATCTTCTTTAGTTATTCCACCAGCGATCGGAAGAGTTCTCTAGGGTTTCACCGACAACCATTTCTCAGGTACTTATCAAAATTATATTTCATCATGGAAGCGAGATCATCCTCTGCACCTACTTTCATTGCAAATCCTACTATTGTCTAAGTTAAGGACCATCCCAATCCAATTTTCAAGCAATGCCCACATATTTCCACCTTGGGTGATTCGGTTGGTGTATTTTCCTATGTTCTAGTAGTTGTTTATGTGGAAGATGTCAAAGCATAAATTCATTGCCACATTGAGGATCTAGGTATGAGTGACATCAAGAGTATGTATATGAGCGAGTTGATGGGAGACTTCAGAAAGATCAAGCCCAAGTATAAGCACAATGAGGATCTAGGGTTTACTGGAATTCTTGATCTCCCTGAATTTGAAGATGAGATCATCCAATATGTACTGAGCAGAATTCATAGAGAGTTCATTTGGTTGGACAGGCACTAATACATTTGGACTAGATTTTCGACTGAGGTTTCCGACAGAGAAGGTATATTGTGGCCAAATTTGATTTTTTTTTTGAAAAAATGCCTGCATTCGTTGTAATTCTGATGAATGCTTCCCATTTGGTTTTGATGAAGAAGGCATTAGCAATGAGAATTTTCTTTTTTTCAGAAAAGTGCTCCAGTTCATCGTAATTTTGACTACAGTGGCCATTACAAAATAAAAAAAGAGGCAAGGAATTCATTTGTGAATTGCAATCCCGCATAGGCATCTGTGGTGAATTCAACCCCCAAGAACATCAAACCCACGTCGAAGGCAATCCCGCGCAAGAGGTAGATTCAAATTGCCCTGGTTTTTAATTTCATGTTGCAAAAAATATACATGTGGTGGTTAATTGTCCTAGTTTAATCTCGTAAAACCATAGAACTATGATTGAGGAGTGAGTGTTCAATTTTGTAGTAGCAATCCCTTCCTCCCGTATACGCACGCATTGATTGTTCACATGAGATCACATCTCTTTGCGGCATCGTATCAAACAATTCATGAGCCTTGTCCATGTTTCCACATTTTGCATTCATATCAAGCAGGGGATTTGCAAGTACAACACCTAACAAAATTCCTCTATCTGTTATGCTTTGATGGATGTCCATACCCTGTTCAAAAGCTCCCATTTTTGCATAGGCAGGGAGGATTCTAGCAAAGGTTGTGGAATTTGGCTTTATGCCTTCCAATTTCATTTGCTTGAAAGTGTCTAAAGCATTTTCGACAAATCCATTTTGTGCATATCCAGGAATCATTGCAGTCCACGAGACAACATTTCTTTCAGGTGTTCTATCAAATAGTTCACATGCCTTGTTTATGCTTCCACATTTTGCATACATGTCTACCAAGGCAGTTACAACTACAACATCTTACAAAATTTCTCTATCCTTTATGCTTCGATGAATGTCCATACCCTGTTCCAAATCTCCCATTTTGGCACAGGCGGGGAAGATATTAGCAATGGTCGTGGAATTTGGCTTTACACATGCCGATTGCATTTTCTTGAAAGTTTCTAAAGCCTTCTCAAAAAATCCATTTTGTACAGTTGCAACTACATCTGACAAAATTCCTCTATCTTTTATGCTTTGATGGATGTCCATACCCTGTTCCAAAGCTCCCATTTTGGTACAGGTTGGGAGTACGTTGGCAAACGTAACTAAAGAAATGTAATGATGAGCTCCAAAGACATCAAACCACTACTAACAAAACCAAGAGTATAAAATATGATAGGGAATAGTGTGAGCTATCCTAAAATAAAATATTTTATTTTCAATTTCAACTAAAACATAATTACTCAGCCATTTAATGTTATTAATAACTGTTTAATTTATGAAAGAGATAAATGGTTGGCCACAAGTACATGAGTTAGTAAATGCACACAAATAAGTGAATTTGATATTCAAAACTATCTACAATGAATTCAATTCTTGTCCATTAGTCATTTATGTTTGCAATAAGCATATTTCTTTGTTTTTCTTAATCTTTATTCATAGTTATGTGCATATTTCACATTCTATAATTAGGATATCAATTGCTATGGCTGAACACTAGCATGATGTTTGTGTTGTGGTATATATGCGTGGAAACATAATTATGGGATTGTTATATTATAGAGATCATAAATCTAGATATCGCATATTAGTTCTATCTCTTCTTGGATTGAGTCTAAAGTTGACATATAGTCGTAAAGCCATTATTAGCAGATCTATCCATTTCTAGTAAATACAATTGAGAAAGTCATTTTGATATTGAGAGTTTATTATCTGTTTACCTATTGATCATTATTAAGCCATAATATTTAGGTCTATTTATCTCTCTTGCAAAACCTCTGTAAGTGTCCTAGATTGTCCCTACTACTCACTCTTCAATGAAATAGTGGAGTTCTAAAGATTTGTTGCACAAGATGGTGTTGAACATATCAACAAGGCTAGCATGGAAGGCATGTTCAAGCTTCCACTTGTACAACTTACAACAAATGATTCGTTGATAGAAGAAATTATTGAAATAGGAATACAATCAAAAGACAGGTAAGTACATACAAACCTCCTCAGTTGAAAGTAAAATCTATGTATAAAAAGAGTACATTGAATCCCAATCCATAAACACAATAGAGATACCGATGGAGACTTAATTGGATGTAGCATGTCGCACCAAAGTTGTTAGAGTATGCTAAGCTAGTACATAATGTTTCCTAAAGCCACATTAGTATTTTACCCAGATCATTATCTACCAAAACTAACTATAGTAATCCTTTTGAGGATTCATTTCATGGTGCTAGATCTTCATTTAGTTCCACTTCTTGTTGGAGAAAATAATAGTTATTTCTTGAGGTAGATGAATATCACATCAACAAAGGACAAGACCCTTTCTAGAATATAACAAATTCTACTCCAACAAAAGATCATGGGGGTTTCACTAGAGATATTGAATAAGAGATAGACTTCTACTGCTACATTAAAAGCATTGGCATGTTCTTCATTTATTGATGTAAACTCTCTGTGATGCCACCACAACCAACAAAGGTGTAAAAAGTTGTTTTCAATGCATGGATTTTTAGGATTGTCCTTTGAGAAAATAGAATTAAAGTATGGAAGCAGGATCTGCCAGCTCCTGAGGGAATCTTGATGAAAAATAACTGTAAAATATTTGGGTGAGCTTATATGCAAAATAAGAAAACTAGAAATCTAAATTCAATAAGATGCTCCGTTCAATGATGATAATTTCTATTTTCTTGCCTGTGAAGAAAGACCATGCCAGACAATATCAACGAACAACAAAATAAGGAGACAATTGCTAGATTGTGGTCTAACTTGAAAAGAAAAGGTGATGGAAAATGTTATTGTTCGTGCAAAATTTGTAAGGGGTTAAAGACTAGAAGAATTCTAATCAAAATAGCAAAGAAACATTGTAGGCTGCATGGTCACATTGAAGGTGGACATGATTATCATCCATTGGTAATTTTTTCATTATATCGTGGTGACAATTTATATACATAATAAATCACGTGATGATGAGATCATGATCACAGTTTATTTGTTCCTATCAATTTTATATAGGTCAATCACCCCGAAGCACATGGTATGGATCAACACAACCCTGAGAATATGGTTTTCAAAGTGGACAAACATGGTGGTGTGAATATCGAAGCTGAAGATAATGATCCCATGGAAGATGACGATCATGAGCCAGAAAACACAATTGAAGATGATGGTACAAATACATTGATCCATGACTCATTTAGTACTCGTGTAGTTGATCATGATGATGAAGATGACCTTGATTTTGTTCATGATGTCCCTCTACTTGAGAAGGCATCTAAGGTCCTTTATAGAGGCTCGCAGGCAACTCTTCTCTCTGTTGTATTGTTGTTGGTGAACTTGAAGGTTATGAATGGTTTATCCAACATAACAATGTCATGTATGTTAAGGTATGTCATATATGTCATAATAAACTGTAAATCATGATGTACCATTAATATTCTTTATTATAAAAAATTATATTTTTTCGTTGTAGATTGATAGGTGAGTTTTTGTTACCACCATCAAATATTCTACCTCACTCATACCGAGAATTATCTACCGTTATGAAAGATATTGGAATGGAGTATCAAGCAATAGATTCTTGTCCCAATGATCATATTATATATCACAAACAACATGAATTTTGAACTGAATTCCCTGAATGTCATATCAATAGATATCGAACAGATCAAATAACAAAAAGGGTTCCTTGCAAGGTTCTTCGCTATATTCACATTATTCCACGTATGCAACGATTATTCAAGTTCACTAGCTTGGCACAATTTATGGATTACCATGTACGCAATAGAAGTCAAGATGACATTATTCAAATGCCTATGGATGGTTCAGCATTTATGGACATAGAGGAAAAGTGGCCACACTTTAAAGAAGAACCTCGTAATCTCAGGCTTTCATTGGCAGCGGACGGTGTCAATCCAATTGGAGAGATGAGATCTGTTTACTCGGTGTGGCCTATTTTTGTTATCAACAATAACATTCCTCCATGGATGTCAATAAAGAGGGAGCACATAATGTTGGCAATGATTGTTCTAGGTATTTTATCATTTAAATATAGTCATCTAAATTTAATTATAAATATTGCAGTAAAATGGTCATAATAATTATGTAATGTTTTTGTTCATTCGATTAGGTAAGTACCAAGTTAAAGATATGAATGTATATTTCAAGCCTCTTATCGATGAGTTGCTAGAGTTATGGAATGGTGTCACTATGTATGACATCTCTAGACTAATAGGACAAAGAAAATTTTAATTCCATGCGATGCTTCTATCGACAATACATGATGCCTCGGGGCTAACACATTTTTGTGGTATGTTATAGTGTTTAAGTTGTGCATGAACATTATAATTCAAAAAATTATCATATTTAATCCAATTATACATTATCTTGTAGGTCTTCAAATAAAGGGAAAATTTACATGTCCTGTTTGTGGTCCAAACATGAAATCTCATCATTCAAAAAGTTTACGAAAGCAGGTGTTTGATGAGTATAGCCACTTTCTCCACAAAAATCATAAGTATTGAAATACTAAAAAACATCTTTTCAATGGGAAAGAAGAGAATACATCAAAGCCATGAAGAATGACACCTCACCTATGGAAGTTGGAATATAATAGAATTAATCATCAAGGTAATGCCATTCCATCTATTGGTTTGTCATAAAACATCTTTTTTATTTTGTTTTGTTTACTAATGATGTGATTGATGATCATGAAGGTCATGAAGGCATAAATGACCACCTTCCTAAGGGAATAAAAATTTATCCCCGACAATTTAGTAGGTTGCCCTACTACGAGCAGTTACAAATTGTTTGTTTGTTTGATAGTATGCATATTGGAAAGAATATAACAGAGACAGTATGGAGAATATTGGATGGAAGGCGTGACAAAGAAAAAATTGTCAAAATATTAGTGACATTCAGGATTTCAATCATGCAATGATAAATGTCATTCAATCAAATAGCCATGGAGACTAGATTAATATAAGTGAGCTTCCTTGGTTATTAATGGACCAGCAAAGCAATGCCATAAAAGAAGTCATACAAAAAATTTGATTTCCCATAGGATTTTCTGTGAACATAAACAATCTCATATCAAAGAAAGGTGAATTTGGGCTAGGGATGAAAACGCATGATTGGCATACCTTCATTAAGGTAATTCATGTTCTTGAGTTTTTAGTATGTATTTAAGTACTGTGCATACGCGTACTTTTCATTATGTTACAAAAAAATGAAAAGATAATTTTATAATTGTTGCAGTACATTCTACCTCTATCTCTCCCAGACGATTTCAACAATAATGTCAAGCAAGTCATATATGATCTTGGAATATACATGAGGTAAGTAGTGATATTTGTTTAGTTTTTTGTATAGATATTATATTTGTGATTTGTTTTACTTGTTATGTAATATATTTTTTTGCATCTTGAATACCTTGTAGGTGGTTGTCATGCAAAGAAATCCATAAAGACGATATAATATATTGGAAGAGAAAAATTCCTCATTTAATGTGTGAAATGCAAAAGTGTCTACCTCCAGCTTTTTTCAATGCACAAGAACATTACCTCATACACCAAGTTGAGGAGATTGAATTGTGTGGACCTGTACACACTAGGTCAATGTGGATGGTTGAGAGGAACTTGAAATTTTTGAAGGCTTTGGTTCGACAAAGAGCACATCCTGAGGATTCTATGGTGGAGGGATATATGGTATACTAGACTATGGTGTACATTTCTGAATATCTTCCTAAGTTTGCAGCAAAGATCCACGTGGATCGCATTGGGATCCCAATACCATTAACAAATTTGAAGGGGAGTACTTGACAGGGAAAGGTAGATTGAGGAAAGTGAGAGGTAATTATAAGATGTTATTATATTTAATTAATTCTTAATCTTCAAAATAAATCAATTATAAGACGTCTATTTATTTTTTGTACAGTTGATCGAGAGTGGGGTGCACTACATTTGTATATTGCAAAAAATCTTGATTGGATGATGGTATGGATTGAACGTTGTCAACATTCTAGATGCACATTAACATGGGAAGGTGTGGCTTCATTGGTTAAAGAAGCACATCGTAATGGAGATTCCAATGTTACGCAAAGGGAAATTGATTTAGAATTTGGTTTAAGAGATAAACAGGTACGTATAAATTTATTAATCACCCATATGTTTATCAACTCACAATGCAATAAATTTTACATGTTTGACATATCGTAGGTCAAACACCACAGCGCTATGTGCTGCAATGGTCATAAATTTTGCATTAAAAAGTTGGATGACACGAAGAAAACTTGTGATTCTCACATCACTGCAGTCTTTCAGGTGACAAATATTTCATCGAGAAATGACATTCATCCTCAACAGTCTCAAAATCAATACTATGGCATTTTGGA
Source organism: Cryptomeria japonica (assembly GCF_030272615.1). Taxonomy (NCBI): domain Eukaryota; kingdom Viridiplantae; phylum Streptophyta; class Pinopsida; order Cupressales; family Cupressaceae; genus Cryptomeria; species Cryptomeria japonica. Next base: position 726,823,618 of record NC_081408.1, read on the forward strand.
TGATATACTTGAGTGTGACTTTAATTCCTTCAAATTAGTTTTGTTCATCGTCAAATGATACATGCTACGATTGAATAAAAATGATCCTTATAGAACTGTTATTGAACATGATAATGCTTTTATAATGCTAAATACAAGGACATTTGAACTAGTTGGGGATGAGTCCTATGTTCTTCCAAGCCAATGTGAGCAAGTATTTTACTCAGAGGTTCAACATAAACCAGGTTGGTCATTTTTTGTTAGACATGATCCAAGATGAAGGCCGATAAAGTATAATGTGATGGAAGAAGAAGATACCAAAGAAGAAGATACCGAAGAAGTAGAAGATGAAGTGGATGATGAAAATGATCGATAGTTTCTCAATGATGATGAAGAAGAACAAGAAGAAGAAGAAGAAGAAGAGGATGATGATGATGATGACAGTGATGGTGATGGTGATGGTGATGGTGATGGTGATGGTGATGGTGATGGTGATGGTGATGGTGATGGTGATGGTGATGGTGATGGTGATGGTGATGATGGTGATGATAATGGAGAAGACGTTGATGATGATGATGATGATGATATTGGCGATTGTTTATTACCTATGTGATGGATGGTGATTTATGATACATATGTGATGGATTACATGTTTATGATGACACATGATACGTGATGCTAATTGTGATGCTCAATTACATATATGATGACACATCATGTGATGCTTTTGATGCTTATGATATGTATGTATTTATTGATTATCAACTTAAAAATGTAGTAATGCTTATGATGCTCAATTGATGGTGTTGATTTCAGGTATAGTCCCTGTGTGATGTTGTCACCCTTGGTGGAAACAGGTCGTTGACTACAAACATTGTCAACCATTTAGCTGAGGATCCTGCATAGTCTACATAAAGTTAAGGTAAGGAATTAAAAATTTTACAATGATTTTGATGACAACATCCTTTTATTATTTAATACTCTTTTTGTCTACAAAGTTCATGTTGTTCATGTTGTGTACTATGTAATTTTGCTAATGTTTTTTATACTTTTTCTTTGTCACAGGCTGACATGGATCCATCACATATCATAGACAAAGATGTAGCTTGTGACACTTCTACCGAGTAGGTAAACCTAATTGTAATAGTACAAATTAGATAGAAGCAAATTGTTACATTATTATGTTCTTTTTTTTAGTGATTTATACTAATTTTGTAATTGTTAATGATATTCTTGACATAGATGGATGTTCGGGGAAAGGGAAAGGGAGTTGCAGTACCTGAGCACCTTTCTATGGATGTGGAATCATTAGGGTTAAGCAATGATGACCCTGAAGATCCCACAGACCTTGTGAAATTCTTTAAAATGCCTCTTATAAAAATTAGAAAAGAGACTGTTGCTTTGGTAGCCATGCATCCTACCACTGATGAGATACGACAGAGGGTGGAATTATTGTTTAAGACAATAGAAAACTTGCAAGTAAGGAGTAATGAAAGCTTTAATTATAACAAAAGTTCAATAATGGTTTATATTTTATTCTCTTTTATGTCATTAACTAAAATATGTACGTATTGTTTTTACAGCAATTTATCCACCCTCATGAAAGTTGTTCCCATGATCAGGGTGTTGCAAGATCTTTAGGTGATGACGATTTTCTTGTATTATCACTTGCTTGGCTTATCACTCTGAGTACCCAAAACACATCATACTTGATACTGTCAATTTTCAAAATAAAGGTTCATCCTTGTTTATAATTCTTTCACTTTTCATATATTTAATGTTTGATATATTTAATGTATTATTCTTTAGGTGCTGTCAATGTTACTGTACAAATGCCGCCACCGCCTCATCAAAGGTCACCCTCACCTATATTGCTGACTACAATGTCGGCAACACGTAGCATACAGACATCCTCTAGTGCACATCATATTGGCCCGCCCACTGTTGGTAGATCCCTCTTTTGCTCTATCTTATGTCATGTGTTTATTTCCCTTCAAGCATTCTTCCTTGAATTCTAATGCCATTTCATAGTGGACTCATTTTTTGCAGGAGGAGATGCACATGAGGATTTTGTAGAGGCGACTACTACTGATAACATACCATCATTTCCTGGATCTTCTTGTATTGCTAGTACGAGAATGTTGCAGGCCACATTGGTGGTGAGAGATGAAGAAATGCTTCCCTTAAAGATACAAAAGGTTCTAGGTACTTTAAAATTATTATTATATATACTCTAATTGTAATTTACTTTATGATCACTTGTTTTGGACTAATGATCCCATGGGTTTTTTGCATGCAATGATATTTTCTTTTAAACATCTTAGTGACATTGCATTGCAGATATTTGGGCCCACCATATGTAAAAGGTGGTACATCATATGTGAACTAACCCTTATCCAATTTTGATTTCATATCATTGCTAGAATAGTTTTCCTTTGATCCATTTCTTGAGGTGTAATAAATGTAGATTCAATTCATTTCTAAATCTAACAGGCTTGTTTTTGCTTTAAAAGGTGGAATGACCAAGAAAAAAGGTTCAAAGATGAATTGACAAACCAAATGGTTGAGTGGTTTTGAAATGACACCTTTGACAAAACCAAGCTCCTTGAAAAAGCTGGCACATATCTAAAGTATGTGAGGGACCAATACAGGACATCCTAAAGTATGAGTGTCCCCCCATGATTCCAGAGAGGGAGTGGAAGGACTTGATATTGGATGCTAAGGAGAGAATTGAAAGGAAAAAAGGAAATACACCACTAGACGCCAAAAGAAGGTACAAGATACTATTAAGAATGTAATTATGTACTAATTAATTACTCTTTATATTTATATAATCTAATATATTTCAAAAATTTTATAGACTGAGTGACACATCAAAGGAATCCAAGGCAAGGCAAGAAAAGAATGGGCAACACAAATTTGGCTCTGGTGGTTACATGAAACTTGCTGCACGAATTGTAAGTATCTCATGTAAACGAAATATTGCATCAAAATATTAATAAATTGCAAACATTTTTTTTTATCAAACAATGCAAGCAAAATTCACGATACCAAGCAAAAATGCAGGGCTATGAATTCAATAGAGCACCCACAGAAGATGACAAGAGAATTGCCTACCAGCAAGGCTATTCAGCCGTGGCTGATTGGCTATGAGAATTGAGTGGGCATACACAACATTCGAGTGCATCTGTCACACAGGTAAATATGGTAAATGGAAGTTGTTTCAAATTGAAGACTTTACCAATAATCTAATTGATGTTGAGTTCCAACATAAAGTGACTATATTTGTTTTAAATAAGCAAGCAATGATAACAATGTGTATGTCATTGAAATGTAGCCTGCTAATTGTAAAACACCACCTGCACATGAAGGTCCAGATGTGCATCCCAGTAGTGGAGGTATTCATTTTCTATTCAAATTTATTTATTTAGCTATTAATACAAGTATATATATCTTAATTTGTAATTAGAGCAGTAATTAATGTAACCTTTTTTGTTAATATTTTAGAGCATGTAGTCGGTGGTGAGCAAGTGGAGCATGATCTGGGTACACAACCTCAAGAACGTGATGTTCCCCACTCAGGTAAAGAGGACCATTGTTATTGCTTTAAACAAATATAATTGCAATTCATGTTTAGTATTAATGTAACCTTTAGTATTTCAACTCCAGATGAGCTAGAGGGTGTTCAGCATATTGAGGTTGAGGCTACACAAAATGATGTGGCCCCATTAGGTAAAGAGCACAACAATTATGTTCTCTAAATTAATGAAATACTTGTAACAATAAGTTTTATTTGTTTTTGAATTCAACCCATTTCTTTGTTATTGCAGAGGACCCCCCTTCGCTTCAGTGTCCTTGTCCTCAGTATAGGACTAGGCATACATTGAGATCATGAGTAGTTGGCGGAACATCTGCAGAGGGGGGAAATGATGAAGAAACCGATGTTCCACTTAGTCTTTTCATAGCTTCAAAGAAAAAACAAAGAAAGAAATGATTGTAATCTAACTAATTTGATAATGACTGATTTTATGTGTTAGTGAATGTAATTATGTGCTAATTAATGGTTATGGATGATATGTGTTAATTAATATTGATGAATGTTGCGTGTTAATTAATGTTAATCAATGTTATGTGTTAATGAACGTTATGTGATATTAATAAATGAATGCTATATTTTATTAATGGTAGAAAGAATTAATGAATGAATGTTACAAGATGTTAACAGGGAATTTAGAGTGATGTTAAGGGGGGGGGTGGAGGGGCCAAATGAGCTTCCACCTTCACATGGTTGGCCCTATTAAGTAGATAATATTAAACTATTCTCAAAACCAAGTGAAGCTCAACAAGGTAACACACTATTCAATATTTCATTATGTTGCACAGTTAATCTTATTGAATAATGTATATTGAATCTTAATTGCAGGGTGCAAGTGGAGCCAACACGAAAAACAACACCACAAGTTGCTGGGTATAATGAACTCCCATATTGTCTTGTCTATACACGAACAATACGAGTTGCTTCTAGTGTTGATATCCAAGGTAGGACTGCAAAAGTTATGAATATGCCTCATCCTTGTAAGTTTTTTTATTACTTATAAGTAATGAATATGCCTCATCCTTGTAAGGTTTTTTATTACTTGTAAGTCATGAATATTGCTCTTTAGTTGATTAAAATTAAATGAAAATATTTAATGAATACACAAAACTATATACATATGCAGGCGCACCATGGTTGAGATGGTCCAACTCCCTAGTCTCACTCTACGACTAAGCTCATGCCATATCTAAATCAAAGACATCTCAAATACATGGTCGATGGAAAGCTGCAAAATGCCATTTTCATACATAAGCAAGACATACACAATTGGGAAAAATCACCAAGAGAATGGTAAAAGTGTGTTTGAGATTGTATCATGGATGCTTTTAAGAATTGTATCATGGATGCAAAAAATCTCTTCATTAATCCTTGACTCATGATTGCTATAATACTTCTTTAGACTTCTCATGTCAATTGTTGCACTTCTTCACTATTTTGGATTCAGTTTCAACTATGAATTTGCCTTGACTTATGACTGTACCTAGCTTTGTCCTATCTTTGTAAGCTTCCTCTTTGAATTGTGGTTGTTGCTTTGATAATACCTTTTTAATGTTGTACTATTTGTGAGGACAACTCCTAATGCATGTTGCAAATTGTGTTCTAGTGACTGAGACTAACCTAATGCATCTCAGAATGGCATAAATTGCCAGGATGGAGATATAGCAGATGAGTTCAAGATTGTTGTTGTAGAAATTATTCAATTTTTTGTGCTTGAAATTTATGTATATACACTATTTATATTCTACTCTATATTTCCTACTCAGCTACTCATGTTGCTTTATATTGAAATGTGAACTGATGAATTGTATTCTATAGATGACCAGTGCCTTTCTTTGATGTTGAATTGAAATAACCCTAAATTACCCAAATGAAACCAGTAAAATATTTGAAAGCATACTAGAAGACACCACAAATTTTAGGCTCAAAGTTAATGGTCTGTATATTTATATTCAATTTGGAAAATCTTACAAAACTTAGATAGTTTTTTGTGAAACACTAGAAAAAATGCAGATAAATTTCTGCAGAGTTGCTTTACAAATTCTTGTGATCATTTTTCCTCTATCTTGGTATCCATTTATAACATTATGGATGCATACAAGCTTTAGACATCCCTAAGGAAAATTAGTTACAAGTCTTTTTCTGTCTCAACGGCCTTTTCGGTTGGTAACTCTTTTGCAACATCTTCTCACTGTCCCAAAGCATCTTCCAACTATTCTGGAGCATCTTCCTCTTGCACCACATACCTTTTGGTCCACTCTTGGAACACATCATCAGTAAGCCATGAGTAGCCAACAATCTTTTTCTCTAACTTAAGTAACCTTTTCCAAGAGTTTCTTATTTTCCTCACCTCTGATTCCAAAAAACTGTAATTTGATTTTGTAGTCACATAAATCTGTCCACTTAATTAAATGAATACTTAGTATTTATTTGATTATTTAACCATCAATTAACGAATTAATTAAATAAATATATTTAATTAATTCATCTTAACCCTCTTCTCCTATTAATTAAATAAATTATTTGATTTATTTGATTTAATTCACTTAACCAAATTCAGACCATTAATTAAATAAATAAATCATATTTATTTAATTAAATCTTCTCTCACATTTAAATAAATTAATATTTATTTAAATCCCCCAAAATCCCACCTCTCACATTTAAATAAATTAATATTTATTTAAATCACCTTTATCCTCCACCCACTTGTATTTTCCTACAAATGCAAGTTGCACAATTATTTTAAATAAATAATTTATTTAAATCACTTTTATCCTCCACCCACTTGTATTTTCCTACAAAAGCAAGTTGCACCAACTATTTTAAATAAATTATTTATTTAAAATCCTATTCATCCTCACCCACTTGAAACCTTTAATGGTTTCCCTTAAAGTATTCAAACTTGATGGCTTTAAAGTCTTCAAACTTGATGGCTTCCTTCTATAGTCTTCTTAAGACTTTAATGGTTTTCCTTAAAGTCTTCAAGCCTTTAATGGTTTCCCTCAAAGTCTTCAAGCATTTTAATGCTTTATCTTCATTTTTCTCATTTAAATAAATTAATATTTATTTGAATATTTATTTGAATATTTATTCAAATGCAAATTACACCATTTAATTGAAATAAATGATTTTATTTTAATTGAAAATACCAAAATTTCTCCCACTTGCATTTTCCTACAAAATCCACTTGCATGCTTAAACCCCTTCTAGATTCTTCTAAACCCCTTCCTAATTAGCCTAATCCATCCCCTAATTATTGTCACATTCTTAAGCAAAATGGAGTCACTTCTCAAAGCCTAAAAGTCTTGGATAACCTTTGAAAGCTTCCAACCTTCAACCACTAAATGTCTCAAAGTTTTGGATAACCTTTGAAAGCTTCCAACCTTCAACCACTAAATGGCTCAAAGTCTTTGATAACCATTGAAGGCTTTCAACCTTCAACCACTTAATCCCCAAAGTCTCCAATAACCATTAATAGTTACCTCAAACCCTCCCACATGGTTAAAACATTTGTTTTGACTCAACCTCTACCCAACCCAAGGGTCTCATCAAGCCTTTAATGCTTTGACCATGATTATCTCTTAATCATTTGCACAAAGGTTTATCCTTGCATTAACTCCTAATCCAGTGGGTAATCCTAATTTAGGCTTGACCCTTACCTTCTAGATAACCATGAGGTCTTCTCAGGCCTTTAATGCCTCCAACCTCTTCTCTCAACCCAATCTTATGTTGACACTTGTCACCATTTCATTGGTGCAAATTGTGCACATGGATCCCCAACTTTCAAGCTTGACCCTTGATTAAACCTTTCAATCCTGGCCATCCATTGCTCCATTTTTCCTATAAATAGAGCCCATTCCTTCATAATCCAAATCCTGAAAACTTGTATGCATTTAGGCTATAGACATTTTTAGAGAGCATTTAGCATAGCATAACTAAAATCTTGTCTTTTTGGTAAAATCAATCATTTTAGCATCAATAGCATAGTATTTAGCTTTTCATTTCATATTTGAAGCTTACTATTAAATCTCAATCCTCCATAAGCATCCATAGTGCAAAAAGCTGCTGAGAGCTACACTCATTTGGGACTTGGAGAGGAGAGGAACAAGGGAGGAGCAACTATGAGCATCTTGATTAGCTATTTCATTCTATGTTTATATGCTTTCTATTTCATGCTTAATATCTCTCTTGATATGCCTGTTTAGGATAATCTTTTGTTGCTAACACTAATGTTTGTTTCTTGTGCTTTTGTGTGTGTTGCCATCAAACAGATTTTCTAATCCTTTTTGCAGAGTATCATTTGGTGAACCCGACGTTAATCCAAACACCAAAAAGATCAACTTTTTTTTTTTTAACCAATAACATGTTTGAATGTTGAAAATGTCACACAGGTTGCACTTTTGACATTGTTTTGGTGTGTTTGACATTATTTTGGCGCTATTCACCCTGTTTCAGTGCTTTTCCCTTCTCTGTCTTTCCCTTTCTTTTAGTGTGTTTGTGTTAAATAGTGTCTCTGTTCAAACGCAGACTAGCGCTATTGTAACAAAACGTTGTACAAATCACCTTGTAACAAAAAAAAAAAAAACCAAAAAAAAAATTAGGCTTGTAGAAGCCCACCAAATAGGCAGATTTTACTAACTATTTTTCTCTTTTGTGCAGATTTAAATTAGATTAAAAAGTAGATTTATATTTTTTACTAACTTGTTTTTTAAGTTGGTTTTAAAAATGAATTCACTTTTTATTTTGGTTTAAAATTAACTTCACATTTCAACTTTGGGCTTTTAAAAAAAGAATCACAGATTTGTTTGGGGCTCTTAAAAAGAATTTCATTGTTCCAAGGTAAAAAGAACCACAAACTTATACAAAAACAACTTTATTTTTTTTGCAAGTTAGGAAACAAACTTCGTTTTGGTGCTTAAAATAAACAAGGCAAATTTTATTTCTTAAAACAAGATAAAACTCACAATCCACACTTCCATTTTTGGTGCAAATAAAATTCACAATCAGCTTGTCTCATTTTTAAAGCAATTTTACTTCATGCAAACGTGTTTTTCATTAAGTTGACTAGGATTTTCAAATTCTAGTTTACTCAAACAATTGCCTTTGAAGTTAAAAAGAACACCATGACTGTTGGAGCAACATCTCCAAATAGTTAGATCACATTGCAATGATAGATTAAAAAGAACAAGTGTTTTTCGTGCTTGGCACACTTGTGCAAAGAGTTGGTCGAGTGATCCTACTTCTAACACACATTATCCTCTCCCTTGGCTTTCATGGTCCTAGGTGCAAGAGAAAAGTGTTAGTAACACTCAAAATTTTATCTTTTTAAGAGAGGCCTGCCAAGAGACACATCACTCTTGGGAACGACCTTGAGCGGTAAATCCTTCGAGCTGCTATAGAAATCAGGTCTGAGCAAAAGCTGTAGCCTTGGGTATAGCTGTTCCTACAGTGTAACTGGCCGAAAGGACAAATGGGCCCCACCACCAGTTACAAGGCTCTTAAGTGAGTCACTGCAGAATGAACTTATGTCCAAAAATATTGAACATGACTAAACACCTTTAAGTAGTAGCCCACCCGTTCTATTGATTGAGGATATTTGCGATATAATTTAGTGCAAGAGCATAGATGGTTTTGCTCCCAAGATACTCACCATACATATTTCCTTGAGTAGAAACATAGCTTTTCGAAAAGTCACTTGTGGCTTGATAAAAGTGGTGACTCCCCCATCATAGGGATCATCTATTTGTTATGCTCATGCAAGACTTAGTATATCACATCCTTACCTGCCAAGGTGGGATTCATAAGGTATGTAGTACCAAAGTTGAAGAAATATCAAGATGTGGGCTAAATTTATCACAACTGGCCATTTGACCTTAGGGATAAAAAGTGTTTGAAGTGTGTTCATTTTAGTCAAGACCAAGTGCAAATTGAGCCGACTTCAGGCTTTGGAAATACACCTTAAAATACATCTAAAGGAAGGGTTATATAAAAGTCCAAGGATTGGGTTGATCTAGACCCATACTCATTTGTGCCTTTGAGGCAACATTCTTGTGTTTGTGTGCTTGCTTTGTTTTCTTGTCAAAGAAAAATCAGAAAATCACTTCCCAAAAACAAAGTATTCATCCAACCAAACATCTGTCAAAACAACCAAAAACATCAAAAACAAGGTACAAACAACAAAGAGTCAAATTTTATGACCATTCTTCACATCTTGCGAAAGAAGAAGCATCATCAGAATATCAACTTGAAAAGAAGACCATTGAGCTCAAAGGATTTGATCAAAAGGAGGAAATTCTTCTATATAAATAGACAAATCTTTGTCTCACATAGAGTCTTTCTGCGTCACATGCGTCTCTACCTTCAAGGAAAAACAAATGAATTTGATTCTGAATCATTGAACCGCAGAGCTTTTATGCAATATAGAGCTCTGAGTTATCACAAAAACCAAGGAGGAAAGATTAATCCCAACTTCTTCCCAAACGTCTGTATCACATACAACACAGCTCGAGAAATACCACCAACACCCGAAAGGGAAGAGGTAGAGTTTGTACCCTTTATAACACAAAGTTTTTACTGAAAGTTGAAAACATTTTCATCCATCATCTCACTCATACATCATCACTTCATCATCAATCCATCCCAACTCTCAAAACATTAAGAGGTTCTTGTCCCAAGTTCTCTTTTAGATATTGCTTGAAATCAAACACATCACATCACTTTTTAGATTGTTTCTACATCTAGGATAAGCTCATCCTAAGAGACACATCTACACAGGTTAAAACTAGTTCATGAGTGAATCTTCTCATTACTAGGTAGTTCAATCTGTAACACATCTCAGATTTCTCTACACCTTATCACATCCAAACTCCTCAAACAAACAAGCAATTCAAAGAAGCAATTTCAGTTACATCTACCTCAAAGTGCTAGAGCTCTACATACCACACAATCACCAACCATCAAATCTCATTACATTAAACAACAACAAATCATCATCTTCAATCAACTTCACACAAAACTTGCAAACAAAATGGCTCAAACCCGATCACGGTCAAGGCAACGAGAAATAGAAATTGAGGAAGAAGAAGATGAAAATCTCAATGAATTTCAAGAGGCACTTGGAGGAAATATGAATGACGAAAACCCAAGTACTCCCACTCCTACAACAATAGAGAGGGCCCAGCATAACCCTCTCTTTAACAGACTGTTTGACGAAATACTCAAGAGTAATGCGGATGCTCACTTCTTAAAACTCGCTCAAGAAGGAGCCAAACTCCCATCTGACTTTGATCTTGCCCAATTAAGACAAGCATCAGAAAGACAAAGTCGCCATGAGGAGGAAAGAGGTAGAGATCACATCAGATATAACATTCCTTGAGGTAACCCACCACCTCCTCCTCCAAATGAAATGGAGATGTTGCGGCAACAAGTTGAGAATCTTGCCCAACAACTTCATAGTGGTGTTAAGACCAATCAATTCTCACTTAATGACATCTGTCCCTATCCGTTTGATAGGAATCTTTATATGCCACCCTTTCCACGAGGATTCGAAACACCCAAATTTGAAAAATATAGAGGAAAGGGGGATCCCCGTGATCATGTCTGAGAATTTCATTCCGCTTGTCTTGAAGTGGCATATGAAGACACATACCTAATGCGCCTTTTTCCCCAAAGTTTGGGAGGAACAACCACATCATGGTTTTCCCGACTACCAGGTGGCATTAGAACATTTGAGGAACTCATCCAGAAGTTCCTATCTCATTACTCTCATAACATTGAACGCGACATCACCATGGCTGATCTGTGCAACACCAAACAAAAACCAGGTGAACTATTCTCAGTATTCCTACAACGATGGCACCAAATGTCTAGCAGACGTTCTCTTCAGTTACCTGAATGAGAACTAGTGGAAATATTCATTTCCAACTTAAACGAAGAAATGGAATTTCACCTAGATGTCAAAGACACAGACTCCTTTAACGATATGATCACCAAGGGTTTAAAATGTGAACGAGCCCTCATCAAGAAAGGACTCGTCAAAATCTTTAATGAACCAAAAGATGGTCCTCGCCCGCGCTTCAATAGTGATAAACCAAACTTCTGGAACAAGAACAAGAATATCGTCAACGATGGGGTTGTGGATGCTCGAACTATCCAAAATACACAACCTGTGGTTCGGTTTGCAGGACAAAATCCTCCACCTCAAAATAGCACAAATGTTCCTTCCAATCAAGGTCACATCACATCTCACGATGAACCAAGACCTCGTCAGCAAAAAACAGAAATGCACATACACTCCCTTAGGGGAACCCATTGAAACAGTATTGCGACAACTCATTTCTCAAAATTTGGTCACTCCACCTAAACTATCAAACTATGAACCTCAAGTCAAACTAGCATGGTGGCGAGATACTGAACACTGTGAATTCCATCAAGGAAGAGGACACAAGACAAGTAATTGTCACCGATTGAGAGATCTCATTCTGGATCTTATTGATCGAGGAGAAATTGAAATTGAAGGACATGACCCAAAAACAACCAATAATGATCATCAGATGTTCAAGAATCCACTTCCATCACAAGATCAAAGGGGTCCTTCCACTTCACGGCGAGGCACTGATACCACTGATTATACGCAGGCTGCGTATAACTACACTATAAATCACCTGTATGATGCCAGTGAACAAATTGCAACTATAACCTTCAAAAATCCCACCTCAAATTGCAATGTTGTTACACGTCGTGGCAAGGTCACCATCAAGGCAGCTCCACAGGGCACCACCTCCGTCCCAAAGCAGTACAATCTTGTGGAACAATTAGACAAAACCCCTGCACTTATATCCATTCTAGAACTATTGCGCCTATCGCCATCTCATAAAACAATCTTGGATCAAGCACTCCAAGAGGCGTCAGTCCCTGCAAACCTGAATACGGACCAGTTTCAAGCCATGGTTGGAAATCTAAAGTCATCACCTTGTCTCACTTTTTCTGAAAGTGACAACTCTTCTTTCCAACAACCTCATAATGCTTCGCTACACATTGAAGGCTTTATCAACCAACACAGGATCAAGCGAGTCTTGATAGATAATGGAGCAGGCCTAAACATTTGTACACTACAGTTGGTCACAGCACTGGGATATGCAATAGAATCAGTGGATCCTCGCAAGAAGATCACCATCAAGGCCTATGATGATGCAGAGCGTTCATCCAAAGCAGCTGTGGTACTACCAATCCGAGTGGGCCCTGTGGTAAAGCACATCATCTGTCAAGTTCTGGACCTTCCTCTGCCATATAATCTATTATTAGGGAGACCTTGGATACATGCCATGCAAGTTGTTCCATCTACCTACCATCAATGTATCAAGTTCCCACATAACGATACAGAGATCACAATCCTGGGCGATGCAAATCCCTTTGCATTTTGCCATAATATCAGCCATCAACCAGAAATTATTGTTCCTAATAATAGAGAAGCCATTTCCTCCACATCATATGTAAGTCCCGCCTCTCTTGCCAGTTCGAACACCCCTACACCCAAGCAAGAAAAGCTTAAGATGAAAGTAGCAGAGGAAGGTCCTAGAGAATACAACTTGAGTCAGCTCTTTTGTGTGGGACAAATGCCCACTTCTCCTAGAACACATGGTAAACCATAGCAGTTACTCCAGCAACCACTAATCACGCCAGCATGTGCCTTGACGCCTTTCATCCTTGGAAAGAGTCAAGAGGAAGAGACACAAGATGAGGACCTAGCGGAATGGATCTGTAAAGATCCCATCACCATTGATAAACCGCAAGTTACACTTCCTACGGAACAGTATGGCAAAGGCCTCCTCATTATGCAAAGAATGGGATATGATGGTCAGAGTGCTTTGGGATATTGCAAACAAGGACGACATGAACCTCTGCTGCCAGAATTCAAGCCCAAAGGTAATACAGGCCTAGGCTTTGAGAAAGAAATATTTCCTAAACTCAAATTCAAAGGACAACCCAGCAAATCATTATGTCAGCCTACGGCAAAGAGGACACCTTTTATTATCAAAGCACCATCAAGCACTATCCCCACTGCCCCATCGAGGCTCACAAACCCAACACCACCATCTATAATACCAAACATCCCACCAATCGAACCAATACTCCCATCCGTAGCACCCATCACATCAATAATACCAGTAGCAGCAGCAACTCTATCAAAACCTGCAACAACATCTATGGCACTGACAGTATCAGCAAAAGCAACTGAGTCAATATTACCACTACTCCTTGTGCCAGATTCCTTGATCCCCACCAAACTTCCTGCAACACCGATTACTACAAAGGTCCATAACCCGATCACACCTGCGGTATTTAACTCAAACGACATCCCAATATGGTATAGCAATCAGATGCTGGAAAGTGATTAAGAGACTGACTCACATGAGTGGGAATTTGATTATGTACAGCTTAACACTTCAGATGAGGAAGACACATCACCACCTCCGCCACGCAAAGACATCCCTATTTACAGAGAAGCACAGATAAAGACCACTTGGGTTCCTGAGCTGGAAACATCTTCCACAGACCCTACATCTCATCCTACGCCTGATTCTGACAGGGAGAGTACCATCAATGACCTTCACCACACTGTCTTAACCCTCACTGATACATCTAACGCACTTAACCTAATCGATGATGTAATGCCCATTATTCATCCTGAACTTATCGAATGGAACCAACCAAATCCCCCATGTCTTGACTTCTTCCAAAATGATGAGGCTATCATTGACTTTTTGGAATTAAGGGATAACCTACCAAGCGGGGATCATAAAGCTGGATTCGCCATTGAACTTAATAGCGCAGCATACTTCGGGGCGGATGCCAAACCTTTCAGCTGCAAAAATATAACAATAAAACATGGATCTTCCAGTGAAAACCACACTGTGGCACTGTTTGATCCAACAAAAGTAAAAAGAAAGAGCGTATCCAATGATGAAAACCTCTCTGAGGCACCTGAGGATGAAGGGTTTGACATTCTCCTTGCTAATGCACAACAGGAATGATCAACGATTCTCATCGAGGAAACCAAAGAATACAATGTGGGGACTCCTGAAAATCCTCATATCATACATCTAGCATCTCTTCTCACTCCAGAGGAACAGCCTAAATTTATAGAGTTCTTCTAGAAGCGTCAGATCAACTTTGCATGGTCATATGCAGACATGCCTGGGCTTGATGCTGATTTGGTCATGCATCACCTCGCCGTAGCAGAAGGAGCCAAACCCGTCAAGCAGAAGCTTCGTAAGATGCATCCCCAGATTGCAGTGCTAGTCAAAACAGAACTCAAGAAACTCCTGGATGTTGGTTTCATTAGACCAATTGATTATGCAGAATGGATCTCCAATATTGTGCCTGTCGGCAAACCAAAAGGGGGCATCCGCATTTGTACTAATTTCAGAGATCTAAACAAGGCATGTCCTAGGGAATTACTTCCCCCTACCAAATATCGACATCATAGTAGATCTGACAGCAGGACATGCCATGCTTTCACTCATGGATGGCTTTTCAGGATACAATCAAATCAAGATCGCACCAGAAGATCAAACTAAGACAGCCTTCACATGTCCATGGGGCACATATTGTTGGAATGTAATGCCCTTCGGTCTAAAGAATGTAGGTGCGACCTATCAATGAGCAATGACCACTATCTTCCATGACATGATGCATACTATGATGGAAGATTATGTTGATGTCTTACTAGCAAAATCACTCACAAGAGAAGGTCATTTGGACATATTAGACAGAATCTTTGATAGACTGGAACAATACCATGTTCGACTCAACCCAAAGAAATGTGTCTTTGGAGTGACCTCCGGGAAGCTTTTAGGATACATTGTCTCAAGCAAAGGTATTGAGGTCGACCCAGCAAAGGTAAAAGCTATCATGGACATGCCACCTCCAAAGAATATCAGTCAGCTAAGGACATTACAAGGACAACTTCAATCCATCCGAAGATTCATTGCACAATTGGCTGATAAGTGTCACCCCTTCACACACCTGCTACACAAGAACATCCGCTTTTAGTGGGATGCCAGATGCCAGCAAGCATTTCAGATGCTTAAAGACTATCTCATGAATCCACCATTGTTGATGCCACCAGATCCAAGTAGACCATTGTTACTTTATATCTCAGCGACAAGTACAGCATTAGGTGTACTACTGGCACAACATAATACGGAAGGAAAAGAGTGTGTTGTTTACTACATCTCTCGCACACTGGTGGGCTATGAACTCAATTACACACCTATTGAGCGAGCTTGCCTAGCAGTAATCCTGGCAGCTACTAAACTGAGGCACTATCTATTAACACACAAGGTACAACTCATTGCAAAGATTGATCCACTCAAGTATTTACTTAGCAAAGCAGCATTGACAGGTCGCTTAGCCAAATGGGTAATGATTCTAAGTGAATTTGACATTGAGTATGTGGACCGTAAAGCTATCAAAGGTCAAGTTATTGCAGATCAGTTGGCCAATGCACCACTCATAGGCGATCATCCTCTCATTTCCAATTTTTCAGATGAAGAGATATTCATGATCACAGAAGCACAGCCATGGAAACTATATTTTGATGGTTCATACACTAGGCATGGCTCGAGGGCAGGCATTCTGTTTATCACACCTCAAGGTGATAGCATCCCAAAGTCTTACAGGCTCACATTTCCATGCACAAACAACATAGTAGAATATGAGGCTTTGATCACAGGACTCAGGCTAGCCATACAATGGAAATTAAAAGAACTACAAGTATATGGCGACTCACAACTGGTCATTCGACAAGCAACAGATGAATATCAGACCAAAGATGATAAACTCATGCCATATAAGCAAATGGTGGACACTCTAAAGACATCATTTACTACTATCACTTTTGAGCAGATACCAAGAGATCAGAATCAAACTGCTGACGCTATGGTTACCATCGCATCTCTCCTAGATCTTCCATAAAATTCAACACGCTACGAGTTCTTGGTAGAACAGCTTTGGATCCCCGCTTATGATACCCCTGAATCTAAGATGATATGTCACCTTGTCGGTTCTGAATCCCCATGGTACGGTGAGTTCTACACCTATCTCCGCGATCACACCCTTCCTCCCAACCAATCAAATAACCAATGTAAAACCTTCATTCGCCAAACTACTCGATATACCATTATTGCTGAAACCCTATACCGACGCGGTCTTGATGGTACTCTCCTTCGATGTCTGGAACAAGATGAGATAACAAAGGCTTTGGAAGAGGTACATGAAGGAATTTGCGGGACTCACTCAAGTGGTCCGTCACTAGCCAAGAAACTCATGCGAGCTGGATATTATTGGCCATCTATGGAAAAGGATTCCTACTACTTTGTCAGAAAATGCAAGAAATGTCAAGTTCATGGTGACTTGATACATGCACCGGCCCAAGAATTGCAACCAATCACGACACCATGGCCTTTTTGTCAATGGGGCCTTGACCTTGTGGGTAAGATTCATCCATCTTCATCCAATGGCCATAAATTCATTATTACCGCTACCGAATATTTCACAAAGTGGATCGAAGCTGTTCCACTTACCCAAGTCACCAGCAAGCAAATCGCCTCATTCATCCTCAACTACATCATCTGCCAGTATGGTGTACCCATGTCCATCATCATAGATAATGGTCTTCCTTTCAAAAATCAGGATGTCCGTGAGCTTTGTGAGAAATTTCATATCCAACACCGCTTTTCCACTCCCTATTACCCACAAGGCAATGGTCAGGCCAAAGCATCCAATAAAAACATATTGAGGATCCTAAAGAAGACAGTCAATAATGCCAGCCGTGATTGGCATGTTCAATTGAATCCAGCATTATGGGCATATCGAACTAGCATTCGAACCCCTACAGGTGCAACTCCTTATTCAATGGTCTATGGTGCAGAAGCTATCTTACCTATTGAGGTTGAGATACCATCATTATGAGTTTCCTTGCATAATCTCATCGATGATGAAGCATACAGAGTCTCACGCCTTCAGGACTTAGAGTTACTTGATGAGAAGCGACAAGCTGCATACAATCACCTCAAAGCCTATCAGTAGTGCATGAGTAGAAGCTACAATCACCGAGTTAGACCTCATACATTTGAGGTAGGTGATCTTGTTCTTTGAGAGAATCCTCACAACCAACCAAACAGAGAACATCAAGGCAAGTTTGAATCAAACTGGCTTGGCCCATATGTTGTCACTGTTGTATTCGGGTCTGGGGCATATCAGTTGGCTACATCAGACAGAGAACCGCTCGTAGATCCAATCAATAGCATGCACCTCAAATGGTTTTATACCTAAGGTGTACAAGGCATCAGGCTCCCCTGCATATCAAAAAATACCAAAAACATTCAGAAAAATGTCCTAAAGAAAATACAAAAACATTCAAAAAAGTAAAGAAAAAAATCATGCATCCAAACAGTGAACAACCACTCCGGTGGCACCTTGGGTAAGTGCGATGGCGAAAACCTGGCAAACAGGTGCCACTCATAAAGGCAATGGCTCTAGTATCTTTCAGGCTCGTTGCAATCCCATTCATACATACACACATCCATCCATCTAACCATGGCTTGTTATAAATCTACAAATCCAAGAAAGTACTACATGCATCCTGCATCCCGCTTTTTCATAAATCATGTCCAACTTGGCGGCAATGCCCTTACAATCTAGATAATGGAAGTGGATTCTACATTACTGGTGATTCATTGGCAAAAAAAAATTCAAAACAATCATCAAAAATACCAAAAACATTGGAAAACGTCTCACAAAAATACCAAAAACATTCAAAACAAACCAAAATCCAAAAACATCAAAAAACATAAAAAATAAAACAAAAACATGGCAACACATTGTACATACTCATCCGCACAGATACCAGACAAACATTGTGATATACTCCACAAAATGACCACTTATCAATCGACCACACAATCAACATCAACACTCAAAACTATCTTCAACAAGGATGCATCCTTCCTTACCAAAACAAAGACAAAATGACATTTTCTTTGTCAAGAAAATTGTGTTAAGCTATCAAATACTTGGTTGATTTGTGAAGTAATTCATTCGTTTATCTGTATCAGGATCTTGTAGCATTGTTTTGTATCGTTTGCGCATTATTTCCGATGAAGTTCTGGGGCATGTACTAATGGTGTCTACGTGGGAAGTTCACTAAGCTACGTAATCTTATGCCAAATAAAGTCATAGATCATTACGGCTTGCTGACTACAGCGTATACCTCGACCATATGAGCATGAACCATTACCAAGGATCCATAATCTTTATTCTTTATGTATATACTGTTTGTTTATAGGTACACTGCTCATTCTTTGGTTCCTCCTCATCCAATTTGGATAAAGGTTTTTATTTCTTAGTATGGTATGCACTTGTCTCAGGATATGATCAGCCTAAGATCAAGGAGGACGATCCAAGTCATGCATGAACGGAGATAATCCTTGTC
Source organism: Cryptomeria japonica (assembly GCF_030272615.1). Taxonomy (NCBI): domain Eukaryota; kingdom Viridiplantae; phylum Streptophyta; class Pinopsida; order Cupressales; family Cupressaceae; genus Cryptomeria; species Cryptomeria japonica. The sequence goes on from NC_081408.1 coordinate 726,842,691, forward strand.
TGTTCCGCAAGCAATACTCAGGTCAACTTGATCCATTATATCAAGTTGCTTGTATTAACTTGCTATATCAAATCCATGTAAGAAATACTCTGGTCATCTTGAATCATTATGTCAAGATGCTTGTATTCTCTTCCAACATTTTAAAAGCTCAATGATGAAAATAAAGCACCATGGATCATCATTCCATCTCATTTGTATATATTGCATTTCGTTGCATTCCACCCATCCATACATTCATAAATAGCTGCATATCATTCTTACATAGTAATGACAATGGATACTCTATTTTCTTCTTCTTCCATAGGAATGTAATAGGTCCTCCATTTCTTTTATCTAACATTGAACCCCCCCCACCCTCCCCATCTCAATAATCAACATCACATATCCTTCATCGTTTCCCATCAACCCAATCAAGCCACGTTATCACCATCCATCTCTAATAGGAGGGATTGTGTTTCCCATCCTCATTCATCCACACAATCAAGCAAGTTACTCTGTCTACACAGATACATTGACTCCCACACACCTAGACTATCAACAGATACTTTGATCAAGTATCTTCGGGTCTCAACAGGTAATCGATTATGGTAATCCTAGACTACATCAGGCATTTATCATAATGACCTAGTCTCAATGGGGTTGCCATGATTCCCCACAACCATCCATCACACACACATACTATCAATTGATCAACCAATCAAACACAATCCAACGGCCAGTTACATCAATTGTCTACGTCTCAACGAGTATTTTGCTTCATATACCTTGACTTCATTGGGCAATTACATCAATTGTCTAAGTCACATCAGGTCACTTTGATTCACTTACTCAGACTTTATCATGTCCAAGCAACCAACTGACATCAACTGTCATGCTTTGACTTGACTGGGGCAATTAAACCGATTGCACCAGATTGTCCAACCAATTTTGATCAATTGTATAGCATCAATCCAAACCCCACACTACCTCTGCTATGTATCTCTTGCATGACCTCAGGGTACTCGTTGGCTTGTTGTTTCTTCATATTCACTCCATTTTCTCCCATTCTTTCATCATTAGTTCTAATTTCTTCTATTCTACCTCCCCTCCACTTTGCATTCTTTTTCAAGAGATCGCCCGATTTTTCAAAATAAAATTTGGCCCATCTCTCGAGGGGGCATACCACCCATTAAATTTACATTTTATGGGGCATTTCTTCACACCTATTTTTCTTTCTTTGAAACGACGCGATAAACCGCACCGTCTCAAAGAGGGGCAAATGTAGTCACATAAATCTGTCCACTTAATTAAATGAATACTTAGTATTTATTTGATTATTTAACCATCAATTAATGAATTAATTAAATAAATATATTTAATTAATTCATCTTAACCCTCTTCTCCTATTAATTAAATAAATTATTCAATTTATTTGATTTAATTCACTTAACCAAATTCAGACCATTAATTAAATAAATAAATCATATTTATTTAATTAAATCTTCTCTCACATTTAAATAAATTAATATTTATTTAAATCCCCCAAAATCCCACCTCTCACATTTAAATAAATTAATATTTATTTAAATCACCTTTATCCTCCACCCACTTGTATTTTCCTACAAATGCAAGTTGCACAATTATTTTAAATAAATAATTTATTTAAATCATTTTTATCCTCCACCCACTTGTATTTTCCTACAAAAGCAAGTTGCACCAACTATTTTAAATAAATTATTTATTTAAAATCCTATTCATCCTCACCCACTTGAAACCTTTAATGGTTTCCCTTAAAGTATTCAAACTTGATGGCTTCCTTCTATAGTCTTCTTAAGACTTTAATGGTTTTCCTTAAAGTCTTCAAGCCTTTAATGGTTTCCCTCAAAGTCTTCAAGCATTTTAATGCTTTATCTTCATTTTTCTCATTTAAATAAATTAATATTTATTTGAATATTTATTCAAATGCAAATTACACCATTTAATTGAAATAAATGATTTTATTTTAATTGAAAATACCAAAATTTCTCCCACTTGCATTTTCCTACAAAATCCACTTGCATGCTTAAACCCCTTCTAGATTCTTCTAAACCCCTTCCTAATTAGCCTAATCCATCCCCTAATTATTGTCACATTCCTAAGCAAAATGGAGTCACTTCTCAAAGCCTAAAAGTCTTGGATAACCTTTGAAAGCTTCCAACCTTCAACCACTAAATGTCTCAAAGTCTTGGATAACCTTTGAAAGCTTCCAACCTTCAACCACTAAATGGCTCAAAGTCTTTGATAACCATTGAAGGCTTTCAACCTTCAACCACTTAATCCCCAAAGTCTCCAATAACCATTAATAGTTACCTCAAACCCTCCCACATGGTTAAAACATTTGTTTTGACTCAACCTCTACCCAACCCAAGGGTCTCATCAAGCCTTTAATGCTTTGACCATGATTATCTCTTAATCATTTGCACAAAGGTTTATCCTTGCATTAACTCCTAATCCAGTGGGTAATCCTAATTTAGGCTTGACCCTTACCTTCTAGATAACCATGAGGTCTTCTCAGGCCTTTAATGCCTCCAACCTCTTCTCTCAACCCAATCTTATGTTGACACTTGTCACCATTTCATTGGTGCAAATTGTGCACATGGATCCCCAACTTTCAAGCTTGACCCTTGATTAAACCTTTCAATCCTAGCCATCCATTGCTCCATTTTTCCTATAAATAGAGCCCATTCCTTCATAATCCAAATCCTGAAAACTTGTATGCATTTAGGCTATAGACATTTTTAGAGAGCATTTAGCATAGCATAACTAAAATCTTGTCTTTTTGGTAAAATCAATCATTTTAGCATCAATAGCATAGTATTTAGCTTTTCATTTCATATTTGAAGCTTACTATTAAATCTCAATCCTCCATAAGCATCCATAGTGCAAAAAGCTGCTGAGAGCTACACTCATTTGGGACTTGGAGAGGAGAGGAACAAGGGAGGAGCAACTATGAGCATCTTGATTAGCTATTTCATTCTATGTTTATATGCTTTCTATTTCATGCTTAATATCTCTCTTGATATGCCTATTTAGGATAATCTTTTGTTGCTAACACTAACGTTTGTTTCTTGTGCTCTTGTGTGTGTTGCCATCAAACAGATTTTCTAATCCTTTTTGCAGAGTATCAGATTTTATCTTTTCTATCTCCTCAATTGTTTTAACAAACAGAGAGGTGTCATCTTTGTTAACAATTTCATTTACCCTCAAAGACAAATTAACTCCTAGCTCATCAAGCCATACCTGTTTGTCCTTCAACTATTTTTGGCTAACAAAACCCCTAGGAAATAATTCAAATTTATGCTCAGTATATTCTTTCCTATACAAGTTAGCTTTCCTCTCTACATTGGCTCTTCCTTCTACTAACTTGGTCAAACCTTTTGCCAACTCACATGTGGATTTAATAGTAACATCAAATTCTGCTTCATCATAGGATGCACACATAAGTTCTAAATCCACTTCTCTTGGCATCCACTTATTCAAAATAGGCTCTAAAAAAGCCTTGTCCTCATTTAACTTACACAGAATGTCTAAAATTCTTTTCATATTAGTGTGCACAGTGGGGGCCTCTACTGTATCAGCAAAACTCAAAATGGTGGCCTTTACCTTCTCTTCATACATACTTGCAAACAAGGCTTGAGCCTGTTTCATTTTTTCCAACTCATGTTGAAAAGTCTCAGCTGGTTGAAAACTAGAAGGCATAGGAGAAGGGGGGAATTATATAATAGGACTGGTAGGTGGAGGTCTTGCTAGAGAAGAAGAGATCGCCAGGGTAGAGGACTCACCTCCTTGGTGTTCTCCTACCAATTGACTCTAAAGTCTAGAAATAATAGTATCCCTATTGGCTACCTCCTTTTTGGCTTCATTATAAGCCTTTAAAATTGTCTCCAACTTGACTTGGATATCAACTTTTTCCTTTCCTTCTTTCTTTGCTACTGCTACATTAAACTTTGCAGTTTCTAAGACTATACTGGCAGCTTCTACCACCCCTGTATCCTAGACTCTTTTTACTATCATACCTCCTAGAAGATTAGATCCCGAGGTATCTTTCCTTCTTCTAATTTCATCCCTCTTGAGGGACCACATGACCAAAGAAGCATTATCTTTTCTTTAAATGTCACTCCCTTCATTGGCTTGGTTTCTTTTCTAACTGCTTCAAGAACTAATGCATCTGCTATATCCCATTTAGGGAGGATTAGAACACCAGCCTTTGACACCATCTCTCTTCCAGCTTCAGGAGTGATAGCTTTGAATTCAGCCATCATTTCTTGTTTAGCCTCTTCTTCCACTGAATTTGTATCTTTGTGAGGTTGCTCACTCATTCTCTTTTCACATCTAGCCTTGAATTGTTCAATGTTTTGTTTCCATACAAATTGCATGAAAGCCCCTGTTGTGACAAAATTGATGTTAGCTAGAAACTCTTCACTAGCTTGTTTGACAGTGAGGTCTAATTCCTTTCCCTTTAGCTCACCATTAGTTATATTCATTTCAGCACTAGGTGGCTCTTCTGACATTCCCTCTTTGGTCTCATCATAGGTGTATGCAATTTCATCGAGACTCCCTAACTATAGCAATTGTTCGGCCACTGCTTGCTCATCTCCTATGTGAATAGGGGATTGAGATGAAGAGTATTGAGGCTCATCAATTTCAACTTCCTTCCCTACTCTTTGCCTTTTAGGGGAATCTTGAATATCAATGACATCTTCAATGGCCCTTTTTCCTCTTGAAGTGGAAGGCTCACTTGTCACTGGCATCATCATAGTATATTTCAATTTTTTATGCATCATATAATTACTAGGTGGGATAGCCTTAGCAAAGGCAGGCTTAGCTAAGAGCAATTTAGCCCTATTAGGATCATTTTGCGTTATAGCCTCCCTTTTTTCTTTCAGGGTTTTCATTAGGTCTTCAAAATAAAGAATTAAGAATTTAACCTTCTCTTCAAAAGGGGTAAAACTAGAAAGAGAGTCATAGCTAGAATCAAATTGATGAATAAAATCAAGTCCTCTTTTGTATGCAACCCACTTCTCATTTCTTAATTCCTGCTCGTCTAAGCTGAATTCATTTCTAATTAAATCTTCAGGAAATTGAAATTGGTGAGGCCTACTTTTACATACTGCCCTCTTTCTGAACATTCCATTGAAGAAATCCTCAAGGTCTGCACACCTTGAAACTACAGTTGACAACATATATGGCTTAAAGAATTCTTCAAAGTATTTCCAGCCACCTTTGGTAATTACAAAATGATGGGCCATGGTAATAGTTGGGGAAATGGTCCCTTTACCCCTATTGGTCAGCTCGACCTCTTGTACTCCTCCAATCTATCTCAACACTTTTTCAATCCCTATCTTCAATGGGACCTAATAGGGTAGTAGATAGGGGGTTCCTCTAAAGCCATATACTCTGAAAATAGTAGAAACAGGGTACAAATACATGTCTCCCCAGTTGTGAACAATCTTGATATCTTTTGCAAACTCTTTAGGCCTAAGGAATTCCAAAACAGCCTTAGGAATCCTAGGGTTTTCTGCACATAAAAGAACTCTAATCTTAGATGCAAAGCATCTATCAAACTTTAGAAAACTAGCATCCTCTCTATCCCAAGATAGAACAGTACTCCAAAGTTGCACAAACATCTCCTCTTTATCTTTAACCTTGACCAAATCCATATCTTTTGCAAAATAATCAGCACCTTTGAACAAAAACATGTGCATTAACAGGGAGTACCATCCAAATGGCCTATCCACCTTACCATTTTTAATCCCTGCAAGCCCTGCATGAATAGCATCAGTGAGGTATGCTAAAAAATCAAATGTTATTTCTAGGGAAGGGTTTAGAATTTGGGCAATCATCAGCATATAATGGGTTGGCATATGTTTCTCAGCATCTTCTCCAAAGACCTGACACAGTGTCCAATACATACCCTTAGCTCTTAAAGTAAACAAATTCAGGGAAAATGGTTCCATTGTATGGGGGCCTACAACTGTTAACCCTCCTATTTTAACAAAGAAATCTCTTAATGGGTCACTCCTAAGATGATCTCTTTGTGCATTGTAGACTTGAGCTAATGCTTCAAAATCAATAGGCTAATTTGAAGCTTCACTAAGCTTGAAAACATTTCTAAACTCATCATCTTTGATTTCAACTAGGGCTGATCCCTTTATATTTCTGATACATCTGGCAGCAGGGTCATAATTCTGTGCGATCAGGGTCAATAAATCTACATCCATGAACACACCAGGGACCACAAGCTTCCCCACATCTAGTTCCCAGATGCTATTTAAAGGGGCAGGGGCATGTCTTTGACCAAAACCAACTTTAAAAAGACTTAGACCTGATATCCCTATTTCGGGATCCCTTAACCAATTTCCTTTGTCATACAGGCCATCCCCAATTTTCAAATGAGGGTTTTTTGGTACTAACTCTTTGGCCCTAGCCCCGACATTAGTTGACATGGTTAACTGCTCTAGAAAGTCATAATAGATGGTTATGTCCCGATAGTTCACCTTTCCTGTCAATTCCCATCTAGGTACCATTTTGAAAGTATGCAACTATGCCAATTATCAATCAAAGCAATTCTTTAATAGAACAAAACCACAATTCAACAATTTTCAAGCAATGGGTAAGCAAAGAACAAGAAAAATTTGATTTCAGCTTGAAGAATTCTGCTCTGCACCAACTTTCTCTGCAACAACTTCTTTGAAATGATACCTTCATTCAATTGATGTGAGAGTATATACGGCATTTGGGCTTCTTAACTGTGATATTAACACTGCATGCTTTGGCCATCCCTTAATGTCGCATGCTTCGACCGTCCCTTCAGAATTGAATTCAGGAAAGAATTCAAAAATTTGGCTTCAACAGGTCAAAACTATCCTGAGTATTTTTTCTTTTCACTCTTCTGCTATTTCGCAAAGCATAAAACCCTTGCATGTTGATCTAGCAAAGTCATGCCAACCATCCGATTAGATAGAACTTGCACTATTTTTACCTTTTGACTTTTCCTCATCCAGCAATGGGCTCAAATTCCTTTCGCTATTTTGTGAATGGTAAGCATTGTACACTTTAACCCAGCAAAACTGCACTAGTCATCCAATCAAATAAAACTTGATCGGTCTTTATCATGTCCTGACCTGACAGTTTACCTCACTAACCGCGCACCAAGCGGTTAAGGCTAACAGTCTTTGTTGTTTCATGAACGGTAACTGTCCTGCTCCTTTGGGCTATGAAATAGCACCCACCGTTGGATACTCCTCGAGATACCCACTCTTTAAAAACTTTAATCCGGTAGATGTGGGCCCTCTAATTCAGCACTATCCACCCTTGCATTCGATCTCCTAAGAAACTGACGTGGCAACTTCTTACTTGCCGAAAAACTTTTTAGTCTCCTCGAAACTCATATCCTTATCGATATCATTCATCGATGTAGTTTTCTTCTATTTTATCGATATCACTTTTTCGATGAGAATGCTTCTTTCAGTGAATCTTCTTTATCTTGTAGTGATGATATTGTTTCTTCGAAAGCCTTTTCTCATCGATGGGGGCCACCTCTTCTTTCTTCAATAGCTTTTGTTGGTGGGACCATCTCTTTCAGTGAGTCTTTTTGCACCAATAGTGTTATATCCTTGAAGAATTTTCTTGTCGATGAGAACCATCTCCACTTTCAAAAAACTTTGGTATCAGAGCTTGGTCCTCTATTTTCAGAAGCCTAATAGCTTGAGGAAGATCTTGACACCGACAAAGATGGAAAATCTGATGAAGCAACTTGAAGGAGCTCTTACTGACTATGATGCAGAGAAGTTGAAAATTATCAAATTAGAAGATGATTTAAAAGCAGCTCAGGACATTATTCAGGCACTTCAAGAAAATCTTACTGTTACAAGAAATATGAGAAGAGAACTTTGTGAAAAATTGCAAAATGAGAATGATGAAAAGGAATCACTAAATGATATGATAAGCAAATTGAAACAAGAGATCATGACCACAAAATCTGAAATGCAGGATATGACTATGAGAATTTGCAAAGAGATTGAGGATAGAAAGAAGAATGAAGAAGAATTGACCAGGAGACAAAGTGATGTAGCAAATGAGAACACAAGACTTAGCTATGAAAATGACATGTTGAAAACAGATCTGATGCATACTCAGAATGACTCAAATGAACTAATGAGACAAAAAGAAATCTTGGAAAGGGAATTGGAAACTGCAAATCAACACAAATCTTGGAAAGGGAATTGGAAACTGCAAATCAACACAAACAAAAATTCAAGAAAAGCTCAGAAGAACTTGGTACCTTATTGAAGAATCAAAAACCCAAAGGTGACACTTATGGAATTGGATTTGAAGTTGGAGAAAGCTCCAGTACTGCAAATACCCAGGATCATAGCAAACGGGTAAGACCTTCTAATACTTACAAATTCAATGGAAGATGCTTTAACTACAATAAATATGGTCATAGGGCAAATGAATGTAGATCTAGGAATTATCAGAATATCAATCCTCCCACCAGTCAATGCTCCAAATGCAATAAAATTGGTCATAACTCTGAAAACTGCAGAATGAATGTAAGATGTTATGTTTGTGGAAGATTTGGTCATTTATCAAATAAATGCAGAACACAAACCGACATAGGTTATGGGAAAGCTATGCAGAAAAATAATGGAACTTGTTATGCATGTAACAAGATTGGTCATATTGCTAAATTTTGTAGAAGTAAAGGTACATCGGTAGACAACAAAAGTACTAGTTTGAAAGGTAAAGAAAAGGTTGAAGAGGTTAAGCAAGAATTTTCAAAGCAATGGATTAGAAAAGGTGATCTAAATATTGGGGATACTCCTCCATTGGTAGAACCAAGAAATGCTCCACCGGCAGGACAATATGATGCTCCACTGGCAGGACAGAGCAATGCTCCACCGGCAGGATGTTCTTCATCAAATTGAAGAAAATTATCTTGAGGGTTTGGCAATCTAATAACACATGTGCTATTATTCCCTCGGTTAGAGAAAAGAAGTTGAAAATCATTCATTATCGACAAATAAAGTTGAGCTAGTACATTACCGACAAGTAATTAATGTGGTAGGTAGCAGAAAAGATTTTATAAAATAAGGTTTTGGCTCCATTTCATTTCATCGTGAATTCAAACTTTTAGAGAGCGTGAAGATTTCCGAGATAAGGCATTTCGAGCAAAGAGCCAAAGCACTTTAGCAATCAATCCATTCAAAGGCAGAAAAAGGTATTTATCATCATGGCATCCTCCTCTGCACCTGAATTCATAGCAAACCCTACAGTAGTCGAAGTTATAAAATGACCTAGGCCCGTGTTTCAGCTAGTTCCTGAGGTAGCTAAGAAAGATGACAATATAGGTGCTTTTTCAAAAATTCCAAAAGGTGTTGTTTATGCAGAAGACCCTAGAATGTATATTCATTGCAACATAGAGGAATTAGGTGATGAAGAAATAAAAAACATGTATAAGTCTGTTATATGTGACAACTCCGGAAATGTGAAACCTGAACATAAAATTGTTGAAACCCTAGGATTCACTGAAATCCTCTGCATTCTTGAATTTCCCAAAGAAGTGGTTAGAATAGTTTTAAGCAGGGTACATGGTTCATTCTTTTGGCTTGACTCGGTGCATAAAATTACAAAGGAAGCTGTGAAAATAGTAACAGGGTTACCTTCCACCAGTAACAGACTCGACAAAACCAAGAAGGTCTCCAATGACTTAGTAACAAACTTAACTGGTGCAACATCCGACAAGAGATCATTGAGGGTTAATGATGTGACCGATACAAATGTTAGATTTGTTAGCATGATTTTAGGTTACAAAGCAACTCATGCTAATAGGCATAACTTAGTTTCCAGTTTATGCATAAAGAGTGCTTATGACATGGTTAAGGATAACGTAAAAATTGATATCTATGAATGGTTAAAGGATGAGTTAATTGACAATTTAGCAAAAATCAAGAAGGATAAGAAAGGAACCTTTAGATTTGGAAATTTACTTGTATGCTTAATGCTACATATAACCAAACAGGCTCTCGGTATAGGCAACAAGGATTTTGGATTTGACATACCGGTAGGAAAACAATTATCTGGCTTATTCAACAACATGGGTGAAAATAGAGAAAAGAATATCAATGAGTATTTTCAAGCACTAAAAGTCAGAATGAATAAAAGAATCAGACTATCACAGGAAATTGTCAACAAATAAAAGGATGATATATGTTTTGTAATAAAAAAGGATGAGATCTGGATGGAAGCAGTCATCCCAAGGACAATCTGGGTAACAGAGATGGGGTATGAAATAGATGACCACATTGTGGAAACTTATGCCAAAGCACTTCTGGAAGCCCCCAATGAACCAAAGGAAGAAGTATTTGGTAGTGCTGAAACCATAGAAAGTCAAATTCAATCTAAGAAGAGAGTGAAAAAGGTTGAGGCATTTGTGAGGAAAGGATCCAGACAAGTAAAAATCATAAAGGAAGATGTATTAAAGAAAACCGACATAACTGAAGATGAGTTGGCAGCCCAACAACTTGAAACTCATCTATCACCGGTAGATACTTCCTCAGAAGGAGATATGCTAGCAACCTTCAAAAGAGTTGTCAGGAAAAGAGACCCCTCACCGACAACCACTCCTTCACCTAGAAGGACAAGATAGAAGCAACAAGCCGTGAGATCTCCGGTCAAGAAAGTCACACCTAAAAAGAAGTTGACCCCCAAAAGGAAGAAAAAGACAAACACTGACTTGGCCCCTCTTGATATATTACTGAATGAGATCACAGAGGAAGCTAAATTGAAAAACATAGGGAAAATCTATGATACCCTATCAGATGATGAGAAAGGACATGTTGAGGAGAGTGTTATACTACACATGGACATGTATAAAAAGTTTTTGTTGCAAGTCTTAAATGAAATTCCTGATGAACTATATAAAAGACTTTAGGCCAGAAGGCAAGGAATAATTGAGTTGGACAAGAAAATTAAAATAGAAAAATTACTTGTAGTATACCCGGTTAACTCACCTAAGGAGATTGATGATCTGATAGCTCAGGCCAACCGGATAGTTTTGTCCACTGCACATCGGCAAATTTCACTAATGGCAAGTAGAGTCACAGAAGTTTCAAAGGAAACAAAAAATGGTTGGGATACATTCTTGGTTGAAAAAGAAAAACAAGAAGAATATAGGAATCCCAAGCCCATTCTGGTATATCAGAAGGACAAAGGGAAAGGTAAAGTTGGTGGACCACCAAGTATCAAGATTAGAGACAACTTACCCCCACCTCCTTTAAATACTCCACCGGTAAAAACAACAACTACAGAAGATCAACTGACAACTAAGAGTATGGATACAGAGGATAATAATCCTAATCCTGAAGTCCTATATACTGTGAATGTTGATACTTAGAAGATCAACATAGTGGTAGACAAGGATACAACAGATAAATTAGGTATAGCCAAAGAGCCTCTAGCAATAGGAAACACAAAGCAACCGGCAGCAGATACTGAGAAAAAGATGAAATCTAGAACACAAACAGAGAAACCAACAAAGCTAAAGGCTCTAGAACAGATGCCACCGGTAAGAAATGATGCAGGAAAACTAGTGCTTAAAGAGATGGAGACACAAACCGACCTACCAGAGGTCAATACTAGCATGGTCACTTCCACTGGCACTCAGTTTGTTGGGTCACCATCAAATGTGACTGAGGTATTACTTGAATCTATCAAGAAAATAATTGATTATAGCTCACAAGCTTATAAAGCTATATAGATGATTCAATTCCATTTTTGAAATCAATAGCTCCTAATTGTAATATAAACAATAAAGATTCTTTAGGCCAGTTCGATATACTTTGTAAAAATATTTTTGGAAATTTTGAGCAAACAAAGGTAGAAACTGTAAAAGAAAGTGTAGAAAAAGAGAAACATAAATTCTTTGAGGAAGGAATAAAGAAGTGTAACAAGGAATTTGACACACTTCTACCGGAACTGTGCAATTTATTGAAAGAGTACAAAACTCTATACAAAGACACCTGTAAGATAAAATTTTTGACCATAGATGTAGACAAAAAGATGAGCAAGGTATAGGAAGAGATCAATAAACTTGCAGATAATTTTGTTAACCCACCTGATACATTATCAGTTTTTGAGGAAAAGATAACAAATTTTGAGGAAGAATTGCTCAAATTAGAAAGAGAGAAAGAGAAAATAATTAACAAGGAAAAATTATTGAGATCTAAACTAAGTCCAAGATTGGACTATTTAGCATCTCTGTGGAAGGAAATCTGAAAGGTAATAACACAGGGAAGCAAAACACCGACAGAGCAATTTCAGCATCTCACTGGTACAGTATATAGAACTGAGACAGCAATAAAAGATAGCAAGAAGTTTATGGATGGTATAAACTTAATTTTGGGAGATATTCTTCAGATAATAACTACCCAACTACAAGGTCGAGGTTATGGATTGGTACAACTACAAAATCTACTAACCTTTGTCATTGATGCCAAAGGGGGAGTAGTAGGATGAGAAAATTCAAAACACAGGGATCACATGCTTAGGGGGAGCTCTCACATTTTTGGTAACATTTTTGGTCTACACATTTTTTTTGGATATCTTTTGAAATTTCTCATGAGTGTTGCCATCAATGCCAAAGGGGGAGATTGTTGGCATATGGACACTCCAATGAGACATTGTGTGTGATTGAAGGTTTTGTCATTGATGGCAACCTTGCAATCCTATGGCACCGGCAAGACATTATACTAGCAAAGCATTACACAGGCAACCTTGCAATCCTATGGCACCGGCAAGACATTATACCGGCAAAGCATTACACAAGAAACCTTGCAATCGTATGGCACCGGCAAGACATTATACCGGCAAAGCATTTGCACCGGCATCAGCAAGATCACTCTACACCGGCACTGGCACAGAAGAAAATATGTATATCGACACAGAGGCCAATAGGATTTTTGATATGTAATATTTTGTTTATTATTGTAAGCCGACTTGGCAAATTGTAAAATGACTCTTGTATGTAAAAGAGATCATTGTAGACATTTGTAGGATATGGATAGGAAGCATAAAGAAAATTATAAGGCAGACCTAATGTGCGAATTGTAGGTCAAGGGTATATGTAAAGAACAGAGCAAGAACCGGTACTGAATCTGGCATTGAAGATGCTATTGTAAAGCAGTATAGATCATTGGATTTGCATAATTCTCACTGTAAGTCAGTGTGACTTCTTATTGAGCAGTGTGCTCTAGGCAGTTGGCCTTCCTGCATGTGCAGGCCCCTATTGTAAGTAATATTCTCTTATTGGCTAGTAAGTGAATATTGTGGGTCACAAATCCCACCGAGGTTTTTCCCACATCGGGTTTCCTCGTTAAACATCTTGTGTTATGGTGTTCTTTTCATGTGGATGTTTTTGATTCTGTTATTTACATTAATTCTTGCATACCGGTATACTGTTACTTTATATTTTGCATATTCAGTTTTAAGAAAATTTCATTACTGGTCAGATACTGATTCACCCCCCTCTCAGTATCTGTGGGAACCCTAACAAGATCCACTTCTAAACTGCCACCTGTGCCTGATAGGTCACCTCTTCATTGGCGATATGATTCAATCTGTCTATTGGGCCCACCACCTGGTCACCAAGTTTATTCTTTGATTTACTTAACCTCGAGGCCACGTGTGACTTTCTGATTTGCCACCTAAACCACCTAGACCGCTAACTGGACTGCCATGTCATTTCACTACTTCACGAAGGGTAAATCTCGAGCACCTTTTGGCTGCGAATCAACGCGGGCTGTTGATCATTCTCTGAACCAACCACTCTTTACTCTTTGGAAAACCTTCCTGCTTTTGGGACCTGCCACTTTTTGCTATTTCGCGGAGGGTAAAACTCGATCATCTTCATCCCATGAAACCACGTGATCCGTCTGATCCAAAGAGAAATGATCGGTCTTTAACTTTAGCTTTACTACTGTGTGGACCCACTTTTCTTCTCACCATTTCACGATAGGTAACTCGCGATCATCTTCATCCCATGAAATAACACGGGCCATTAGATCTCAAGGACTTGCACTGCTTTGATTCCTTCTATTGACCACCTCGCCCAAGCCTACCATCTTTTTGCTACTTCACAATAGGTAGACCATGAGCATCTCCCGGCTATGAATCAGCGCAGGCCGTTGGATCAACAAAGAGTTGCACGACACTTACAGGGCCTGATAAACATTAGAAAAAAGGAAAAGTAATAGGTGTATAAAATTTTAAATATTTAAGGGACCGCCTAGGTAAATAACAATGGGGGGACACTTCTCATGACAAACGGACCCATCACTTAAGTGGTAAAAAGTAACGCAGAATTAGAACTAGGTTTTTACTCAGATAGTTTGGAGGTTAAAACTTAAAACCCTTAAATCTTCCCATTGGCTTACAACAAAACAGAGGTAACAAGGCCAATACCAGACTCAAAATTTCAACAAAATTAGCCAATTATGGATCAAGAACATCCATTTTTTAAAATAGTGATAACAGGACCATCTCTTTTGGTGAGTCTTTTTGCACCGATAGTGTTATATCCTCGAAGAGCTTTTCTTGTCGATGAGAACCATCTCCACTTTCCTCGAAATATTTTATCGATGGAGTTACTGTCTTCAATGAGTCCTTTCTGAAGTTCATTGGCGTTTTCTTTCTTCGATACCCCTTTTATATCGATGAGACATCGTTGGGTCTCATCGATACTATTTGAATCTTAGATACTTCGATAGAATGCTTTTAGACTTGTTCGATAACTTATGGGTTATTACGCTATCAATGAAAATGATGATTTCTTCCAAAGAGAGATGGCTTCTATGATTTAATTTCTCAAATCAAGATATTTTACTTAATTCAGATTTAATGCTCAATAGAATGACTACACTATCAGCAATCTATCATGAAGATTTGACTACTCTTTAGATTATGATTATGACTATCATGATATTTCATGAGACTGCTCTATCCCCATATGAAACCCTTTGTTCCCACAAATCAATGCTTTGAACTTGACTACAACTTTATAGTGATCACTGTCTTTGTACAGTAAGCTTGCTACTTTCTCAACTTTTGATATGTTGGAGGCTCCTAGGATGGTTTCTATCTTATAATCACAATACCTTGCTATAATTTGTAGCTATTGTATGTTTATTTGTTTTCCACTCTTAACTCATAGTTCAACTGAATATGGTTCATCTTGGAATCAATGTACATCGGTTATAATCAAATTATAACCAGTCTCCATGGTTGCAAGACCTGAAGAAGGATTCTTATCATCAATTAGATGCATACTTTTGGGAATATAGAAAGACAAAAAAATATATATGAACCATATTTTTTGTTGAGACATAATATGATGTGTTAATTTAGCTAAATAAGGGAACGAATGTTGTATTAGGTTTAATTCCATGATGATAGTTGAAGCTTGTTAGAGATAGGGGGTTTGTAGCAGTTGGCTTGTTAGGTTATGTCACAATCCTATGAAGGTCCTTGTAAACCATTAATGTCAGTAGACATGAGACTGTTATGTAACGAATTGGATTAGCTAAACCTAGAATTTCTATAACCAATGAATCAACTGACTCAAGTGTATGTTAATTATCTTATGATGGTCATTTATGACTGTTATTCTTAGTAGACATTAAGCAGTTTGCTAGATAGTTGGTTAGTAAACCAATGAGTTAGTTGGCTCAAGTGTATGCTAGATGTGGAATATTACATGTGGTATCAGAGCAACCAAGTTTGACATTAAACCTCAAGCTTTCCACCTATAAACAAAACTATATACATATGCAGGCGCACCATGGTTGAGATAATATGCAGGTGCACTATATAGAAAACTATATTCGCAAGTAAATCTTTTATTCAAATCCACAATATGAAACACTGAGTTTTACTGGAAGAACACAAGTAACCTTATCTCCTTTAGATAATATCACAAGCAACTGTCTACAGAAAGATGCAGTAATCCACAACATATACACAAAGGAAAGCCAACTGATTATATTATGTATGTTCGTAAAATGGTACAATAGTAAGCCTGAGGCTATATTCTACTTCTTCTCTAATGATCCTTATTGTTACAAAAGTTCCCTCATTTATATGAGGGTATACATTGTCACCAAGCATCATGGCTTTTCAACACATAACTATTAATTAGCACTTTTGTTAACAAACTGGAAGATAAACAAGTTCAGCATTCCTATGTGTTGAATGTACTTATCATCTTTATACATTAGAACGTCATTGTTTAGTGTCCTCATGTTGCTTTCTATCTGGAAATGATTGGATAGAATATGGTTAACACAAAGTGACAATTCTTTGTCCTGATCCAACTCTGCTACTGCTCGATTATTCTCATTAATGAACTCTTTTTTCCACTGTTCGAACGATACTAACTCACCATTACTGTAAAAAGAGGGCACCCTAGCGGTATTCCCATCGTCCAGCCTTTGAAGCTCTTTCCTTAATTGATTTGCCAATTCATCATGGGACTTCAAGTAAGCCTCGGCTTCAATTTTCTCACCTAGATTAATCAGACTGTTGTCATTCATCATGTCTCCCAACCGAGACCTGAGCCTTTCATGCTCTTTCAAAGCTCTGACTGTTCTAGTGTATGTTTTCCAATAGATTTCTACAACTTGCATCATACTTCTAAACCTATGTTCAATGATCTCCAAAATCAACTTATCCATCTTTTGTTGTACCTTTTCTACTTGCTGAGATGTCTTTTTGGCCCTGTTCCTCCAATACATAGCACCTGTAAAGGTATCCATGGCATCTCTATCAACACCGTATGTCATCCCTATTTGACAGGTACCTGTATCAATCTGAAGCAATCTTGCTTACAACCTCTCTTTTTCTTCATCAGTTTTCTCATATAGGCTTTTGTATGTAGAATTTTCTCAGACTAGAAACTCTATCTGATCTTGGTTCAGTTTAGCGACATCCAAATTTAGTTTGGCAGTTGTTCTAGGGTCAATCTTTCCAACGTGCTGCACCATCAAATGTCCAAAAGCTTATTCTGTATCAACCAATATAGGTCTTTTATCTTTGGGATAAATAGCCCACTGTAGAAGAGCCTTCTGATCTGGATCATATCCTGATCCTCTAAAGAGTTTATCAATCTCTTTTGGCATCATTTGCCTACTTGGGTCCTATTTCTTGAGGAATCCATCAAACAACAAGGCAAAGTTCATGTCCCATCTAGAGTATAATAGCACACCAGCTTCCTTAAGCAACTATCTTCCCTTCTCAGGTGTCATTTCTCTCATCACAAGATCCATCTCCTCTTATAACTTTTGAAGTTGCTACTCTTCTTCACTATTTCTCATGTTATTCCTAATTTGAGATCCTTTATGTTGATAGAGGAATGCAGTGCACTCCTTGGAAGAAATGAAGTCACTATCACCAATGAAATCGTCATGCTCCAGGAATTTGATGTCAGCCACTTCTCGAACATTTAGTTGTCCTATTGCCAAGTCTATCGGTGTATCCTCTTCATAACCAAGGGGGTAATCCTCTCAACGAGTGAATGGAACGATGCCAGATGTGGAAGTAGGAGACATATGAGCCAAAGGCTCTGTATTCCTAATAATATCAATGTAATCCCTAAAAACATGAAGCGGGACTCCCTCAAGTATTTCCAATTCATGCTCCACAAGTTTGTTGGCCAACTCCAAGGGGTCTTCAATCTTTTGTAGCACGTTCTCATCCATTTTCCTTCTAAAAAGTGTCCATTTATAAGCTTGCATTGCTTTCTCAAACTTTATTCACTTCACTCTGGCCTCTTCTCTGCCAATGTTCTTAATGAGGTCATCTGGTAGGTAAGATTTATGCTCTCCACCCTTCAACTTTTGTGATGACCGGGCTATCCTTATGTATCCTTCAGGATCGAAATTAGGACTTGGATCCCCCATAGCCATGCCATAATAATCCAATTTTGTCTGCAACAGGCCATAACTCTTTGAACTTTTCACAATAAAATCTGAAAATACCAACAACCCAGGTACAATTGATTGTTTCCCATGGCTTTTCAAATGTTCTATACTCACTATTGATAGTTGCCTCACAATTTCTAGACAAGCCACTCTGTTAGGGACTATAAGTGGTAGTAAGTATGATCTCCATCTGAACCCGTATACCCTAACTTGTGTGCAGTTTGAAAAACAATACCAATCTCCCCAATTGTGTTCAATTGAGGGATCTTCAGTGAAATCTTTTGATCTTAGGAATCTTTGAACCTCTGAGTAAGGGCATGATCACACAACCATCCCAACAGTCTATATAATGGCTTGACAAAGAACTCCTCAAAATGGCAATATTGATTATTCGCATACCTATGGTCCCATGAAGAAACCCATAGTTGCACTGGTTTTCTCATCCCAACATTGTCATATGTCCTGACAGATAACTCTTCTAGCCATAACCCTTCATCTTGGCCCACATACAATAGCATATGCATAAGTAAGGAATAATGCTTGAAATGAACATTGATGACATCCCCCTTTAACTTTTCTAACCCATGATTCAAAACCTCAACCAAATAAGAAGAAAAATCAAAGAAGCGGGGGTCCTTAGACTTCAAATCGGCACAAATGACCATGGCTGCAATATTTTATCCCTAGCACTTGGGCAACACAGTAATAGGTATACTTGAAATATGGATGGAAAGAGTTGACATCATAAGGAGTTTTGTCATCCTGACCTAGTGGCACTAAGGACCCTGCATTCCTAGGTCTATGTATAGGGAGTCTCCACATTTTGTAAATGTGCTCTAGGTTAAAATATTCACTTGTTAACTTCTTGAGGTCAATCAATTCTTCAAATCCCCAATCCAACTCGAACATAGTGTCAATAACCTCCTTTCTAATTGCAAGAATTGTCTCACCCATGTAGTTATATATGGTCCTAGTTTTAGGGTCATAATTGTTTGCCAATGCCTTCATGAGCTCCACATTCATGAATACATTAGCCACAGCTAACCTTCCTAAGTTCAATCGCCATAAATTGTTGATAGGTTGAGGGACAACTCTTCTGTTGTACTCATATATGAATAATTCATACCCTCTCAATTCTGTCCATATGTCTCCAAGATCCTCAAACCGGTCCTCTAGGGCTTCCTCATCAGCTCTAATCTTCTTGGACCTCAAACTGGATAATGGCCACTAGTCAATTAGGTCCTGGGCCAAAGAACGCCCTTCCCTTTTCTGTCTTTTAGGTTTTTCTTCTGTAGCGATAGGTTCTTTTCCCCTTCTGGTCTTATTAGTTTTAGATGATGATTCCATTTGAATTTTTAAAAAAGAGGTCTATGTGCAAACAACTTGCTTTGAATTACTGAGCTTTATCTGTGAATTCACCCAATTCCTACTTTTAGTTCGTCGCTTGTGAATTACTTAATGTTGTGTCCTTTGATGCTGATCCACTACTTATGGGGTATTTAATCAGTTAGTAATGGCAGTTTGGACAACAGTCACTCGGGCACATGTTTGAATTTAATGGCAATGTGACCTTCCGTGGGATTTGTTTCTGATTTTGGCGACAATCAATAATCATTTCGATGAGGATATGTCTTTCGATCATTTGTTTCTTTAGTCCATCGATCTCTTTATTTCTATCGACAATACTTTTGTTTTGAATATTACTTCGATCAAGTATTTTTTCCCTTCATCAAAATACTGTATTCAGTCAGTATTGTTGTCTCCTCATCGAAACATATCTGATATCCATCGGGTCTTATGTCGAAGAAACCTTGGGCTTCTGTGTGCTCCTTTATTTTTCCATTGAAATACTTCTTTCATCGATATCACTATGCCCCGTCGATGAATGAGTCAAGGAAATAATACTATCAGTGCAACAGAAAAAGGACACACCCAAAGGAGCATTTTCATTGAAAGAATAATATTGATCCGAATTCAAAAGGTATCGATGAGACCCAGCGATGTCTCATCGATATAAAAGAGCCATCAAAGGAAGGAAATGCTGATGAATTCCAGAAAAGACTTATCGAAGATAATAACTTCATCGACAAAAGATATCAAAGAAAGTAGAGAGGGTCTTCATCGACGGGAAAAGTTCTCGAGGAAATAATACTATCGTTGTAACATAAAAAGGACCCACCGAAAGGAGGGTTTTCATTGAAATAATAATATCGATCCGAATTCAAAAGGTATCGATGAGACCCAGTGATGTCTCATCGATATAAAAGAGCCATCGAAGGAAGGAAACACCGATGAATTCCAAAAAGGATTCACCGAAGATAATAACTTCATCGACAAAAGATATCGAAGAAAGCAGAGAGGGTCTTCATTGATGGGAAAAGTTCTTGAGGAAATAATATTATCGGTGCAACATAAAAAGGACCCACCGAAAGGATTGTTTTCATCAAAAAAATAATATCGTTCTGACAAAAGGAAGCTATATCGATGAGGATATAGGTTTCGAGGAGGTTAAAAGGCATGTTCTCGATATGTGTGGTTTTGTTGATGTAACTTTATCGGCGAGATAATAGACTCATTCATCGACGGGGCATAGTGATATCGATGAAAGAAGTATTTCAATGGAAAAATAAAGGAGCACACCGAATCGATGAGACCTAGCGATGTCTCATCGATATAAAAGAGTCATCGAAGGAAGGAAACGCCGACATCGATAATAATTTATTTATTTTTGATAAAAATTATCATCGTCGGAATTATGATGACTACCAAGCTTTTGACCGACAATGTAATCGGCGGACATACAGCGTCGACAGAGTCCATTGGATTGTCGTATTTCTGACGGGTATGGCATCATCGACCAATCCGACGCTGAGTTTTCAACGGTTGATTTTGTCGGCACTCTGACGAAAATTCATTGCAAATCTAACAAACGGCCATCGGAAATCAGCTCTGAATGTACTAGTGAGGCCTTATAAATCACAAAGTAGGATATATGGAGGGAGATAGATGTAGATAAAGATATATATGCAAAGAGATAGAGAAGAGTGAGAGGGAGATAGAGAGAGGAAGATATATAAAGTAGGATATATGGAGGGAGAGATGGAGTGGATGAGAGAGAAAGAGGGGGGTAGAGGGAGAGAGATAAAGAGATACTTGAAGATAGAGGTACTGGAGAGGTATGAATAAAGAGATAGAGAGAGGTAGAGATAATGATATAAATATAGAGAGGGGGGAATAGGGAGATAAAGATAGATGGGGCACGAGTGAGAGAGAAAGAAGGTAACATAGACAAGCAAAATAGAGAGGGAGAAGATATAAAGATAGAGATTGAGATTGAGATGGAGAAGCATAGACAATGTTTATATGAGAGAGAGAGAGAGAGAGAGTAGGGACAAAATGGACAAAGAGGGAGAGATATAGATATATATAACCTAAGAAATATAAAGGGGTAAGAGGGATAAATATATAAAGGGAGAGATGGAAGGATATAGGAAGATGGAGAGTGAGAAATTGAGATAGAAAGAGGGAGACAATGAGAGAGGAGGGATGAAGATAATGTGTGTGTGAGAGAGAGAGAGGGGGCAGGGGGAGAATGAGTGGTAGACACAAGAGGTGAATGAGATAAGTGGTAGAGAGAGATGGAGAATAAATAAAAAACGTAAAGTCAAAATATATAAAGTATATATGTTGATAGAAACAATAATTTAAAACAAATAAAGTTAGTAATAAATAATAGTAAAATTACTATATAAAAAGCTTAATAAGTTAATAACATATTTGATCAATCTTAAATTTATATAATAAAATTAAGTCAAGGACCCATTCATGGGTTCCCTAGGGTTAATCCTTTAAATGACCCTTTAGATGGGGAGACGACGAAGTGGTCAAAACCAGAGAAGGGGTGGATGAAAATAAATTTTGATGGCGCATCAAAAGGCAATCCAAGGATTTCAAGCACGGGATGTGTGCATTGTGATGATGAAGGGAAGATCCTATGTATGGGTGCAAGAAGGCTTTGAGACGACACTAATAATGAGGCGGAATCTTAGGCAGCCTTACTAGAAGTTGAATTAGCAACAAATATGAAGGTGACGAAGTTACACTTTGAGGGTGATTCCCAAATTGTAGTCCAGGATCTAATTAAAGGCCACACACCATGCTGGAAATTGAACAAATATGTAAATAATATAAGTGAAAAATTGAAATCTTTAAAAAATTATTGCATCTCGCATGTGAAAAGAGATGAAAATTCCATTGCGGATGGGTTGTCGAATGATGTGTGTGATCTTCCACTAGGAAAGGTGAGGTGGTGAGATAGCAAAAAAGAAACTGTTAAATGGAGTTAAGATTTCTTGCCAAGTTGGTATGACAAACAATTCCAATTTCCTATCAAAAAGCTGACTTTTTTCCTGCGAAAGGTTGAGTTAATGAGCATTTATTGCGACATGCTCTGAAATGGTGGAGATGGTGAAGTGTTATGCATTGAATACCAATTTCGTAATGCCCACACATTTAATGAATAGAGTTAGTAAGTTGGTGAAACCAAATTTTAATCAGGTTTCATTAGAATTTTCTGCAATCCTTGGCGAGCTCAGAAATGGAAGCGAATTTCACTCTGGAATCCTCCAAGCTTATGCTGGCTTTTCGAGGACCTATCCCTCCCAAGAAGCTTGAGAAAATGTTCCTGGCAAAAGATCCTCTACTCTTGAAGGTAATTCAGCTGGTTTTGGGAGAAGAGGTGGCTGTTATCGGCCACTGTTATAGGTGCAGAGCAAACATCTACTTGCTACTCATGGTGTGGGGCTTGGAGTTGGGACACACCTATGAAGAGGTGAGGAAAGTCTTGTAGAGAATTTTTCCAAGAGAGTATCTATTAAATTTGGAGTCCTTGCTAGATTGGGCGGCACCAAGATGGGGTTTTAGTCTTTCTAAAGGTATCCTGGAGGAGAATGTGGAGTTGAGGGCGAGACATTTGCATATCCAATTTCTTCACCATCGTGAAGAAGCTAGAGCTCGCTTCAGCGGTGATGTGAAGTGAGTATGGGAAGGGTTGTTAATATTTGTCCAAATTATGGACATTGAAGATGAGATTCAACAGGAGGGTGGGGAGAGTGTGGCAGAGGAATTGAGGCATACGATGCCGATAACGAGGAAATTATCTGCAGAAATGGAAAAACAATATGTAGGGGGTGATGTAACGAGTGGAAGTGGTGGTGAGTCAAAAAAACCTATTTCACGAGGGGCAGCGAGCAAGGATGCAGAAAGAAGGAAGGAAGATTCACACGCACGAAGAGGAGGAGTTTCTAGTTGACTCAAGGTGGCTGGTGAATTGAGCACCTCGGCTGCAAGAGATGTGAAGGAAGAGAGATGAATTGGTCACAACATGCCAAGGTACTTCTAGGTGCCAATTTCCTCTATTTTTGGTTTAGTTAAATTTTTAGTTGAAAATTTAAACTTTATGGTTTTCATTAAGAACGTTTCAAGCAAAATTTGCTAGAGTTTTGAATGGAAAGATGTAATATGTGATTTTCCGTACTCATAGCATGGGGGTGTGGGGTTAGTGGGGGTGTAGGCTACTAGTTCTGAATTTCTAGTTTTTCGGGTGGGTGGTTTGGATGAATTTTGTGGGTGGTTTTAGGGAATTGGTTGATAGCTTATTATCTTACTGAAGCTATATTGTTTAGTTTAAAAAAAATAAAATACAAATATTACCGATCAAGAAAAATAAAACTAAGTCAAGAATATAAGAGTAAAGAGTTACATTTTTATCTTCTATTTAGAAATTCTTTGGTTGAAGTTGATTTTTCTGAGTGGCAAGGTTATTGCTCTAATATGCAACCATTTAGTCAAAACACCATATTTGAATGGTTAATAATAGTCTAATCTCCAACAATTACAATACATTAGTGGGAGAACTTGGTGGTTTCAATCAAAATATTTGAGAATATTGAGCTTACATATGTAGAGATTTTCAAATACCTATAGTCAAACCTTTAGTCTATTCACTAACGAAGCTACAAAAATTACTATATGAACTCAAAAAACCCTAAATTCAAGAAATGATCAAAATTGATTTCATTGATTTGCATCATTGATTTACGAAGTATGTAAACCAATGATTTTTATCATCTTTTATATTTTAAGGTAAATAACATTTGTGAATTAGTTTAAGTAGGTCTCTCCCCTTGCTTCCATCCCTCTCATTTCATCTCTATAAAAAAATAGTTAAATTGTTAGATTTCTTATAAATTAATTTAAATAATGTATATATATTTAATTTAAAGAGTATTCTATATAAAAATATAAGTTATGTAATATTTTTATTTAATAATGTACATTAATTTCCATATAATATGTAATAATAAATACAATAGAAACATTTATATATAAGGCAATCTCCATATGTTGGGAAACCTTCCTCTTGTTAAAAAAATAATAAATAAAATGAAAACAAAATAACATCCATCATATAAGAAAGAAAACCAAACCCCTTTTTAAGTAGCGTTCTAAAATAAAAGAATAAAAAACTTAAATATAGAAGCAATCCTTTGAAAAAAAAATTATTATACGCTGGTAATAAACACAAATCATGTTTGGCTTCGCTGTATGGGCCCAGAAAACATGAGTAGTGAAAAAAGATTAAAAAATTGATGGAAATAATCCGACGGTTGCAGAGCATGCTTGTCCATGAATGTGAATCCTTGATTTTGAGAGTTAGCTCGTCACTTTCAAATAAAGGATACCCCTTCGGTGTAAATAAAAGATTATATAGATTGAGAGAGAATGTTCATCATATTGACTCTTCATATACAAAATCCAACTATTAATGTTTAATATTATTAGTTCCTCCAAGGCAGGATAGTATTGCAATCATTCAATTCTACTTTTTAATTAGTTTAGTGAATCATTTGAAAGAGTTAAAAAATTTAGATAAGTTCTATAATTTATCTTTATTTTTTATTTTAGACAATTTAAAAATGTCATTTTTCTATATTTCTATTAGTCACAATAAGTAGTAAATTTAATTTTTCCAAATAAAATCACAAATTTAATGCATTTAATTAAAAACAAGCAATGTCTTGTTGAAGGGTGTTCGAGGTGCATTAACTTTTTAGAGCCATGTGGCCATAAACCGTGTGGAGGGAGTACAAGTTCGTAGGGACCACTGGCTGCGTCAAGAATTGTGGACCCTTTACCTTGCCCAAAAAGCATACGATGAAAATAGAGGAGTTTTTTTGTGCTTTTTTCTGAGCATTAATTTTTTCAAAGTCTAATTATTTTAGGTTTATTTTTTCTTTAATAGATGGATGTCATAATAGTAAAGGCAATATTATTTATGATTATTTATTTATTTATTATTTTATCGAGGTAATAATTGGGTAATATTTTAGGAAAACAAAAATATCTTATAAGTTTAATTATAGAAATTTTTATATTAATAATTGAATCACATTTTATAATTATCATTAAAATTAAAAAATTCATCAAATATAAATATTTAATTTATTAATCATAAATTTTAAAAGAAATATCATAAAATTTAAAAGCACACAATCTCATCACACAAGAAAAGGATACAATGTGTTAGAAAGGCAAAAGCTCGAAGATGTTTTGAGCCGAAGGATGAATTAGAAGAGTGTTGTTAGTTGTTTTTCAAATGGAAAAGCATTAGAATGCATTGCATGTATGTCAAAACTAAAGGGCGCAGATGCAAATAAAAGTAGATGTTTGTGAGATCCAAGAGTTTGTTTTGCCCAAGCAGTTGCAAAAAAAGTAATGGACAAACTAGGAGATGTCCATGCAAAGTGCGTAGAAGGAGAGTAATGATATTTGAATCATAGGCTCAAAGCAGTTGCAATGATCTCCATGATGGAAATTCACACACAACATATATGTAGGAACTTGTTTAGTTACAAACACTACTTCCAGTCAAAAGGGATTACTCTATATAGCCTATAGGCACTTGGTAATAAGGGTTGATTTTATCACAATTGGGCTTATCACCTTTAGAAGAAACACTTAGAAGCCCAGTAAATAAACATTTCATCATTAGACCTTAGCATGTCCTTCCATTGTAATTAATTGAAATCAAACATTCAAACTATGTCATTAGTTGCCTCTATTGTTTGTTTTATTTTGATCTAAATGCTTTGTGTCATTATTAAATGACTATAATCACTATGTGATGATTCAACTTTTATGATTTGTAGCATAGAGTATGGATTATTGGATCATGTCTTGCACTATTTCATTTTCTTTAGTTTTTTTTCAATTTTTGGCCATCATACTATGCTTGCTGGTGAACGATAATAAAGAAAACCGTACCTTTCTAGATAATAGAGATATTGATCCTAGATAGGTCCTTCCTGCAGAAAGGATCTGAAAGTTATCCCATGTGTCTATATGAACTTGTGTATCTCATTTTCTTTCCAACTATGAAGGGGTTGTGGTGTGTTGTGCTCAAATTAAGAAAGTTGTTTGTTTCTCATTATCTTTAAAAGGGAGGATTTAAAGTGCTGCAAAAGCTTCGCATTGTTGCATTGCCTTATTGTAGCTAGGTATATGTTTAGATCTCTCTTCTTCTTTTTCATCCCCTCTGAAATATGAAGAATCGGCTTCTAGAATATTTGAGGTTGTTTCATAGGTCACAAATCTCACACTTTTGAAACTTCCAAATGGACCTCTCTCTAAGCACAAGCTTTGGAGGTCAACATGTAGTGGAAATTAGTTTATTAGGTTGGGTAACTATTGGTACAATAGTGGTGGAGGAAAGACATGTGGTAGTGTGGTACACCATAAGGGTATTTGATATGTGTAGAAGAGTATATTTTGGACTCGAACCATAAGGTTTGGAGTAAGTGAAAAATGGAAAGTTACTAAAAGGTGGCACACTAGTGACCATGGTATCATGAAGATTAGTTGTGATAATAAATATGATGGGTGAAAAGTATATCATAATAAAGCACACAAACCTTAATAGAAAGATATATGAGTAAAGTACAATAATGTAAAAAGGGGGAGTAGATATTAAAAAAGAAAATTAATTTCAAAATATGTAGGTGTAGAAAATTTCATGTTATATAAAAGCTAGGATGTGTAGGATTAGATGGATTCACCTAAATGACAATTTATTTTGTGCTAATTTAGTAGATGTAAGAAAACAAGCACGGTTAGCTTGGATTAATTGATTATAGTTGAGGATAATAGATTAGATTTTTTTTGAAAAATTTAACTAGATAGAGAATTATACCTAGTTTAATAATTAAGAATGATTAAAAATGAATAAATTTCTAGAATTTGTTGTTAGACCTACAAAATTGTGTCTCTCTACCAATATATTTTTATAAATTTATACTAGTCTCTACTTTGTTAGAGGATGTGTTCATGTGTCTAGGTTAAATTTGTAGTCATGGATCTATACTCGAGCTCTAGATTTGTCCTAGTGATCAGTAGTGTTTTTGTTATGTAAATTCACTTAATATACAATCTTTTACTTTGATCCTTCTAAATGTTTAGGAATTGCAAGTACTAAAGATATCTTAAAGATTTGATGATGTGTCCTAAGGAGCTTTGTCATAGATAAATCTCTAGAAATTGAAAACATAAAAATAGCGAGCAAGGTCCTAAGTATGCATGTTCTTTACTCTTTTATTTTTTTAAATCGAGATGTGCTACTATTGATTACACCGATTATATAGAATTATGTGCTTTTGAATGCTCAAGTCGATGATTAGAATGAATGTTTTTAAATACTAGCATGTAGCACCAAATTGTCTCAAATATGTACTTAGTTTGCTCAAGTTGGAAGGACAAAAAAAATTAGTTAGCCGACTATAAAGTAGAATTTTAAATTGGAAAAAGATAAATTTGTGACCCATAATTTTATCTTTGCAGCCACATATTTATTCCAAAATGAAATAAAGATTCAACGTTAAACAATTTTAATCAAAATTCAAATTTGTATGTTCATTGAATTTGTCCACCCCTTTAATTTATGTTTTTTTTGCATGGAATGCCCTATTGCTAGAATGATCACCTTAGACCAGAGCACGAAGTTTAGGAGGACTAGAAGAAAAGAAGAAAAAATATATATCGTCATAAAAAATTCCATATGTTTCCCTTTCAACATGCCAAGAAATTAATTCCTTATTAAAGTAGGTATGAATACGAAAAATATATGATAGAAAGTTTTTAAATTTTCAATGTTAAAAATATTGTGATTCAAATTTATCATTAAAACATAAAACAATAGTTATCATAAAGTTTGCATACTTTTCTAAAACTTCTAATAATGAGAAAATGGTTTTTTATTATATATATTTAAAAATTTGATTACTATATATATATGATTGTTTACCCTTTTTTAATTATAATTGATCAGGAATTTATAAATAGAAATATACAAATGGATAGAGTTTAATTAAGTGTATGGTATATGAATTTGTATAAGTTAGTCGATAGGCTTTGTTTTAAGTGGACTTGCTCCACTACATCTTGTCCTGAATATTGTCTCACGCTTGAAATTTTTTCCGTTCGCCGATTTTTGAAAGTGGGTTAATGTTGGTCAATTTAATTTCTATTACTGCAAAGATTGCAAACAAGAGAAAGATCATATCTTACCTAATTATTTTCAAATCACTTGGAAATCACAATTTTTTGGATCGCATCACTACCAGAATGAATAAAAAGTGATGATAACTTTCGTTGGGAAACACTCTGTCCACCACCAAGAGGAATTTCTTTGTCTCCAGATGCCTAATATCTCAATTTTTCCCTTATCTTCTGGCTAGATTTGATCAAAGGCCATGTGTATTTGTTTAGCAATGGTCCTATGCAACAAAGATATTTGACCACTAGAAATTGTTACCTAGTTTAGGGCTTCCAAGTGGCAGCATATGGATGTCACTAATTTGATCATCAAGCTCAATTGGATGTGCATGTATTGGTTGTGATCTTTGTTTAATGGAATTTCTTCTCATACTTGCTACCCTTAGGGAAAGAGCACTAGTAGCCATCATATTTAACTTCATGTGTCGGTTTGAGCTGCATAGTGATCACCCCAGTTTGCAGTATATCTTCATGCAACCAAACTTGAATGCTCGACAGCAGAGGTGGATGTAATTCCTCTGCGAATATGATTTTGAGGTTCGTTATATTCAAGGGAAAGAGAATGTGGTGGCAGATGCTTTGAGTCGTAGGCGGCATGAAGTTTCAGCATTGTCCCTTGGAGTAGATTTGAGAGGGAGGATTCTTGGAGTTCTTCCTTAGAATGTTCTTCCTCAGGATTCTTGGTATCAGGATGTTAGAGCTGTGATAGAGTATGAAAGGCCTTTAGAGGGTAGATTTTCTAGATATAACCTTGAGGTAGATGGAATTCTTCATCACCTTAGACAGATCTATGTACCTCCTTTGGAGGGTCTTTGCATTTTGATCATGACTGAGGCCAATCGTGCACCTTATTTGGCACATCCAAGTGTCAAGAAGATGCATGTAGATCTTAGACAGATTTATCATTGGGCTGGTATGAAATGCAACATTGCTGATTTTGTGTTGAAGTGTTTAGAGTGTCAGTGGGTGAAGGTGGAGCATCAGCACCCGGTAGGGCTTTTACAGCCTAATTTGGTACCAAAGAGGAAATGGGATATCATTTCCATGGATTTTATTGTTGGGATGCCTATCTCTTCACGTAGACATGATGCTATCATGGTCATTGTTGATAGATTGATGAAGGTTTCTCATTTTGTTCCTATTCGAGCTTCTTATACGGCCGCGGTGGTGGCATGAGTCTTCTTAGAGGATGTGGTGAGATTGCATGGGATCCCAAGGCGGATCATTTCTGATAGAGATCTTGTCTTTACGTCAGCTTTATGGACTTCAGTTCAGCATGTGTTGGGAACCTAGTTGAACTTTAGTTTAGCTTATCACTCTAAGATAGATGGTCAGACCGAGTGAGTGAATTGGGTGTTAGAGGACATGCTTCGCATGTATGTTATGGACCAACAGTTGCACTGGGAGGATTATATCTATCTAGTGGAGTTTGCTTATAACAATGGATATCATAGCTCCATAGGTATATCCCCCTTTAAGGAATTGTATGGTCATCCTTGCCGCACTCCTTTGATTTGGGATCGGCTAGAGGACAGGGTGCTTATAGGACTAGATATTCTTTGAGAGATGAAGCAATAGGTTGAGCAGATTTGTGAGCATTTGGTAGCTGCACAAGATAGTTAGAAAAAGTATGCAGATGCTCAAATGATAGATCATCAGTTTTCTATTGACGACCATGTGTTCTTGAGAGTGCATCCACGGAAGAGTCCAATCCATTATGGAAAGGGTTCTAAGTTGGCGCCTTGGTTTGTTGGCCCTTTTGAGATCCTAGAGAGGATAGGACCTATTGCCTACCATCTTGCCTTGCCACCGAGTCTATCCCACATCCACGATGTCTTTCATGTTTCAGTTCTTCGACCTTATCATCCTGATGTGATACATGCTCTTGATTGGAACTCTTTGCAGGTCGAGGATGGGCAGCTTTCCATGGAGCCCGTGCGCATTCTTCAGTGTCAGGATTTGACCCTCAGGGGTTGTACCATCGACCAGGTAAGGGTCCTATGGGACCCAAATTATGAGACCTTGGTGACTTGGGAGGATGAAGTGAAGATGAGAGCGCTTTATTCTTATCTATTTTAGGCTTCCAGGAGTAAGCCTAGTTTTGGGGGGGAGAATGTAGTACCCCTCCTCATTTGAACTTATTAGACTCATATTTTTCTATTGTTTACTTTAAGTGGATACATTACTACGATGTGTTATTCAAACTTATATGACATTATTTCATGCTTTATTTGGATATAAGATGCATAATTTAATTGCACTATTTTAGTACTGGTGATTTATGGCATTTTATGGATTATTGCTATGTACTGACACTTTACTTTATCTATGCAATGTGAAACTATATGTTGCGTGTCTTTGAGTGTATTGGATGCAAGGGGATGATTTTCCTTCACTCACTCTGGTGAGACAGGGAACGTCATGATTCTCTTTCATCCGTGTGTATGCCATGTTTTCTATATTGTATATATGCATGTGTGGTTCGGTGATACATGATATTGTAGGTACAAGTACCAGGTAGGTACGGGGTATCGTCTCCACCTGGCTTCATAGGTCTGAGTGTGCCTTATAATTATCCGATGGAGGTGGAGGAGATAGTGGTTGACCCTATTTTACCCAGTTACACTCTTGTGAGTGTCATCGGTTGGTCGTCCTGTCAGTTTGTTCGACCTTCATATTTTGTCGTTTGACTTTTTATGAGTCTTTGCTTGGGGTTTGCTCAGTTTGTGTGTTTAGTGAATTTAATTAATTAATTAAATTTATGGAGTTATCTCATAGTTGGTATTTTTTTTGGAATTATGTATTTTATGCATTGAGATTTTAAATTTAATTAATTAAAAGAAATTATTAAATTAGGTTGCAAGTTGCATTGTAAGGTAGCAGTGCTACCTGCAGTAGTACCTGCTACCATGCAGTAGCACCTACTATCGTAAGGTAGTAGTACTACCCGCGTTAGTACCTGCTACCATGCGGTAGTAGTGCTACCATGTGGTAGTAGTGCTACCGTAGGGTAGCATAAGTGCCATGCCAAAAAGTTAACTCACCCCTGTGTTTATGCATGCCTCTTGTACAATTCATGATTTGGTTTCTTTTATTTATTGAAAATATGTATATATATATATATATATATATTTATATTTATATAATTATGTTTTAGGCAATGGCATCTTATTAATTGGGAATTATCAAATATTCTGCAAATTTTTATGTTTAATATATAATTATTTCATAAATTAGTTTATCTTCTGAAAAGCATATAATTAGATTCCTGATTAATCATGGCAATATGTTAGGGGTTTATTTCAATGTGATCAATTTAACTTTTGTACAAATGGCAACTTGAAATTCCTTTATGATAGAGTGTATTATTTTATTTTCTGAAATAACTTAAATTGCAAGTTAATTATGCTTTTGGTTGTTTTATGAAAAGATTGTCTGTTTTAGAATCTTAATGTTAATGATATTTTCAGTCAAGCGTTATTTCATTGCAATTTTGATTAAGTTGTTGTCATGTCATATTTGGATATACCCCTTGGTCAGATGTTGTGTAAACCTGTCGATGTGAGCCATAGTGTGTTCTATTCCTTATGGTCAATCCTGGTTTATTGATAGTGTACCTTTCACCTGAAATTTGGTCAAGATTAGTTATGGCTATCAGTTTTTCCATAGTGTTCTCATAGAGAGAGACCTTTCCTATTAGTGTCCTATGAGAGAGAGTGGCTTTCGAGCGGGGGTTGCGCCCAAAGTGGATGGCAGGATAACCCCTCGAAAGTCAGTTAAGAAGAGATAAGCTAATAATTGATTAGGGGGTGGGTAGCTAAAATATTAATTAAGATAATGTGCCTCACACATGGTTGAGTGCTTTTATAGGCTCAAGATGTGGTGAGAAGGTCTGGAATGGAAAACCTACCACCTTGTCTTCGTGAAAGTATTGGTAGGGTCCGCATGATGCTTAGATGGAGCCGAGGGTCCGAGAGAGGTTACCAAGATAACCCAAGATGGGGGTTGAGACCTATGGAGGCCTACCTAGGGTAACCACCTTAAGCCATGCGATGAAACTCTCTCCTTATCAATCACTAGTGTTTTTGAGTTGAGTCACATGAATGTTTGCGGAGTCATGTAGTTTTGTCGTACTTGTCTTATTTTGCTTGCTTAAGGGTCTTCTACTATCTTCCAACACGGTGGGGTGGTTCCCTTTCAGAATCACATGGTCGGATGGTAGTGCCACTTCCCATCAGATGTTCTGGATTGTATCTTCAGGCGAGGAAAGGCTTCACTGGTGTTTTGTGGTTCGTGGTTCATGTACTAGCTCTTGTTCATGATCATTGTTCAGTTGAGACCATGTGGTCATTGCATCAAACAATTATGTAACCTTGACATTGTAACCTTTGTGGTATTATTGGAAACCATGTATTGATGGATATTGTAATATTTGATCATTGGAATGTATGTTAATTCAATTTGGTTTAAATCTCATGTATAAATGAATTATGGATAAATAAATGCATTTGATTACTTTAATTCTTTCATTATGGAATTTAGATGTATGCATAGGTTTTATCTTAAGCATTTAATTTTCCTAATTAGATGAACAATTGGATTAATTGTGGTGTTAATATAATTTGCGAAGTAATCTTCATTGGTAACCCTTAGGAAATCTTGTGTTAGACTTCTGCTGTGTTATTAAACATGCTATTGTTATAATTAGTGCACTTAAACTTAAAAAAAAAAATATTTCACCCTTTAGTTGCCTAGTTGTGTTGTTTTCCTTAAGGGTTTCTGGCGGGGCATTACAATGACCGATACTTCACCTCTTTTGTGCCAATACCCGCACATGAAAACACCAATACAT